>NC_045438.1:57573059-57658570 GCF_002776525.5 Piliocolobus tephrosceles | reverse complement strand
CTTAGTTTGGCTGGATATGAAATTCTGGGTTGAAAATTCTTTTCTTTAAGAATGTTGAATATTGGCCCCCAGTCTCTTCTGGCTTGTAGAGTTTCTGCCAAGAGATCTGCTGTCAGTCTGATGGGCTTCCCTTTGTGGGTAACCCGACCTTTCTCTCTGGCTGCCCTTAAGATTTTTTCCTTCATTTCAACTTTGGTGAATCTGGCAATTATGTGTCTTGGAGTTGCTCTTCTCGAGGAGTATCTTTGTGGCGTTCTCTGTATTTCCTGAATTTGAATGTTGGCCTGCCCAGCTAGGTTGGGGAAGTTCTCCTGGATGATATCCTGTAGAGTGTTTTCCAATTTGGTTCCATTTTCCCCCTCACTTTCAGGCACCCCAATCAGACGTAGATTTGGTCTTTTGACATAATCCCATACTTCTTGCAGGCTTTGTTCATTTCTTTTTCTTCTTTTTTCTTTTGGTTTCTCTTCTTGCTTCATTTCATTCATTTGATCCTCCATCGCTGATACTCTTTCTTCCAGTTGATCGAGTCGGTTACTGAAGCTTGTGCATTTGTCACGTATTTCTCGTGTCATGGTTTTCATCTCTGTCATTTCGTTTATGACCTTCTCTGCATTAATTAGTCTAGCTGTCAATTCTTCCACTCTTTTTTCAAGATTTTTAGTTTCTTTGCGCTGGGTATGTAATTCCTCCTTTAGCTCTGAGAGGTTTGATGGACTGAAGCCTTCTTCTCTCATCTCATCAAAATCATTCTCTGACCAGCTTTGATCCGTTGCTGGCGATGGACTGTGCTCCTTTGCAGGAGGAGATGCGCTCTTATTTTTTGAATTTCCAGCTTTTCTGCCCTGCTTTTTCCCCATCTTTGTGATTTTATCTGTCTCTGGTCTTTGATGATGGTGACGTACTGATGGGGTTTTGGTATAGGTGACCTTCCTGTTTGATAGTTTTCCTTCTGACAGTCAGGACCCTCAGCTATAGGTCTGTTGGAGATTGCTTGAGGTCCACTCCAGACACTGTTTGCCTGGGTATCAGCAGCAGAGGTTGCAGAAGACAGAATATTGCTGAACAGCGAGTGTACCTGTCTGATTCTTGCTTTGGAAGCTTCCTCTCAGGGGTGTACTCCACCCTGTGAGGTGTGGGGTGTCAGACTGCCCCTAGTGGGGGATGTCTCCCAGTTAGGCTACTCAGGGGTTAGGGACCCACTTGAGCAGGCAGACTGCCCCTTCTCAGATCTCAACCTCCGTGTTGGGAGATCCACTGCTCTCTTCAAAGCTGTCAGACAGAGTCATTCGCGTTTGCACAGGCTTCTGCTCCTTTAGCTGAGCCCTGTCCCCAGAGGCGCAGTCTACAGAGACAGGCAGGTTTCCTTGAGCTGCTGTGAGCTCCACCCAGTTCGAGCTTCCCAGCGGCTTTATTTACCTACTTAAGCCTCAGCGATGGTGGGTGCCCCTCCCCCAGCCTCGCTGCTGCCTTGCGGTTAGATTGCCGCAGACTGCTGTGTTAGCAAGGAGGGAGGCTCCGTGGGCGTGAGACCCTCCTGGCCAGGTGTGGGATATATTCTCCGGTGTGCCGGTGTTATAGCGCAGTATTGGGGTGGGAGTTACCCGATTTTCCAGGTGTTGTGTGTCTCAGTTCCCCTGGCTAGGAAAAGGGACTCCCTTCCCCCTCGCGCTTCCCAGGTGAGGCGATGCCTCGCCCTGCTTCAGCTCTCGCTGGTCAGGCTGCAGTAGCTGACCCGCACGGATTGTCCGGCACTCCCGAGTGAGATGACCCCAGTACCTCAGTTGAAAATGCAGAAATCACTGGTCTTCTGTGTCGCTCGCGCTGGGAGATGGAGACTGGAGCTGTTCCTATTCGGCCATCTTGCTCCGCCCCCTTATTTTATTTTTTTTGTTTGAGACGGAGTCTCACTCTGTAGCCCAGGCTTGAGTGCAGTGGCGTGATCTCAACTCACTACAACCTCCGCCTCCTGGGTCCAAGCAACTCTCTTGCCTCAGCCTCCTGAGTAGCTAGGACTACAGGCATGCACCACCATGCTCAACCAATTTTTTTATATTTTTAGTAGAGACAGGGTTTCACCATGTTGGCCAGGCTGGTCTCGACCTCCTGACCTCAAGCAATCTACCAACCTTGGCCTCCCAAAGTGCTGGGATTAAGGCGTAAGCCACTGTGCCCAGCCAGAACAAATGAAATAATTTTCATTTCAGCAGGTTTTGTTTTGATTTCAGTTCTTCTTGCCTTTCAGTAGTTTTAAAGAATATTACTATTCTTATAATATGCCATTTTGCATTTCATTATATTCCTCTCACTTAATACAAGATGTTGCTTTCGAAATGCACCTACTGTTCCCCTAGCACCTAGTCGCACTAATGACTTCTTTCTCCTTCCCCCAAGCATTGGGTTTGTCATGGCCATTGTTAAATATTAGGGACAATTGCCCAGTGACACCGAGTGTGGCCTATCTAGCTTTTGCTCTCTGCTTTGGCCTAGACGGAACAGTGATGCTGAATGGCAGCCCATTAGTCCTTGGAGCCATTGACACAGAGAGAATAGATTGCACAGAAGCTAGTTCTTTCTTTCCTTGTCGTTGTTCTCTGACCATAGGCTTTCTCGAGATTAGAAATAACTGGTTCTTTTAAAGAGATGCCTGCATTAACCAAATATACTCTAAAGATACGTAACAAATGCTACATTTGCAATCATCATGAAGCTGAATGAAAAAAGAAAGACTGCAAACATACTGAAACAATTAAGCAATGTTCCTTCCTAATTTCAGGCAGGGAAGAATATCCTTTGTGCACCGTAGAGTTGGTAAGACGACATGCTCAGGCCCACTTTTTAGTTACCAACTTCTAGAAGCCAATTGAAAATCACAGTCTTTGATGTGTAAAATAACTAAGAAAAGGGGTGTAGAGCCTTATAAAATACCCAGGCTTAATCTGGACCAGCCAGGAGCAAGACTTGAAATCCTCTTACTGAGGAAAATGAAGGGAAGCACACTTGCCTTTTGAGGCACAAAATAAAAGAAACCTGTAAAATTTGTGTGGCACAGTGTCCCAGAAATCAATTATGTAATTTTGTACAATCATATCAGGTAGAGTATCAACCCATTACTGAAACTCAGAGCTTTCAAACCTAATGGAGACTATTTGACATTCCTAGGCGAGCTGCCAAAGGCCCGTTTCCAATTGCTACATGACAATTATTGACACAGACATGCACAGGCAAGGAAGGGTTTTCAAGGAAATAATGTCAATAATTTTCTACTGTGTTTTAAGCTAAAAATCAGTAGAAGATGAGTGACTAGAATCCTTATGGAATCCATATCTACACATCCTTTGGGTCTTGGAAAAGAAATCTTTACTGTGCAGAATAGCAATGGCAGTAATAGAGAAAGTGAATATCCACATGAAATTTAATTAGGTTGGAAATGGAGAGTTGAGCTGTACGTGCTGGAAGTGTTCAGAATTGTACTAAACTACCATCCCTAGGTATTGAAGACTATACCCCTCAAGTTCCTCTTTGCTCCATCCACTCTGCTTATCGTGGCCAGGGTGATCTTTTTTTTTTTTTTTTTTTTTTTGTTGAGACGGAGTCTTGCTCTGTCGCCCAGGCTGGAGTGCAGTGGTGCGATCTCGGCTCACTGCAAGCTCCACCTCCCGAGTTCACACCGTTCTCCTGCCTTAGCCTGAGCAGCTGGGACGACAGGTGCCCGCCACCTCGCCCGGCTAATTTTTTATATTTTCAGTAGAGATGGGGTTTCGCTGTGTCAGTCAGGATGGTCTCGATCTTCTGACCTTGTGATCCACCCACCTCAACCTCCCAAAGTGCTGGGATTACAGGCGCGAGCCACCATGGCCGGCTGGCCAGGCTGATCTTTTATGTTTTGATCTCCTGACCTTGTGATCCACCCACCTCAGCCTCCCAAAATGCTGGGATTATAGGCATGAGCCACTCTGCCCGGTTGGCCAGGCTGATCTTTTATTAATCAGATCCCATCTGGCTACTCCCTGCTTTGGCGCTCACAATGGTAACCTTCTGTTCACTCTTCAGCCCATGTCCTAGTGTTTGGGTCTGTTCCTTTATGTGGTCTTACCTGCCATTGTTCCCAATGAATCGCTCCCCAAATTCAGACTGCTCTCCTGAATTCATCTTATAGCTAATGAGCTTATTCTCTCTTCTATGCTGACTCTCATCCTCTCCCCTGGTTCTGAAATACCTCCTCCTCCATATACTCCACTTACCAGACTAATTCTGTTTACTTTTTGAAGTAGTGCTTGAATCCAGTTGCCTCATACTACTCACAGAAGCTCTTGTTTACTGAGGGTCCATTAAGGCTCAGGGCCGTAATAAGGGTGATTTATATGTTACATCTATATTTTTGATACATCTGTCTTTCTCTGATAGGTGCATAAATAAACTGATGCAGGCCATAAACTCGGAGTTGTTTTCTGCCCACAGATGAAGTATGTTTCTTATTGTGCAATCAAATGACATTCTTTTTTCTTAGAGACAAACATAATAAACATGCGTGATAGGCACTACTGTTCCCACTTTAGAGGCAAAGAAACTGATGTTCAGAGGTATTGAGGTTCTTGTGTAAATTCATTGAGGTAATCAAATAGAGATTCAAATACAGGCCTCTCTGACCCTAGAACCCATGTGAGGTTGTGCAGGAGTCTCTGTTTCCAGCATCCAATCATCTCTCTTTCTCTGAAGTTTCCTGACACTTAAAGAGTAGTGGTGATGGCAACAGCTAGAATTTGCTGCGAGTGACTTAACATGTGGCTAACACTGGTCCCTTCTTCCCATCCCTGATCTCCCCTGGCTCTCACAACAATTCCAACAAGTTCTCACTGTTTTTTGGATGAAGAAACTGAGACACAGAGAATTTAACTAGTTTGCCCAAAGCCAAGCAGCTCGTAAGGAACAGAGTTGGGGTGCACACCTGGGTCTTCCCGACTCCAGAGCTTGCACTCTTAACCCTCTAGTCTTCAGCCTCCCACAGAATCCTACTTTCTGCCTCCACAGCTGGGCTTCTCAAGGCTGGGAACACCCTCCTCTATTTTCCCCACATCCCCACAGTCAGAATTATGTGATGAAAAACCTGCTTTTATTATTTTCCTGTTGAGGCTGCTGTGGAGATCTGGGGTTGGCTTTGTTGGACCATGATGTCCCTTCATGGACCTAAACTCAAGAAGATGCACATTTCCTTCAGTCCAGATCCAGGATCCAAGCATCTTTTTGTGCACTGGTTATGGCAGAGGGTAAAAAGAGGTTAACAAGGCACCTTCCTGTGTCCAAGAGAGACAGACAAGATGGCCCAGGCTGAAAATGATGAGGAAAATGACCACCAAGAGTCATCATAAGCCAGGCTCAAGGGTCTCATAAACCATGTTTGGTACCATGTGTGGTCCATCTAGGAAGCTGGGCCCATCAGAGGCAGAACTAGCAGTGTTCAGAGCAGGAGGTCTTTGTAAAAACACCTCCTCAAAACGATCAGGAAAGAAAGCAATGTAACTTCTTCTTGTACTTTGCATAAGAAGTCAAATGAAATCGGTTTCTGACTATTATGGAAAACTATGGAAAACTGCTTTGGGGCATGTGGTAGGGACCACCCAGACGAGGACCTCCAAGACCTTGTTGTCTAGGGTGATTTACTCCCTTTATTTAGGGATCCAGACAATTAATCATTTATTTATGTGATGATAGGCTTTTGGCTGTTAGACCAGATGCTGTGTTACTCTATGAGATGAATAATAGTGGAGAACTATATAAGTTATCTATTTTACTTTTTATCTTGGCTTCCAGGAAACGTGGAACTCAATTTGATACTCAATTTCAATGATTACACATAGCCTAGGTTTTTGGTACATCCACCTTTCTCTCTTAGATACCTAAATAATTTGATACATGCAATAAACAGGGAGCTGTTTTCTACCCACAGTATGCTTCTTATTGTGCAATTAAATTACCTTTTTTTTCCTTAAAAGATTGAGTTCTGCCAGCTCATGGAACATGCTTTTTCATCGATGATTTCCAGAAGAGAGAAAAAACCAAGGACCTTCTTGGACAAGTTTTGTTCAATTACATCTTTTATCCTGTTGCATAATTTGTAAAATTTAAGACACATTTAAATTGAATCTAGTGATCTGTATATAGTGGGAATTCCAGCCTGAGCCTACCTGGGGCTTCAGATCTCTTCAAACCTGCTCCATGGATGATCACTTGAGCCAGGGGAGACCCAGGCTGCAGTGAGCCATGATTGCACCACTGCACTCCAGCCTGGGTGACAGAGGAGACCTGTCTCAACAAAACAAAACAAACCTCCATGGGTTGGTGGGGGTCTGCTAGAAGCTGATTTCCAGGAGGAGTTGTAGTTTGGCAGAGAATACCTGGGGTCAAGAGGAAGCGGGAGGATGTCTGTGTCTAAAATTGGTCCTTACTGTAGCCTAGTGGGTTTGTTTTCCAGACTGGAGTTTAAGGGCTATTTCAATGAGGGACTTTATGATACACTAAGAGGTGAACATTGTTGGTGTTTATGGACGAGTGGTACTGGAGGTTGAAGGAGAGGCACTTCCCAAGAATGGATCTCAGTGTAGTCTTGGTTCCTTGAAGACCAAGGACCTTCAATTCAGACACTGTGGACACAGGCAGAGAGGCAAGAGAGAGAAGTCTTTTCAGGGGAAGCAGACATTGACAAAGAAGGTCTGAGCAGCTACCATCATGACTGAGGAAAACACTTGAATGACGTCTGGGGTGTTGAGTACAAATAAGGGTGGTTGTGAGACAGACAACAGGACTCCAGAAAACCCAGGTGAGGACTTGGAGAGGGGTGGGAGGTTCTGTAGCAGACAGATGCATATGTATGGCTCCTACATCAAGTTAGTACTTTATTCATTCTTGTTTTTATTAATAATGTGACTGTATTAACATCCACTGGCTGCTGAGGCTTGGGACAACCTGGGTGACACCGTGTTGTACGAAACCGTGGAGAGGCTAGCGCCTGCGGGGACAGAATCTTGGCTTGTCTCTCTCACTCCGTGTGTGCTCTCTAGAGCTTGCATGGCTCTCATGACCTGAGCACAGATGAGTCATTGGACTAGTTACCTCACCTGTAAAATGAGAGATCTGGACCACATCGTCTCTAAGAACATTTCCATTTCTAAAATTCTAAGATTCCATTATTTGATACAAACTAGGATGCCAGAAATACATGAAGATGAAACAAAGAGAGTGTATGAGTCAGTTTGGCCAGCTATAGCAGAATATCATGGACTGGCTGGCTTAAACAACAAACATTTCTTTTTATTTTCTTTTCCTTTTTTTTTTTTTTTTTCTTTTTTTTGAGACAGAGTCTCGCTCTGTCACCCAGGCTGGAGCGCAGTGGCACAATCTTGGCTCATTGCAACCTCTGCCTCCTGGTTCAAGCGATTCTCCTGCCCCAGTCTCCTGAGTAGCTGGGGTTATAGGCATGCACCACTATGCCCCACTAATTTTTGTATTTTCAGTAGAGACAGGGTTTCACCGTGTTGGTCAGGCTAGTCTCAAACTCCCAACCTCAAGTAATCCACCTGCCTTGGCTTCCCAAAGTGCTGATATTACAGGCATGAGCCGCCACGCCCAGCCACCAACATTTTTTTCTTACAGTTCTGGAGGTTAGGAAGTCCAAGATCAAGGCTCCAGCGGATTTGGTGTCTGGTGAGGGCCCCCTTTCTGGTTTGTAGATGGATGTCTTGTCCTGTTCTCACATGGCTGAAGAGAAACAATGATCTCTGTTGTGTCTCTTCTAACAAAGACTCTAATCCCACCATGAGGGCTTCACCCTAATGACCCAGTCATCTCCAAAGGCCTCGCCTCCTGATACTCTCACATTGGGGATTAGGATTTTAACATGTGAATTTTGGGAGAGAGACACAAGCATTCAGTCTATAACAGGGAACAAACAAACGAGTTGGAAATCGAGGCTACTGGTGTGTAGGGGCAGAGAACAGACTGAGTTTTGAGTCCTCAATTCGCCACGGGGACCCTTTAACCTTGAAGGGTTAGTTAACACTCCGCTCAGCTTCTCAAGCTTACATCCTGAGTACCAATCCTTGCCTCAAACACTTATTGTAAGGATTACGTACGTGTGTGAATGCGTGAGTTCAAACCTCCAGTTGTGTGCTGGTCATGGTGTATGTATGCAGTGAGGGGTGTGTGTGCTTTTGACTGATGACCATGCACCAGCTTTCTAGACCACACAGGCCTCTGGGACCTGGGGATGCTGGAGGCTCTTAGCTGTTAGAAACAGAATGGAAAGGCATGGTCCTTCTTTGAGTCAGAAAACCTGGGTTTGAGAATTACCTCTGTAGTTTACCACCGGAGATACAGAATAGTTCAGGGTCTGTCTTCTTCATCTGTAACATAAAGCACTTGGATTCTACATATAAGCTTCAACATATTTTTCTAAGTTGTATGATTCTAAGATCTGTAAGCTACTAACCTCTTTGATGGAGGAGCTTTTCTTTCTTTCTTTCCTTTTATTTTTTTGAGATGGAGTTCGCTCCTGTTGACCAGGCTAGAGTGCAATGGTGCGGTCTTGGCTCACTGCAACCTCCACCTCCCAGGTTCAAGCAATTCTCCTGCCTCAGCCTCCCAAGTAGCTGGGATTATAGGCATCTCCCACCATGCCTGGCTAATTTTTGTATTTTTAGTAGAGATGGGTTTTCACCATGTTGGCCAGGCTGATCTCAACTCCTGACCTCAGGTGAGCCAGCCACCTTGGCCTCCTAAAGTGCTGGGATTACAGGCGTGAGCCACCACGCCTGGCCAGGAGCTTTTCTTTCTAATCTTTCTACTTCCCACTACCTCTTGCACATAGTAGGTGTGGTAAATACTAAATGAATGACCAATGAGATGGCTCTGGTAATTTAATTCTGCTGCCTTCAAAAGAGGAAGAAAACTTCACTTAGAACTGAGGGATGCAAAACCTTAATCCTCTGACCGATGAGCTATCTGAGTCATGCTGTTTCAAAGATTCAGGCTTGTGGCCTAAACCGATAACAAATTCTTTCCATTAAGAAATTGCTCTCTCTGGTGAGCCTGACTTTTGAAGCAGACAATGCAGACGCCGGCAGAGTGATCGGGTCTGCTCATAAAATGATTGCAGCCAGATCGGACCATTCAAACAAAAGCCCAGCACACCCCAGTGATACCAACAGAATAGTGCTAAGACCTGCAGCCTGGTGGGAGGCTGGAGAAGAGCATAGCTAGACATTTCCTTGGTGCATGCCTGAGTCTCTCTAATTCAAAGTTCAGAAACCAAATTTCCTACATGACGATTTTTGAGTAACTATTCACCTGTAAGCACCTAGCTGAAGGATGAGGGTGTCTACATGAAGGGAATCTCACTGTTTAGAACAGTCTCTATGCTCAAGTGGTAACTCACAATCCAACAGATACACAAAATGTCACTCTGTCTCCCTGGCATATAAGAATGAGTTGGATATGACAGAGCCTGAGACCCTTGCTTTTTTTTTTTTTTTAATCTGCGTTTAGGAAATGTGCTGGTCAGGCTCCAGCGGGAGAGTAGAATCTGGAGAGAGATGAGGGGGTGGTTTAGAGGGAGAGGCGACTATGGGAGGGTTGGAAAGAGAGGAGGGAGAAAAAGCACCTTTGTAGCATTGTCTCCTGGTCTTCTTTCTGGATGACATTCGTCTGGTCTTTTCTCCTCTAGAGTGATTTTTCAAGGTTGCTTTTATCTGGCTGTCCAGGTTTTTTCTTCTTTTTTGGAATGGGAGGGAGGAAAGAGGCTTTTCTCTTCCCCATCCAGAGCCTAGTGACTCCTTTTCTCCTGGTGCAGTGACAGGGCTCCCAGCCCATCATGGAGCCTGGGCTTTGCCAGGGACACTTTGGGATTTAGTAAGTTTCTATCATGCGAATGTACAGATGCCACAGAACCAGAAGAGTTACGGGTCTCTGGTTGGTTGTTTTTATTTTTTTATTTTTCATATCACTGGGGAAAAGTGCACCTTCAAGGTTTACATCCAAAGCAAAGAATTGTTGCTATTGACTTTTATCCACTTCCTAAGCACTGCATTTCTTTCAGGCTTCATCAAAGGCATAATCCTTCATTCAGAATCTTTTTCATCACTTTAAATAGTCCTCCTGCCTTTGTTGAAGTTTTCTGCCTTTAGAGAGACGAGGTCAGATCTGCTCCAACAGTGGAAATAAAATGGGGGAGGAGAACTAGCTGTAACCTTTGTGCTTAAAACTTGAAGATGGTGTACAATTTTTTTTTTTTTTTCAAAAAGAGAGCTACTGTTTGACTATTTGGATCTCTTAAGATGCATCTGAAAAAAAATACTATATTTTAAATAGAAAATGTTAAGAAAAAGTCTGTGCTAACATATATATTTCAACAAAGTTTTTAGAGAGAAAAAATGATCTCCAAATTGTTTGAGAGAGTCAGCCTGGTCCTATTATATCTGTGTAGCAGCAGGGTATAACAAAGCTAAAGATTTAAGGCAATTTTGACACCTTAAAGCAGAACTGCACAGGCTTTTAAACCCAAAGAGGATTCAGCCTGCTCACTTATTACTTTCCACATCTTCAAAAGGACAATGTCTCTTTTTTAATCTTTTGGCTTTGCTGTGAAACCATGGGAAGTTATTGACTTTACAGTCACTTTAAGTATACAATCAGGCAGAAAAAGGACATTGGTGCACTTGGGGGCTGTGAGTTCAAATTCTCGTCCCTTTGTGGCACTCTCCTCCCCACTCAGACAGAATTGAAAAGGGCAGAACAAACAGTGAGGGGCTGCCATGGGTTTTGATGGGGGCCCTCTCATTGAGTCACAGGCACCTGAAGCTGTTCGGCTAAAGACAGGCTCCTTTCTCGTTTCTGTTGTTATTTTTTATTTTGACAGCTCCCAGGGTTCCTTCGAATGGTGTGCTCAGAAATGCCATTCTTTCTTGTAGCCCCTGCAAGCTAAAATAATGAATAAGCAATTAAATCTCATGCTTGAGGGCCTGTGCTGATTACTTGCTGGAAAGGGACACAGCCCAGCCTTGTTCATTGCCTATGGGGCACAGGGCCTGGCTGGTTCCCTTGGAGGGGAAGCACCTGCTGCCAGGCTGTGTCAGGGGCGGGCTGCAGGGGCGCTTGGGTGCTAGGGGCAAGGGACTTGATGGGAAACAAAGGTCCACCAAGTCACCTGTATCCAAAATGGGTGCTGGCTGATGTTGTCCTCTTAAGGTCTTGTCAAGATTGTTATTTGTTAGCAGAGCACAATTGGCTGTGACTCCACTTCTTCTTCTTTATTATCTTCTGATAAATTAATGTGTACTAGAAGCATAGTTTGCTCTTTATGTTTTATTAAATAGGTATTCTTGGTTTTGGCTAAAAAGTGGGTTTGTTTAGCTAGTTGCTGGGAGGCTAACTTTTGTCTTCGTGAGTTTCCTATGCAAGCTACTCAATTTTGGAGAGGAGGTATCAGAGATAATGATATGATAACTTTCCCAAAGTCACAAAACCAGTATGTGAAAAAGCCACAAATGGATCTGAGTAGTTTGACTGGGGAATGAGGGCTCCTAACCATGTTTCTAGCTCCCCTCAATATTAATTAATTTGAAAAGTAATTAATAACTTAATAAATCACTTTTTAATAACTCACTATATACATATTGAAATTCTACTGGGGCTTGCTACTGGGAATTCATGGATAAGCAATATATAGTTATGTCCTGCCGTACTGGATTATACATTCTTGCATGGGAGACTGCCATTGATGAAAAGGCCCACATTGTCATACAACAGCAAATGTGCTAAATGCCCTGAAAGAAAATCAAGCGGTGAGGTGGGAATGCCTAGAAGATGGTCTCAACTGGGATCAGGGATGATAGACTACCATCCTGAAGATGTGAACTTGAACTGAGGCTGAAGGGGAAGAAAGCAAGGTAGTACAGGGACAGGAAAGCCATGGGAGATGAGGCTGACCGGGAACCAGGGTTGGGTCCTGTGGGGTCATGTACGTCTCCTTAAGGATTTAAAAACAGAAACAGGATTACGCCTGTAATCCCAACATTTTGGGAGGCTGAGGCAGGCGGATCATCTGAGGTCAGGAGTTCAAGACCAGCCTGAGTAACACGGTGAAACTTTGTCTCTACTAAAAATACAAAAAAGTTAGCTGGGCGTGGTGGCACGTGCCTGTAATCCCTACTTGGGATGCCGAGGCAGGAGAATCTCTTGAACCCAGGAGGCAGAGGCTGCAGTGAGCTATCATGCCATTGCACTCCAGCCTGGGCAACAAGAGCAAAACTCCATCCCCACCGCTCCCCCACTCCACAAAAAACAGATGAATGGGACTTAATTAAACTAAAAAGCTTCTACACAGCAAAGGAAATAATTAAGAGAGTGAAGAGACAACCTGCAGAATGTGAGAAAATATTTGCAAACCATACATATGATAAGGGGCTAATATCCAAAGTACATAAGGAAATCAAACAACTCAATACTAAGAAAACAAACACTAGAATGGCTATTATTAAAAAGACAAAAACTAACAGATGTTGGTAAGGATATGGAGAAAGTGAACTCTTAAACACTGCTGGTGGGCATGTAAATTAGTACAACCTCTGTGAAAAACAGTACAGAGATTTCTTAAAGAGCCAAAAATAGAAATACCATTTGATTCAGCAACTCCACTACTGGGCATCTACCCATAGGAAAAGAAATCAATATATTAAAAAGATACCTGTACTTTTGTGTTTATTGCAGCACTATTCACAATAGCAAAGATATGGAATCAACCTAAATATCCTAAATTGGATGAAGACAATGCGGCATATAAACACAATGAAATGCTATTCAGCCATAAAAAAGAATGAAATCATGTCTTTTGCAGCAACATGGATGGAACTGAAGGCCATTATCTTGAGCAAATCAACCCAGATACAGAAAGACAAATATCGCATATTGCCACTCATAAGTGGAAGTGAAAAAATGTGTACAAATGGCCATAGAGATTGGAATGATAGACAATGGAGATTTGGAAGGATGAGGGAGCAGGAGGGGGTGGAGAATGAGAAATTACTTAATGGGTGCAATGTACAATATTTGGATGATGAATATGTACAAGCCCTGACTTAACCATTATACAATCTATGCATGTAACGAAAGTGTTCTTGAACCCCATACATTTATATAAATAAAAAAAAGATTTTAATTTTGACCCTAAGATCAGTGCAGAGCTGTGAGAGGACAGAAGCAGGAAATGACATCACAACACCTGTGCATTGAGAAGGGCCCTCCGCTGTGGCATGGCAGTGAGTACAATGGGATGGCTTAGGAAATCGATAGATGTACCTCGGACTGGCGTGGTCCAATTGGATATAGTTCTGAAGGCATATTTCTGAGCTCTTTAGGAGGGAGAATGGACAGGGCTTGTGATGGCTGGGGTTGGGGGGGCAGGTGAAGGGTCTGCGATGGCTCTTTGGTGTCTGGCTCACACAGCTGGATGACTGGTGGTTCCACTAGCTGAGAAGGAGGACATGGGAAGCCTGCTAGATTTAGGAGAGGACTTGAACTTCATTTAGATCTGTTGAGTGGGTGAAAACCCCAAAAGGAGGTATGGTGTAAATAGTTGCCTATAAAGGTCTGATATTCAAATGAGGCATTGGAAGCCTCTGAAAATGGAAGCTGCCAGTATGGATGAGCTGTCTTAAAGAGAGGCTACGAAATGAGAATGAACACGAGGACTGAGCTACCAGAAGTCCAGTGTGTGTGGGCCGTAGGGCAGAGACTTAGGAGAGTCCAGAGCAGAAGGAAACTTGGAGGGTGGGCAGCTCAGGGTGGGAGAGGCTGCTTCAGAAAGGAGGCCTGGGGGTGGGGTAGGGGAGGGGGTTGCCATGGAGCCCACCAAGGTGATGATTCACTCAAGGATGGGTGTGGGCTCATCCTTGAAAACACCTGTGAGGCAGAGATTATTACTATCTTCCTTGAATAGATCAAGGAACTGAAGCTCAAATAACTTAAATAATTGGCTTCAAATCACACAGTAAATAGGTGGTGGAGCAGAATTTGAAGCTGGTTCTCTAGGTCCAGATCCCCTGCGCCAGCCCTGTCTTTCTGTAGCTTTATTTTTTTCACATTCAAGCAATTTTTTTTTTCTAGAAAAGGAACAACATAATGGCATTTTGGTTTGTTAAATAATCATGATGAGGGCCGGGCAGGGTGGCTCATGCCTGTAATCCCAGCACTTTGGGAGGCCAAGGTGGGCAGATCACGAGGTCAGGAGATCGAGACTATCCTGGCTAACATGGTGAAACCTCATCTCTACTAAAAATACAAAAAATTAGCCGGGCATGGTGGCGGGCGCCTGTAGTCCCAGCTAGTCGGGAGGCTGAGGCAGGAGAATGGCGTGAACCCAGGAGGCGGAGTTTGCAGGGAGCCAAGATCGCGCCACTGCACTCCAGCCTGGGCGACAGAGCGAGACTCTGTCTCAAAAAAAAAAAAAAAAATTCATGATAAGAAAAAGAATAACAACTGACATTTAATGCGAGGCTTATAAAATGATTAAAGGTTTTGAATACTGTATGATAAATAGGCTTTTAAAACCCATGTATCTGACCTCTTATTAGGCTGTTTATTTCAAACCTGATAGTGCAGCTAAAACAATTGCCGAGGGACTGTATATATCTTCTGCCTCAATTACTTTCTTTCAGAGACAATTTAGTCAAGATGATTTTTCTGAAGCTAGCCAATGTAATTCAAAACCAGATAGGTAAAAGAGAGGCCAGTCATTGAGGGTGCACACGGAATATCACATTAGGGACTAAGAATTAAAATGAACTGAGGATTTCGGTTTTTCCTGTCTTTATGATGATCAGAAATTGAGGCAAAACGATTAAGTATATGTCTGTTGATTTCAAAACACCGTGCATGGAAAATTCACCTTCTTCAAATGATACGTGAATTTGGAAAACTCAAACATGGACTGGAGTGGGTTGGACTCTAGGGGTTTTAGATATTTTGATGTTTGTGGTAGAATGGATAATGAGAAGTTGATGAGTCTGGGAGTATATGAGTTGCTGGCCGGGAAGTAATAGGATGATTCAGATTGGGAGTTGCGAAGGTCTACCTCGTTCTCTGTGGGGGAGGTTGCTAGAAAGGAAACTATTTAAACACTTTAAGGAAACAAAACCCTGAAAACACATAGAACCTGAAGAGTGAGGAGAAAGAGATTGGGTCTCCAGCGGGGTGTCTTGGCTCTTTTTGAGGGCCCTATAATACCCTGGGCTTAACTCTATCTCTGCCCTTCCGCTATGTGCTCTCATGGTCTGATAATTGGTCTGCTTCATAGGAGTGTGAATGTCTTATGGCAAGGACTGTGTCTTACTCACCTTTGTATCACTTAATTCAGCGCCTGGATCATAGCAGACATTTGTTAAATAAACATTTGTTAAAAAGTTGAGCAAGTAAACAAATGCCAGGAAAGGTGAGAATTAGCAAGAAAGCTAGGGAAAGGGAAGGAAGGAGGAGGAAGGGAAGATCTCTGTGCAAGGAGAAGGAGAATTCAGGAAAATCGTGTGTTTATGTATGCCCAGAAGAGTATTATTCACGGCTTGAGTGTGAATCTAAGACCTGGATACCTTTTCTGACAGAAAGGTATCACATTCTTCAAAATTAAAAGGAGAAGATTCCTGAAGAGTTGTTCAGGTGCAAAGAGAAATTCCATCATGAATCCAGCAAGGCAGGGTTGGGTTCTAAGATGAAGACTTGAGCAACACAAATGTATGAACAACCATCAGGAAGCAGAGCCTGTCCAAGCCTGATTTACTTAGTTAGGCTGAGCTAATTCCATTTGGGAGGTGGCTTTTGTAACAAATTTTTGTTCTGAGGTGGCCAAAAAATTTTTTGGTGCTTTAAAGCTGATGGAGGGTGGGGTAGGAAAATAAAAACAGCCCAGGGGGAATAGATGTAAAGGAGGTGTGGGAAAAAGACCCTATTCCAAGGGTAAGATCTTTGGAGATGGGTCTCTCCTCCACCTCATTTTCTTGCTTTGGGCCCTGGGAAGGAGATCTTAGTCCTCAGCATCTCATGAGATTAAAAGCAAATCTGGGCTTGACATAGTGGCTCACGCCTGTAATCCCAGTGCTTTGGGAGGCCAAGGTGGGTGGATCACTTGAGGTCAGGAGTTTGAGACCCGCCAGGTCAACATGGTGAAACCCCCTCTGTACTAAAAATACAAAAATTAGCTAGGCGTGGTGGTGGGTGCCTGTAATTCCAGCTACTCAGGAGGCTGAGGCAGGAGAATTGCTTAAAAACCCAGGAGACAGGGGTTGCAGTGAGCCGGGATAGCACCACTGAAACCCAGCCTGGGCAACAGAGGGAGACTCTGTCTCAAAAAAAAAAAAAAAAAAAAAGTACATCTGTTCAGTGGTGGAGAAGAAAAGAAAAGTCAAACCTTGAGGACCAATTTCTTGATGACCTGTCTTATTTGCTTATTTATAGCAATAACCCTTTCCTAATTGATTCACTGGAGTCAAGGATATGGCCTGCACAGTGCATTCTTGAAGGTGTAATTTCCCTTGTGACCTCACCGAAGACATGATCCCTGAAGCTGTCCTGAAGTTCAGACATGATCCCTTCATGACTGTCCTGAAGTTCAGAAACAGCTGAAGGATCATTACTTTTTTCTTTCCTCTGTGGGCCAGGAAGCTCTCTGGTTAGGAAAGCTTTGCCCACCAGGGACAGTAGTTAATTAACTAATTAATTAAATTAATCAATTAATCAATTAATTAGATTAATTAAAGAGGTATCATTGTAATTTACTATATTTCGTATAAATTAGATTGTTGAAGGTGTTGCTTTTTTTTGATTCCTTGATAGTATTTGCCACTCCATGATGTAAGATGATAGGTTAAAAATCAGTCAAATAGGGAATGATGAAGATCAAAATAAGAGTCATGGAGTTTAAACTTATGCACATCAAAGTAGTGGAAATATGTGCTTTTATCTGAGTTTCTTGCTATGAGGCTTTGGGAGTGTTTCTATAGATAATATTTTAATGGATTTTTGATTCCAAGTTTTCAACATTACAAAAGGATGGCTTTTAGATTTTTCTTCAGTGCAGGGGAAGAAATGAAAGGCAAGACTTGGTTCTCTGCACTAATTAAGAAGTGAAGGACTAGAGAATAAGCCAGGCAGCATCTATAAAGGGTTTGGAGTCAGATAGCTGCTTGTATCCTGACCTCTGACAATGTCTTAATCTAAGTCTATAAAACGGGTATATCTCAAAGGAGGCTTGCGAAGAGGAAATGAGATAAGGTATGTATTGTGCCTGGTGCCGTTACCCATACTAGTGCATAGAAGTGCTTAATAAGTGTTGGCTGTTACTTTTCTTTTTTCACGTTATTGATATTTGTTATTAGAATATAATGTAACTTCCTTTCCTTATCCCTATGACTCAGAAGTTTACAATAAAATATTTTCATCCTTCCCTTTATATAAGATTTCCCATCTGGTTTTGCTGACATTAGTTGACTACATGGATAGATGTGATGGAAGTTTCTCAGACACTGCATATTCTGCGGGGGGGAAAAAGGTACTACACCTTTGGATATCCTAGAGTTTACTGGAGATTAAATATATCAGAAACTCTTAAAAGACAGTCATGCTTTTAAGAAATTCATCCACTGGTAATTTTCTTATTCAAGACGTACTTTTAGGTTCCAACTATGTGTATAATTTGCATTTATCTTTAAAGAGACTTTTTTTTTATTTCCTTGAATGAATTTTTAAAGTGCTCCTCAGGAGTGCATCATCCAGAATTTCCTATCTTGTTGAAGTTATGTTTTATGCAAGAGTTTCTGGGCTACTCAAATTTCTTTATCCTATGTTGCTAATGGATTTGCTGTTGATCACCTGTGCATTATGTGACAGCTGCTTGAGGAATGGGCCTTTATTACAGAAAGGCTTGACAATAATTTGGGACATATTTTGGAAGGATACTTTCATTTGTCCCTGGTACCCATTACATTTGTCTGAGTAGATGCTCAAGGTTTGGGAATTGTTTTAGCTTTGAACAGTTTCCAGTCTAAGTTCCACCATCAGGTTCCTGAGTAGGCTGGTATACACCTGTTTTATCTCTCTACTGTTCCTGTATTTTTTTTTTTTTTCACCACTATTCAAACTAGCTTTTAAGATTTCAGAAAAAAAGGGTGAGTGGACCACAGTGGGCACTGGGGGGTGGAAAATGCCAACTTTCTGGGTGACCATTTGTGGTTTATTTGTTCTCTTTATGCATGTCTTTGTTTCCTAGTGATTAAAACTTGGTTTAAATGTTGCTACTTATCCACCTGTCAAGGATGGTGTGAGAATGAGTAATAATATCTGAGCCATATTTTTGCTCCTTAGTAGAAAGGTGCTATATAAATACAAAATGTTATTTCATTAAAAATGCTTGTATGATAACAGCATATGTTAAATTCAATTTCCTTGACCAATTTTATAAATATATTTTGCTGTTACAATATGGTTGTTTTTATGGTGAGTACGTGTGTATCCTACACTCTGTGTTCTATTTTCTGCCTGGGTGGTGTAACATATCAAATGTTTAAGAAAAATAAAGGCACTGTTCTAGGGAGATCATGAAGCTACTGCTAAATGTTATTTTTGGGGGGATTTCAAATAGATGTTAGTGAGATACCTACTGAATTACTGAGGATACGAACTGTACAACCATATAATAGGACATTATAAATATGTAGGCTGGTATACACTTGTTTTGAGTAAACAGTTAATTTTTCTTATCAATCTTAGTTCTATGTTGGTGGTTTGCAGCCCATGAGACAGAAGCATTTTATGGTTAAACCTAAGATCCTGGGCTTCAGTGGCCAGAGATGATGCTTGTTGGCATCATATAGTGGGGTATTGGAATCCATGTTCAGCCTGTGGAAAGGACATCCTTCCTGTCTCAGATCATCCATCAGGAAACTTCTCCTTTTGCTGAATAGGAGGATTTGAGTTCCTCCCAACACTACAGCAAGCCCAGAGAATGCAGAGTTGGCAGATACATGGAGACATGGCACCGTTACAGCACAGTGTGGTCATTTTTGGTAATTTTTTCTAATGTAGTATAGACCTTCAGGCAAGTCATAACAAAGGCCCTCTGCAGCCACTTTCTCCCACCCACCTCTTTCTCAGCAATTACTTGGCTTATTACTTCACAGGTAAGAGATACCTCCTTCTGCACCTCTCTCCAAATTATTTGCAACTCTACCTATTCTAAAAAAAACTTTTTAGTTTGAAATAATTTTAAAGAGTTTCTAAGACAGTACAGAGTCTTCCCATATACCCTTCACCCAACTTCCCCTAATGTTAACATCTTACATAGTATGTTTATCAAAACCAAGACATTGGCAGTGGTGCAATATTAGTAAGCCAACTACCAATTTTATTTGGACTTTGTAACTTTTCCTATTAATGTACTTTTTCTGTTCCAGGACCCCTTTTGGGATACCATGATACCTTTATTCATCATGTCTCCCTAGTTTCCACCAATCTGTGATAGTTTTTCTGTATTTTCTTGTCTTTTGTAACTTTAGATGTTTTGAAGAGTAGTGGTCAGGTGTTTTGTGGAATGCCCTTAATTTGGGTTAATCTGATGGTTTCTCATAAACATTCTGAGGCTATGGATTTTGGAGAAGAACACCACAGAGGTGGTAGGCCCTTCTCATTGTATCATGTCAGCGGGCGTATAATAATCAGCATGACTGCAGGTAACATTAACTTTGATCACCTGGCTAATGTGATGTCTGTTAGGCTTCCCCACTGTCAAGTTACAATTTTTCCCTTTCTGTCATCTATTCATAAAAGCAGGTCAGTAAGTCCAACCTATATTTGAGGAAAGGGCCATTAAACTCTACCTCCTGGTGGAGGGAGGTAGAGTATCAAAGTCATGTTTTAAAACCATAATAGTGATTAGTAAATTTAGAAAGGGATACAAATATGATGCAAATATTCTGTTTCTTCTTAAAGTTCAACCACTAATTTTAGCAAGTATCAATGAGTCTTGCCTGCAGCAAGGATAACTGTGGTGTTCCAATGGCAATTCTCTATTTCTCCGATTCCCTCTACATTTATTAATTGGATTTCTTATGTAAGAAAGATTGGTCTTTCTTCTTTTGTTTATTTATTTATTTATATCAGTATGTGCTCATAGATATTTATTTTATTCTTTAGGTGATAATTCGATACAAGTGAAATTTATTATGGTGCTCAAATTATATTAGCTCTGGCCACTGGGAGCTTTTTCAGATTGATTCTTGGGTCCTTTTGACGTGCCTTCATCTTAGAAACACATTCTTGGGGGGTACTTTCTTCCTTTCTGATACTATAACATATTCCAGGATCACATTGTATTTTCCTTGCCCTGGCCTTAGAATCATGGGGAGTCCACTTGTGAAAGCTGAGGCCTCCTACCGGGCAGCCATGCTGGGCAGCCATCTTGAAATTATGCAGGGAAGGCCCGCCAGCCTCTGAGATGGCTGCTTCCTTTCCTGCTGACCTCCTGACTGCAAAGTCATGAGAGGCTTTGAGGCAGAGCCACTCCATTGAGTGGCTCCTGAACTCCTGATCCATAGCATCTGTGACATATAAAGTGTTCGTTGTTTTAAGCCACTTCATTTGGGCGTAATTTATTACACAGTGATAGATATTGAGGTCAAATTTTGGTGATTGGAAGTGGTTGCTTCTGTAACGAACACCTAAAATGTGGACATGGGTTTGAGACTGGACAGTAGGCAGAGGCTGGAAAGAGTTGGTGAAAGTTTGAAGAGCTTTGAAGAAGTTGTTCATAGAACCATGATGGCCTGGAGGCTGTGGTGAGGACTTGAAGGAGGTGAGGAAGACCCACCTGGAAACTGCATTTGTGTAGTAGAGGACATTTAGCAAGGGTGCCGCCTGTGTTACCAAGACCGTAAAATGTGTGCCTAATGAAGGGGGTGGCCAATAGCTTAGGGGATTTCAAACAGACCTTGAAGGTGCCTTCTGGCTTCTTTTTGTTGCTTACACTAAAATGCAAGAGGAGACAGAGAAGTGAAAGGAAAGACTGTTAATTATAAAGGAGGAAGACTTGATGGTTTTGAAAATTCCCTGCCTCTCCAGGTGGGAAATAATGCTGAAATGAAGCAATGACATCCAGGCAAAGATGAATCTGGGGAACTGCCAAGAAATCGTTTTCTAGCCAGCTGCAACAGCCAGAAGAATGTCCATACCTACCTCCTACCTTCCAAGCTCATCTCGTTGTTAGATCTAAATTTGCAGAACCTTAGCTGCAAAGAAGTGAGGGAAAAATAATTGTTGAGCAACTGTGTACATTTAGCTAAGTGCTAAAAGTCTGTTACATGAAAGAAGGGGAAACATATTTTAGGGACAGTTAGCAGTCTCTTTCAAGTCCCAAATCCCCTCACATTCTAAGGAAGAGCTGCCAGACATATGCTTACAGGACTTTATAAGGGGTGAAGACATGGATCCCCTGTCTTCACCTCCAGCGAGTTCAAAGAGACAACTGAATGGAATCACATAGGAGTCCACAGACTTAAGGTGAAATATTTGGCTTTTCTCCTTCCTTTTCCATCGGGAACAAAAGGTGTCCCCAAAACAATTTTGAGGGAATCCATGATTGGCTCACAGAGATTGCAGTGTCTGTAAGAAGGTAAGCCTGGCACAGGGAGTGGGAGAAACTCTCAGGCTCGCTCTGGAGCATCCAAGCAGGGGGCAGTAAGGGTGATCTTGAAGGAGCATAACACTTGTCCTCTGGAGCCGAGGAGGATGTATGAACATGGAGATTGGTGGTTGCTTCCTGACTGAAGGAGACTGAGACCTGGAGACTGTGGAGTCTGCCTATGGTCAAAGACTGGGAGGAGAGGCAGCAGTGACAGTGGCCTGTCCTCTTCATGTCTGAAAGGCCAAAGCTGTGTCCTGGACATGGACCACAGATGGGCATGGGGTGCACCAACCTGATAGCTCTTTTTCAAGTGGGCAGTGATAGTCTTTGGGCTGTATCATAGGTATTAGGACCGGAGCGGTCTAATAAACATTCAGGGGGAGCCCGTGACCAGGCCATGG
This sequence comes from Piliocolobus tephrosceles, assembly GCF_002776525.5. NCBI lineage: Eukaryota > Metazoa > Chordata > Mammalia > Primates > Cercopithecidae > Piliocolobus > Piliocolobus tephrosceles. The sequence continues at coordinate 57,636,457 of NC_045438.1, read as the reverse complement.
AGATGTGCAGCTTAGAGATTCCTCTGAGGGTCACCAAGAAGGCCCCACATCACATCAGCTCTGTGAGTGGGTGGGCACTTGGACTCCTGCCACAAAGGACAGGACAGCCAGCTGGCATTCACCAAGAGAGAACACCCACGGCTCCCGCTAAACGAAAAAACTTTTGATTTCTCTTTCTCTCCATGGCTGTCCTGACCTGCTCTGCCTGAAGAAACAGAGTGAGTAGGAGTGGAGTATGGAAGGAGCCAGGAGAGCAGTGCTAGAACAGATTATTCTCTCCTCCTTGCCACCTCAAGCCATGAGCTGAACTGAACTGGGGGAGGGGAGCAGGTTTGAATTGAATGTGATATTGAATTTCTGATTTATACTGAAATTTAAAATTTTATTTGGTTAATTTTGTTGCCAGATAATACATTCGTATGGTTCAAAAATCAAAGATATATGGTGAAATATCTCCCTCACAACTGTCCTTCTTCAAGCCTGAAAATTATTTTGAATGATCAAAATGAGGCTATGGGCTGGGTAGGGTGGCTCATGCCTGTAATCCCTGCACTCTGGGAGGCCGAGGTGGTGGGCAGATCACCTGAGGTCAGGAGTTCAAGACCAGCCTCGCCAACATGGTGAAACCCCATCTCTACTAAAAATACAAATATTAGCCAGGCATGGTGGCGGGTGCCTGTAATCCCAGCTACTCGAGAGGCTGAGGCGGGAGAATGGCTTGAACCTGGGAGGCAGAGGTTGCAGTTAGCTGAGATCACGTCACTGCACTCCAGCCTGGGTGACAGAGTAAGAGTCCATCTCGAAAAAACAAAAACAAAAAGAGAAAGAACAACGAAATGAGACTATGGTTATAAGTGAAAGTCATGCTAAAAGTGTGGAATTTGTGTGCGATGTCAAGTGGTGGTGAAGGCAGAGATTCAGCCTAGTGTGTTGAAGTCTATGTGGGAGAAGATAAATAGATTTTGTGTATGTGCCCGTGGAGGTCAGCCCATTCAGTAAAGGGATCACGCAGTTTTCACTTCACTTTGCTTCACCCTCTGGCTGCTTTCCTGTGTGGTCTGATCAGAATGGCACAATGAGGGCTCTTAATGTCATTGATGGGGACATCACATTTGCTTACTGCCATCTAAGGCTATACCCATATTGAGCTTTGAAGTCAGTGAAAATCTCCACGACCCTTTTTTTAAACACATGAGCTTCTTTTATGGTGGCTCTTCCTACACTTTATTATGCAATTGATTATTTTAACATAAATGCAAGGCTGTTAAAATGCACCATGTGAGGTTAGGCTCTTTATTCCAGCCTAGTAAGATTTTCTTGGCTTTCTGATTGATGCAGACCATATTGGTTATCCTCCCAGCTTAATGTCCTCTGCCAATCAGATACACATGCTCAATTACTTAGGATGTAGGTTCAGGTGCTCAGACCAAGACTCAGCGTAACAGTGGCTTAATAGTGGCTTAAACAAGATGGAAGTTTACTTCTCTTTCTTAACTGCCTGTGTGTTAACAGTGTAAGACTAGAAGGAAGGCTTCATGAGGTCAGAAATCCAGGGGCCTGCTATCTTAATTCTCGGCCATCCCTAGGGCCAACCAGGCTCACCAACACGTTCATGTTCTAGTGAATCAGAAGGGCCAAAAAGTGAAAGGTGGTAGGATTGCATTTTAAGGACATGATCCCCAGAACAACCACATTTGTTCTTATCCACAGAGCTTTGCACAGAACTTAGTCACATGGCTAGGCCAACTTGCAAAGAAGGCTGAGAAAAGTGGTCTTTTTTTTTTTTTTTCCTGTATGTTCATCTGCTCAGCTAAAAATTCTATTATCTGAAAGAAGGGAAAATCATTATTGCAGACAGTGAGCAATCTTTGCCACGCATGATTTCTGTGTTTGCATGCATGCAATTAGTGAGAGCTTTTATGTTAAGGGCTAACTGTAGGTCCTGGTCTTCTCATTTACAATGCTTCCTTAACACCATAGGGTCGTGGATTTCAGTGAGCCACAAATTCACTCAATGCCAAATCATGTTCGGTCCCTATTTTTCTATCTTTCCCTGAAGGATCATATCCCAACCTTCTCTCAAATATCCTATTGCAATCTGGATTCGGTATGGCTGTGACGTTCTCAGGGTCTCCGTTACTACCCTATCAATACAGGAAGGGAAGTTAGCTCAGCTTGACTTAGTCTGAGTGAACATAGCTTTTCTTTAGTAACTATGGCTCTGTTGTCTAAGAACTCACCAACCACCTGTTTAACAATCCTGTCCAAAATTTCGTCAAGGGAATTCATTTCAACTGTACCCATCTGTAATTTTTGGAATTCGTGCTGTTCCCATTTTTGAAAGTCAAATGGACTATTTTGAAAGTGCCTATTTCCAACTTGCAGGTACCTGTACTATTTTCATTCCTTCTCAAAGACTATAAACACTCATGGTATGCAAATTCTTTAATACCACGGTTATATTAATTTCCTTAGGCTGCCGTAACAAAATTTAACAGACTGAGTGGCAGAGACAACAGAAATTTATTTTCCACAGTTCTGGAAGCTAGAAGTCTGAGGTCAAGGTGCTAGCGTTTTTGGTTTCTTCTGAGGTGTCTCTCCTTGGCTTGCAGATGGCTGTGTTCTTGCTGAGTTCTTTTTTTTTTTTCTTTTGAGACAGCGTCTCATTCTGTTGTCCAGGCTGAAGCAGTGTGATCTTGGCTCACTACAACCTCTGCTTCCTGAGTTCTAGTGATTCTCCTGCCACAGCCTCTCGAGTAGCTAGGACTACACATGCCCGCCACCATGCCCAGCTAATTTTTGTATTTTTAGTAGAGATGGGGTTTCATCATGTTGGCTAGGCTGGTCTCGAACTCTTGACCTCAAGTGATCCACCTGCCTTGGCCTCCCAAATGACTGGAATTAGAGGCATGAGCCACCGCACCTGGCCTTCTTGCTGTGTTCCTATTTGGTTTTTCCTCTGTGCATGCATAGCCCTGTGTCTCTTAGTATGTCCAATCTTCTTATAAGAACATTATTAGATTGTATTAGGATCCGGCCTAATAGCCTCATTTTATTGATCCCCTCTTTAAAGACCCTATCTCCAAATACAGTCATATTCGGAGGTACTGGGAGTTAGGCCTTCAACAGATGAATTTGGGGATTATATAATTTAGTCATAACAGGTGGTATAAATGTCTTCTTAGATTAAAGTCGTAATTTAATTCAAAGGGATCAGGTACTTTCTTATTTCAGGAAATTGGGGAGAGTTTGGAAGGCTGTAAATTCACTGAGAGCCTAGGTTACTTGGAAGTTTGTTAAGAAGGGCACAATCGATTTCTCACTTTGGACCTACTGAATTGGAATATGTATTTAACAAGGCCCCCAAATTGATCTGTGTGCCTCCTAAGGTTTGAAAACTCCTGGGCCAGGGATCCAAAGGCAACAGCCTCTTATCCCCAAGAGGTTTCTGGGGGCGGTATATGGAAGGAGCAATGACAAAGGAATTCAGCAACAAATCCCACAAAGGGAGCTGTCTGGTACCCTAGGCTGGAGCATGGGGAGAGAGGTATTTTCCTCCATCTAAATGTCAATCTTAGATATGACTTTTCTTATCAATCATTTGTACGGAAGTGCTACAAAAATAGAGTGACAAGAAGATACAGCTGTTCTAGGGTCAAGTTGATGATCCTGATGCATGTGTGGAATATATTAAGGAATAGAAGATAAAAGGCAAAGAGAGTGTTGTAAGATGACGGGAAGGAAATGGAGGAGAGGAGGCTGACCTACATCTGAACCTGGTTTTGACCTCAGCTGAATTCTTTTCCCATGTCTCCCTCAGTGACATTGCCAACCTCAGTTTCCAGTTGAAAAAACACCAGGTTCTATGATGTAGAAATAGGAGGAGCAAAATTTCTTCTAAAACCAGAAGACCTGCTATGCCCTGGTACATTTGGGTGAACCTTAAATTTTCCCCATCTCACTGTCTTCACTACTCCTCCTCTACTACACCTTTTCACATGTGTCTTTTAGATTTCAGCTTTATTTCCCTCTTGATGCTGAATTACACTGAATTCCCTACTCACATGGCACTTACCAAATTTTGCAGTACTCACCTCTCTTTCCCACTAGACTCTGATAGTATGGACTCTGTCCATCATAAAACCCATAAAAATGTCTCATTTGTAGAATTGTTAAGTTAGAAAATTAGGTTTCTACAGTGTTAAGTATAAATATGTGATAACTTTTATAGTTATATACCTGCATTGTTGTAATAAAATTGCACAATGATGAAACATACCCAAATATGTGTTTGCAAAATGTTTAATCCATAGCCTGAGTTTTGAAAAGCAGTCTTTGTTTCTAACTGTTGTCAAAAAGTAATCTTTCTTCTTAAGGGGCATGTTAAATTTGATTTTTTTTTTCTTTTGGAAACATTTGTTTTGGTAGCAAACTACTTACAGCTGATTTTTATCATAGAAAAGGTCAGCAAACTGGAAACACTTGTCATGTAGTAAAAGAAAATTTGTAGCTCGTCTGTAAATTTGACAATTATTTTAAGTAAATTGCCACAGCTAAACAATGAATGTCTTTGTAGAATAACAGATTTGCCTAGTCTCTCACCTATTTTGTTATGAAATATTGTAAAATTCCGTCTGTCTTTTAAAGGTCCTATTTTAATACCGCTAACCGCATTGTGGACAATCTGTAGCACTTTGTGCATTTCTGGCCTCAGTGTCTTTGCTGCAATGATCTTCCTGTAAATGACATGGTAAATGTACTTTCTATGTGGGGTCATCTCTGTAAACTTAATATCTTAAGGTTCTGTGTGTGGTAGTGAGGGCAATTCCTCTGTGTTGTGATACTTTCATTGTAAATGACCTTGTCTACTGAAATAAAGACCTGGTAAGGATGCCAGTGTCACTTTGCATATTAAGTATTGGTCAAGATTAATTTCTCTTTCAGTTTTAGCTAAAATTGACATTGAAGTTTAAAATGTTTAATCTCATCCACTGGTGGACTGATCCTGCTGTCATATATTGAAGTCCCAAATAGATGAGTTTATTACTTACCCTTCTCTATTATTACAATTATCTATAATTCTATCACTACATTTAGTATCATGCTGTCCTAATTATTCTGACTTTAAAATAAGGTATAAAGAGACAGAAATCATGAGGGAAAAGAGACAGGCATAGATTGAGGGGACTTAATGTGTGAATATTAGATATTCCATATTCGTAAACAAATACTGAAAGAAAATATCCATAAGCTAAGGGAAGACTTAATCTTAAGATTCAAAAGGCTCACAGTTCCAAAGAGAATTGAGGAGAAAAAAAGATATCCAAGCACATCTTGGCAATATTCATAAACATAGATAATAAAGAATAAAAGCCTGTAGGCTTCCAGGTAGAAATAATAAGTTAGTTATGGAGCAGATTTTTATGTGTCTGTTTTTATTTACTGCATTAAGAAAATATTTTACTCTACTGCAGAGAAAAACTACAACTTTTACATGATGATCTTGAATCTAGAAATTTTCATGAACTTTCCTATTGGTTTTAATGATGTGTTTGCAAATTTTTTTGGGTTGTTGATGTGGACAATTGCATTATCCATAAGTAATAAAAGCTGTAGTTTTTCCTTATCAGTTTTTGCGTATTTATTTTTTGTTTGTTATTGATTTGCAATAATAAGCTTCTAGTACCATGTACAATAAAAACAGTGATAGCAGGGAATGTTTTTAAGGTGTCACTATTATCTGTAAGATTTGCTGTAGGTTTTTCATATGTGTCTTTTAGATTTCAGCTTTATTTCCCTCTTGATGCTGAATTAGACTACCTTCTATTGCATTAGGATCCAGCCTACCAGCCTCATTTTAATTGAATCCCTTCTTTAAAGACTCTATCTTCAAATACAGTCATATTCTGAGGTACTGGGAATTAGGCCTTCAACGTATGAATTTGGGGTGTATGTAAACAGGCTACCTTCTATTTTTAGTATATTAAGAGTAGTCATTATTAATGAGCTACTGGATTTGGTTAAAATTTATTTTTCCTTTATTGGGATGGTCAGATAATTTTTCTTGCTCAACCTAGTAATAAGTTATTTTTCTTCCTTTTACAAAACCTTTCATTTTAAGTTAAGGGGTACAGGTGCAGGTTTGTTATACAGGTAAACTCATGTCATGGGTGTTTGTTGAACAGATTGTTTCATCACCCAAGTATTAAGCCTAGTACCCATTAGTTAGTTTTTCTGCTCCTCTCCCTCCCCTAACTCTGTACCCTCAAGTAGGCCCCAGTGTCTGTTGTTCCCCTCATTGTGTCCATGTGTTCTCATCATTTAGCTCCCACTTACATGTGAGAATATACAGTATTTAGTTTTCTGTTGCTGTGTTAGTTTGCTAAGGATAATGGCCTCCAGCTCAATCCATGTTCCTGCAAAGGACATGACCTCATTCTTTTTTATGACTGCATAGTATTCCATAGTGTATATGTACTACATTTTCTTCATCAGTATACTATTGATGGGCATTCAGGTTGATTCCATGTTTTTGTTATTGTGAGCAGTGCTGCAATGAACATTTGTGTGCATGTGTTAAGCCCAGGATCAGATGGCTTCACAGCCAAATTCTACCAGGTATACCAAGAAGAGCTGGTACCATTCCTACTGAAATTATTCCAAAAACTTGAGGAGGAGGGACTCCTCCCCAGCTCATTCTACGAGGCTAGCATCATCCTGATACCCAAACCTGGCAGAGACATAACAAAAAAGAAAACTTGAAAAGAAAACCAATATCCTTGAAGAACATTGAAGCAAAAATTCTCAACAAAGTACTGGCAAACTAAATTCAGCAGCACATGAAAAAGCTAATCCACCAGGATCAAGTAGGTTTCATCCCCAGGATGCAAGGATGGTTCAACATATGTAAATCAATAAATATGATTCATCACATAAACAGAACTGAAGACAAAAACTACGTGATTGTTTTCAATAGATGCAGAAAAGACTTTCAATAAGATACAATATTCTTTCATTTAAAAAGCTCTCAATAAACTATTGAAGGAACATAACACAAAATAAGAAGAGCCATCTATAACAAACCCACAGCCAAAATCATACTGAATGGGCAAAAGCTGGAAGCATTCCCCTTGAAAACCAGCACAAGACAAGAATGCCCTTTCTCACCACCCCCATTCAACATAGTATTGGAAGTCCTGGCCAGAGCAATCAGGCAAGAGGAAAAAATAAAGGGCATTAAGGTAGGAAGAGAGAAGGTCAAACAATCCCTGTTTGCAGATGACATGTTTCTATTAATATATCTACATTTTTTTCCTAATGTGAAATTATCCTTGCATTTCTGAGATAAATTGTCCTTGGTCATGCTGGGTTTTTTGTTATATTTTATGGACTTAAAATAATTGTTTCATTAATGGATTTATGTTTTCTAATATTTATGATTTTGCATCTACTTCTATAATATTAAGCTATAATCTTCCTTTTTTTTTTTTTCTTTTTGGAGACATGTTCTTGATCTGTCACCCAGGCTGAAGTGCAGTGACACAGTCTCAGCTCACTGCAACCTCCACCTCCTGGGCTCAAGCAATCCTCCCACCTCAGCCTCCTGAATAGCTGGGACTACAGGTATGTGCCACCATGCCTGGCTAAGTTTTGTATTCCTTTGGGCAGAGAAAGGGTTTCGCCATGTTGCCCAGGCTGATCTCGAGCTCTTGGGCTCAAGCAATGGTGGACCTCAGCTTCCCAAAGTACTGGGATGACAGGTGTCAGCCACTGCACTGGCCTATAGTCTTCCTTTCTTGAACTATTCTTGTCATTTTCTTTAAATCTAGAAAGATGTCTCCCTTTTTCTATTGTTTGAAATTTTATTACCTATTATATAAAATTATGTATTCATTAAATACTTGTTAACCGATCTGGGTTTTATAGCTATGCTTGGGGGAAGATACTAAAAGTAAATCTATGTAATGGTTTATGAACCATTATAATTATATAAAACTTTTAGTGATTTACATTTTCCTAGAAAATTGTACCTCTTGACCAAGTTTTCAAATTTATTGGCATGAAATTATTGACGATATTCTGTTAGGCTTTAAAAATCTCAAATATATTTGTATGTATATCTTTCTTTTTTTCCTAAAACTGTTGGTTTGGTATTTGCTTTTTATTCTTTCATCAGTGTTACTAGACCTTTTGTGCTATATAATTGGTTTTTAAAAGGTGTTTGTCTTACAAATGGTGTTTACATTGTCTGAACATCTTATTAATTTTGGCTCTTACATATTATTTCCTCCCTTCTTACCTTTGAATTTACTGATTTTCCCTCGGATTCAAGAACTTAATCTTAGTTCTTTTATTGTTAATATTTCTCTTGAAAATATATCTAAGCCATATATTTTCTACTTAGGTCACATCTTAGCTCTATTTCATTGGTTTTGATATAATAGTAGTTTTAATGAGGCTTTGTTCCAAATATGTTGTTATTTTTATTGTGAATATTTTAACTGTGAATTATTCCGTAATTCACGGGGGAAAAGAGACCGAGATAGATCCAGGCATATGCAATTTTAGTCATTTCTTTATTGTTTGATTTCCACTTAAATTGTATTGTCATTAGAGAATGTGGTTTCAACAGTATCAGTTATTTGACATTTATCATAATATCCTTTGTGATCTAGTAGGCAGAACACGATTTTTTACAAGTATTTCATGTTTGTTTTCAGATTTAAGCTTGTTTATTTTGTCATTCAAATATTTAATCTCAATAACATTTTCCTGACTAGATCTTTCTGTCTGATGGAAGTGTATCAATTTTGCATTATAATCCTGTCAGTTTTGCCTTTACATATTTTGAAGCTATGTGCAGAGGTGCATGCAATTTCATGATTTTCATACTTTATTGCTAATTTCCCTTTGCTCTTATGCAGTGTAGCTCTTTATTTCTATCATTTGGCCTTCAATTCTATTTTGTTTGGTAATAATTTACTATACTGGCTTTTTATTGATTTTCATTTTTGCCTAGAGTATTTCTTCAGTAACTTTATTTTAAATCTCTTTGTGAGTTTTTTTTTAAGCATCTCTTGAAACCACCATGGAGCAGAATTAAATTCCATCTGATAATCCCTCCTTAATAGATGAGCTTAATTTATTTACATTTTTACTGATTGTTGATGTATTTATACTTATCTCTGACATTTAATGTAGCCTGTCTGAATTAGTATTATTTTTCTTTCCTCTTTCCTCTTTCTTCCTCTTTTCTATTGAATTAATATAGTTCTCTTTATTTCTTTATTTTTCTCTATGCTGGGTTGGAAGCCATAAATTGTATCTCTAACATTTTTAATAACTTTAAAATTTAAAAATACAGGTAACTCCAGATTTTGTAAACAAATCTAAACATATTCATTTTTTTTTTCATTCTCCAGAAGAAAAAAGGTTTTCATATGTATTACCCTCTCTTCTAATTCCCCCAAATTCTTGTTGTTGCTGCCTGTAAGTTTCACCATTTCTTTTAGAAAAAGAAACATGTATTCTTACTTAGGTTACTTTTCTTCTCATTGAAATATTTCCTTTAATAGTTGTTTTAAAGAGGCAGTTAACTCTCTATCTTTGTGTGTCTGAGAATAGCTTTATTTTAGCTCAGTCAGAAATGATATATGAACTACGTGTAACTGCTATGTTGACAGCTATTTTCTCTGTACTCTGAAGATATTATTCCAACATAATCTGGAATTTCTTGATTTTTTTTTTTTTACGAAAGAGTGCAGCTAGTCTAATTTGCCATTCCCTTATACCTTTTTTCTTTCTTTTTCAAGTGAGTGAGTGCCATTGATTTAATTCATGAATAAGGAAACCAATAGGATGGTGAGTTAGCTCTAAGAAGCATAGGAGAGGCAGAAGTATTTAGACTCACTGAAAGAAAGAATGCTATATCACATACAAAACTGATTAATGCAGAAGACTTGTTAATGTCACAGTTATAGGCAATGCAACTCTCACCTTTGAGATAAAGTCTTCTCTGCCAGATAGAAACTATTTGACAGAAACCTTTATCCACAGGGAAAAATTCATTTGTATTGTCATAAAACAAAAAATAACATGCATTGTTACTACTTTTGCACAGATTGAAGTCTGTCCTTAGAGATTTGTAAAATTTCCTCATAAATAGTGAATGCGTTGTTAAAGTTACATACTCCTAGAGAATCAGATAATTCTTGGGTAGCCTTGTTAGTTAATGCTTTGGATATGGCTTTGGAAGGACATGAGTCACCCTTTTGTCCATATCCAGGTCGTGGAGTGTGTTCTTAATACTTTATCCTTGTGTTTATAAATTATCTCCAGGGATTATTTTTGGTTCAAAAATGGCTGGTCTCATTTTATTTTGGCTGCTTTCATGGATATAGCATTCAGTATTAATGAACATGCATAAGCTTTAGTATGGTCATCAAGTCTAGAGTCATATGGGGTCAAGCAACTATTAAGTCCAGAAAAAAAGCTCTGTTGAAAATTTTGTAAGACACCTAGGCCTGAATTTTCAATAATCTCTATTCTCCAGAGATTACACAGGATATTGCCTGTATTCATTCTATTATGAGGCTAAGATGCCAAACCCAAGAAATTTATCTCCATCAGATTTTGCCTGTAGCACCTTCAAATTTGTGTGAATTCCTGTCTGCAGTGTCTCCAAATCTCCTAAACTTCCTGACCTGACAGGAAGTGACGTGTAATACTACCTATAAAGCTGAGACACTATAAGCCATAGAACAAACAGGAAAGTGATTTCCTGAGTAAACTCTGAAGACATTGATTCCAGCCATAAACTGCAACACTTGATCCTTAGCGGCGGGCTTCTCATAGCTGGTTAAATGAGATTTGTTCTCAAATATGACACTCCATAGATGGTCTAGGTTACACATTCAATCTGTTCATTACATTCTAACTGAAAATATGATTAACTTTTTATGAACCAATTGCAAATATCTATATTGCTATTCAGATAAACTCAATAAAAGTATTTGTTTCTGAATTTTGATGAGTCAGAGAGAACAAGATAGAGAAGCACAGTTATTAACTAAGGTTAGACATAGATCAAGAAGATGATTTAACAATTTTAATCCTACGTATATATCCCAAAGAATTGAAAATGGACTAAAAAAGATACTTGTGTGCAAATGTTCTTTGCAGAAATATTCACAATAGCTAATGGGTAGAAACAACCTATGTGTCCATAGCAAGATAAATGGATAAACAAAACATGGCATATACATAAGTGGAAGATTATTCAGCCTTCAAAGGAGTGGAAATTCTGACATGAATGACATGAATGAACCTTGAATTATTATGCTAAGTGAAATAAGCCAGACAAAAATGATCAAATGTATGATTCAACTTATGTGAAATATCTAGAATAGGCAAATTCATAGAGATAGAAAGCAGATGAGAGGTTACCAGGGGCTGGAGGCGAGGCAGGGAGAATGGGTAGTTATAACTTAGTGGATATAGTCTGTTTGGAGTCATGAAAAAAATTAGAAATACATTTGATGATATTTGAATAGCATTGTGAATATAATTAATGATGCAAAATTGTTCATTTGAAAATGGTTAAAATGGCTAATTTTATGTTATATGTAGTTTACCACAATTAAAACAGAAAGAGGCTGGCCACAGTGGCTCATGCCTATAATCCCAGCACTTTGGAAGGCCAAGGCAGGTGGATTACCTGAATTCGAGACCAGCATGGCCAAAATAATGAAACCCAATCTCTACAAAAAATACAAAAATTAGCTGGACATGGTGGTGCATGTCTGTAGTCCCAGCTACTTGGGAGGCTGAGGTGAGAGAATCACTTGAGGTCGAGAGGTGGAGGTTGCAGTGAGCCAAGATAGTGCTGCAGCACTCTGGCCTAGGTGACAGAGCAAGGCTCCATCTTAAACAGCAACAATAACAAGAATAACATCATCATCAACAACAACAACAACAACAAAAAGAAAAATTAGATCAACAAGAAAAAGAAAGGGCTCTCTTATATAGTCATCAGAAAGTGGAACACTAAAAACTCTACCAACCTTATTCCACAAAAAATAATCACAATTGAATGTTCCTCTTGAGTTCATTCAGTATTAATTTATTCTTGTTCCATTGGATCTTGAGTCATCAAACAGATTTCATGAAATTATCTACTACTGAATTCAAAAGCGTCCTGGAAATCCTGAATCCCTCTGACAATTATCTAAGAGATGTCAGCTCTTAAGTCTAGTCCTTGAAATATCAGCTGTTAAAAATACCTGGCAGAGTCCTTTTCATGAGACTCTGAGGCTGTTCTTCCTTTATGCAGACCAACTTTCTGACCGAGAGCTTTCAGGCAAGCATGAGAAGAAAGCAGAAGCTGCTCGTTGATGATAGAGTAGCTAACAATAGCGGAATGGAGAAGAGTAAAATTCTCTATTTGAGTAAGATACATACCTCTTTTGTAAGACTTTGATCAATGTTTCCCCAGAGAGTAAGATAATATATTATACTCTATACAGAGCAAATCGAGGAAAAGACATATTCCTGAAGCAATGAGCAGATAAAATTTCAATGACATTATTCCAATGACTTGCTGCATGTTTATTTGATTATAGTTTGCTGCTGCTTATGTATATAAAGAGATAAAAGCAGCAGATCTTAGCAAACGAGTGCCTGTGACTCTCCTCTGTGTCCACCACTCCATTTTATATTGCACTGCTTCATTGCTCCAACAGTGTTATCATTTGTGGCTTTAGTTTGCTCTGTCAAATTTGCTGTGTCAACCACAAATTAATTTCCCCTTTATTGTACTTATGGATGAATCAAAGTTTTAAAAATCAGTGAAGGCAATACTTTCTATACTCTGGAAGCTGGTATGTCTTGCCTTTTGATGAATGGCACAGACCTTTATAAGCTGTGTCAAAAATATAAGATCAGAAGTACTACCCTCCATCCCTCTCAAGCTGATGCTCTCCAGAAAGTGGACCCATTAATTAAAAATTGTTCATATGAGCTATGTGGGTATCTTATGCTCTATTTTATACCAAAGAACTTTATGCCAACACATCTGCCTCTGACACCTGACATGTTGCACACATATATGCAAAACAAAGCTCTCTGACAAACCGTTGGGATAGAAAACCCAGTTGTTTAATTAAAACTTGACTTATTTTCTTCCCAAGTTATGTAACTATTTATTTAGATGAGTTTAATTACAAATGAAGTGGTGACAATTAACAAAATAACACAAGTAATCACTCTTTGGAAACCCAGATATATTATTAATAGATTACTCCTCATAGGATGATTTTTTTCCTATATTTTTTAGCTTCTGTTAATCTCATGCCTAGATTCCTTGTATCTGATCACTTTCTCTCTCCTAATTGGGTTGACTACTGATTGGAGACTGAAGAGATTCAGGTGGAAGAAAATGATTAGATGTGAGCATCAGCAACAAGGCAGCTCTGAGCTTCAGGATGAGTCCAGGTCGGAGAATGTTCTGGCAGGTGTTAACATCATGACATCTGCTAATGGAGATTTATGCAGGCAGGGGTCCTATGAGAGAAGTGTGGAGTTGGGTGCAGAGCTTTGAGGTCAAGAAGAGTCTTTGGGGAAGTAAGGTAGTACTGCAGTTCCAGAGAAAGTGAGGCGTTAGGTGGGAAACCAAGGCAGGAATTATTATGGGGATGCCCACAGCACCTTGTGTTAGCTCTTTAGAATTATTTGTTTCAAGTCTGTGTTCACTAATAGGAGGCAAGGACATATTGGTCAGGTTCATTGCTAAGATCCTAGTGTTTAGCACAGTTTCCTGGTGGAGTTGATGCCAATAAATATTATTAAATTAATGAATGGAAGAAAGTAAAATTTGGTGTGGGGGGATATAGTTTCTAGGATTTCAGAAGTTATGGCTTGATTCCAGAGAAAGCAGCAAGAACTTAGATGATAAACCTGGAGACAAGGCCAGGGTAGGGTCCATGCAGCCCAAGTTGGCCCTGATTCCTGAGCTGAGCCTGCTTGTGGTGTTCACATGACTCTGATCATTGTGATATCAGACAAATGGTATCTGGTACCTGGTCAATGCTAATACCTTCAGCAGAATACACCAGTCCTCACACAACCTGCTTAGAAGATGAGTGGAATCATTCTCTAAATTTCAGACTGTCTTCCCTCCCTTTGTCTGGTGGCTCCTGCTTTCTGGTTTCATGGTCTGATTGTGTGTAGCAAGGAGCTGAAATAACTACATGGAGTGTAGATCTGGGAGATGTAGGCATACATGAAAAAGATAAGAGTCAGAGGGTAGGTGCGCAATACAAATCCGAACAAATAGTTGAATGTCATCAAAGGAGTGTGAACTTAAAAATGAGCTCTGATTTTCGTCTCTTTACATAGGACAAGCAACTGTGGAAAACTGTAAGGAGTGTTTTCCTGTGGCCAGAGTGGGAGTCTGGATCTTAAGATTGTTGGCAATGAAAATAATTGCTCTTTGGTAAGTCTTAAGAGGTTCTGCATGTGGTGTGGCAGTTGAAGTTGTCCCAGCAGGCTCTCCCTGTGTTCTGGAAGCTCTGGAAGTGATTGGTTTTAGGTGTTGAGACAGGTAGAGCACCCAGAGTTCTTAGGAATAGCACCATAATCTGAATGAAGATGTTTCAGATTGATATATTGAGTTATGTGAACATAATATAAGACTTGTCTCATTTGCAGAAAACATTGGATCTCTGTAAAGATTTTTGTGACCATATTTTTCTTTGGCTGAGCACAGGAAGGAGCAGTTGGGGCTGGACTGAAGGCATAGGGGCACAGCTGAGGCGCCTCCCATTTGGGGGAGGTAAACTGTCCGCTGTGAGAGGGGGATACCTTAGGGGGCTAAGGAGAGACAAGGCTGCAAGGATCCCCAAAAGGGGCGTGGCCAAAGACTTGAGGAGGAAACAAGTTAGTGAATCAGTTAAAATACTTTTTGACCTATATTCTATTATCCTCTTTCTGACCCCCAGGTTTTAGTAAAGTTAGTTACATGCTATGTTCATTTTAGCTGTGCTTTCAGGAATTAAAGGTTAACCTGCATCAACACTTGGAATGGCATAGATTGGGTGAGCCCTGGCTTTATGGAAAGGAAATGACCAGATGGCAACCATGACGGGCAGAGGCCAGAGCCATAGTCTGTAATGGGAGGGACCACCAAGTACTTGGATGAATCTGTGGATGTGGTATCTACAGGAGTCTCAGAAGTTTCAGGGAAAATGAACTCAGTGAAAGATAGGGACCAAGCATTGTTGTGGAGGATAAGGGCTGGCACTTTGCTCACTGGGTACTGAAGGGAAGGGTAACACATTTTAATTGGTTGAATTCAGTGCAGGTACATGGTTGATTGAAATATTTATTAGCATAATCCTTTGGGTGAAAGAATTAAGAAATATGTTTCCCATTCATATACTGTGGCCCAGGAATTCTACATTTTGTCAGTGGTTGTCTTTTATATATATATATGTTTTTATTATTATACTTTAAGTTCTAGGGTACATGTGCATAACGTGCAGGTTTGTTACATATGTATACTTGTGCCATGTTGGTGTGCTGCACCCATCAACTCGTCAGCACCCATCAACTCGTCATTTACATCAGGTATAATTCCCAATGCAATCCCTCCCCCCTCACCCCTCCCCATGATAGGCCCTGGTATGTGATGTTCCCCTTCCCGAAAAGTGATCTCACTGTTCAGTTCCCACCTATGAGTGAGAACATGCGGTGTTTGGTTTTCTCTTCTTGCGATAGTTTGCTAAGAATGATGGTTTCCAGCTGCATCCATGTCCCTACAAAGGACACAAACTCATCCTTTTTTATGGCTGCATAGTATTCCATGGTGTATATGTGCCACATATTCTTAATCCAGTCTGTCACTGATGGACATTTGGGTTGATTCCAAGTCTTTGCTAGTGTGAATAGTGCCGCAATAAACATACGTGTGCATGTGTCTTTATAGCAGCATGATTTATGATCCTTTGGGTATATACCCAGTAATGGGATGGCTGGGTCATATGGTACATCTAGTTCTAGATCCTTGAGGAATCGCCATACTGTTTTCCATAATGGTTGAACTAGTTTACAATCCCACCAACAGTGTCAAAGTGTTCCTATTTCTCCACATCCTCTCCAGCACCTGTTGTTTCCTGACTTTTTAATGATTGCCATTCTAACTGGTGTGAGATGGTATCTCATTGTGGTTTTGATTTGCATTTCTCTGATGGCCGGTAATGATGAGCATTTTTTCATGTGTCTGTTGGCTGTATGAATGTCTTCTTTTGAGAAATGTCTGTTCATATCCTTTGCCCACTTTTTGATGGGGTGGTTTGTTTTTTTCTTGTAAATTTGTTTGAGTTCTTTGTAGGTTCTGGATATTAGCCCTTTGTCAGATGAGTAGATTACAAAAATTTTCTCCCATTCTGTAGGTTGCCTGTTCACTCTGATGGTAGTTTCTTTTGCTGTGCAGAAGCTCTTTAGTTTAATTAGATCCCATTTGTCGATTTTGGCTTTTGCTGCCGTTGCTTTTGGTGTTTTAGACATGAAGTCCTTGCCCATGCCTATGTCCTGAATGGTACTACCTAGGTTTTCTTCTAGGGTTTTTATGGTATTAGGTCTAACATTTAAGTCTCTAATCCATCTTGAATTAATTTTCGTATAAGGAGTAAGGAAGGGATCTAGTTTCAGCTTTCTACTTATGGCTAGCCAATTATCCCAGCACCATTTATTAAATAGGGAATCCTTTCCCCATTTCTTGTTTTTGTCAGGTTTGTCAAAGATCAGATGGCTGTAGATGTGTGGTATTATTTCTGAGGATTCTGTTCTGTTCCATTGGTCTATATCTCTGTTTTGGTACCAGTACCATGCTGTTTTGGTTACTGTAGCCTTGTAGTATAGTTTGAAGTCAGGTAGCGTGATGCCTCCAGTTTTGTTCTTTTGACGTAGGATTGTCTTGGCAATGCGGGCTCTTTTTTGGTTCCATATGAACTTTAAAACAGGTTTTTCCAATTCTGTGAAGAAACTCATTGGTAGCTTGATGGGGATGGCATTGAATCTATAAATTACCTTGGGCAGTATGGCCATTTTCACAATATTGATTCTTCCTATCCATGAGCACGGTATGTTCTTCCATTTGTTTGTGTCCTCTTTTATTTCACTGAGCAGTGGTTTGTAGTTCTCCTTGAAGAGGTCCTTTACATCCCTTGTAAGTTGGATTCCTAGGTATTTTATTCTCTTTGAAGCAATTGTGAATGGAAGTTTATTCATGATTTGGCTCTCTGTTTGTCTGTTACTGGTGTATAAGAATGCTTGCGATTTTTGCACATTAATTTTGTATCCTGAGACTTTGCTGAAGTTGCTTATCAGCTTAAGGAGATTTTGAGCTGAGACAATGAGGTTTTCTAAATATACAATCATGTCATCTGCAAACAGGGACAATTTGACTTCTTCTTTTCCTAACTGAATACCCTTTATTTCTGTCTCTTGCCTGATTGCCCTAGCCAGAACTTCCAACACTATGTTGAATAGGAGTGGTGAGAGAGGGCATCCCTGTCTTGTGCCGGTTTTCAAAGGGAATTTTTCCAGTTTTTGCCCATTCAGTATGATATTGGCTGTGGGTTTGTCATAAATAGCTCTTATTATTTTGAGGTACGTTCCATCAATAACGAATTTATTGAGCATTTTTAGCATGAAGGGCTGTTGAATTTGTCAAAGACCTTTTCTGCATCTATTGAGATAATCATGTGGTTTTTGTCTTTGGTTCTGTTTATATGCTGGATTACGTTTATTGATTTGCATATGTTGAACCAGCCTTGCATCCCAGGGATGAAGCCTACTTGATCATGGTGGATAAGCTTTTTGATGTGCTGCTGGATCCGGTTTGCCAGTATTTTATTGAGGATTTTTGCATCGATGTTCATCAGGGATATTGGTCTAAAATTCTCTTTTTTTGTTGTGTCTCTGCCAGGCTTTGGTATCAGGATGATGTTGGCCTCATAAAAT
This sequence comes from Piliocolobus tephrosceles, assembly GCF_002776525.5. Lineage (NCBI taxonomy): Eukaryota > Metazoa > Chordata > Mammalia > Primates > Cercopithecidae > Piliocolobus > Piliocolobus tephrosceles. Next base: position 57,618,436 of record NC_045438.1, on the reverse strand, counting down.
GAGTTAGGGAGGATTCCCTCTTTTTCTATTGATTGGAATAGTTTCAGAAGGAATGGTACCAGCTCCTCCTTGTACCTCTGGTAGAATTCAGCTGTGAATCCATCTGGTCCTGGACTTTTTTTGGTTGGTAGGCTATTAATTATTGCCTCAATTTCAGAGCCTGCCATTGGTCTATTCAGGGAATCAACTTCTTCTTGGTTTAGTCTTAGAAGAGTGTAAGTGTCCAGGAAATTATCCATTTCTTCTAGATTTTCTAGTTTATTTGCATAGAGGTGTTTATAGTGTTCTCTGATGGTAGTTTGTATTTCTGTGGGGTCGGTGGTGATATCCCCTTTATCATTTTTTATTACATCTATTTGATTCTTCTCTCTTTTCTTCTTTTTTAGTCTTGCTAGCAGTCTGTCAATTTTGTTGATCTTTTCAAAAAACCAACTCCTGGATTCATTGATTTTTTGGAGGGTTTTGTGTGTCTCTATCTCCTTCAGTTCTGCTCTGATCTTAGTTATTTCTTGCCTTCTGCTAGCTTTTGAATGTGTTTGCTCTTGCTTCTCTAGTTCTTTTAATTGTGATGTTAGAGTGTCAATTTTAGATCTTTCCTGCTTTCTCTTGTGGGCACTTAGTGCTATAAATTTCCCTCTACAACTGCTTTAAATGTGTCCCAGAGATTCTGGTATGTTGTATCTTTGTTCTCATTGGTTTCAAAGAACATCTTTATTTCTGTCTTCATTTCGTTATGTACCCAGTAGTCATTCAGGAGCAGGTTGTTCAGTTTTCATGTAGTTGAGCGGTTTTGATTGAGTTTCTTAGTCCTGAGTTCTAGTTTGATTCCACTGTGGTCTGAGAGACAGTTTGTTATAATTTCTGTTCCTGTACATTTGCTGAGGAGTGCTTTACTTCCAATTATGTGGTCAATTTTGGAATAAGTGTGATGTGGTGCTGAGAAGAATGCATATTCTGTTGATTTGGGGTGGAGAGTTCTATAGACATCTATTAGGTCTGCTTGGTGCAGAGATGAGTTCAATTCCTGGATATCCTTGTTAACTTTCTGTCTTGTTGATCTGTCTAATGTTGACAGTGGGGTGTTGAAGTCTCCCATTATTATTGTATGGGAGTCTAAGTCTCTTTGTAAGTCTCTAAGGACTTGCTTTATGAATCTGGGTGCTCCTGTATTGGGTGCATATATATTTAGGATAGTTAGCTCTTCCTGTTGAATTGATCCCTTTACCATTATGTAATGGTCTTCTTTGTCTCTTTTGATCTTTGATGGTTTAAAGTCTGTTTTATCAGAGACTAGGATTGCAACCCCTGCTTTTTTTTGTTCTCCATTTGCTTGGTAGATCTTCCTCCATCCCTTTATTTTGAGCCTATGTATGTCTCTGCATGTGAGATGGGTCTCCTGAATACAGCAGACTGATCGGTCTTGACTCTTTATCCAGCTTGCCAGTCTGTGTCTTTTAATTGAAGCATTTAGTCCATTAACATTTAAGGTTAATATTGTTATGTGTGAACTTGAACCTGCCATTATGATATTAACTGGTTATTTTGCTCGTTAGTTGATGCAGTTTCTTCCTAGCCTTGATGGTCTTTACATTTTGGCATGTTTTTGCAATGGCTGGTACCGGTTGTTCCTTTCCATGTTTAGGGCGTCCTTCAGGGTCTCTTGTGAGGCAGGCCTGGGGGTGACAAAATCTCTAAGCATTTGCTTATCCGTAAAGGATTTTATTTCTCCTTCACTTATGAAACTTAGTTTGGCTGGATATGAAATTCTGGGTTGAAAATTCTTTTCTTTAAGAATGTTGAATATTGGCCCCCACTCTCTTCTGGCTTGTAGAGTTTCTGCCGAGAGATCTGCTGTCAGTCTGATGGGCTTCCCTTTGTGGGTAACCCGACCTTTCTCTCTGGCTGCCCTTAAGATTTTTTCCTTCATTTCAACTTTGGTGAATCTGGCAATTATGTGTCTTGGAGTTGCTCTTCTGGAGGAGTATCTTTGTGGCGTTCTCTGTATTTCCTGAATTTGAATGTTGGCCTGCCCAGCTAGGTTGGGGAAGTTCTCCTGGATGATATCCTGAAGAGTGTTTTCCAACTTGGTTCCATTTTCCCCCTCACTTTCAGGCACCCCAATCAGATGTAGATTTGGTCTTTTTACATAATCCCATACTTCTTGCAGGCTTTGTTCATTTCTTTTTCTTCTTTTTACTTTTGGTTTCTCTTCTCACTTCATTTCATTCATTTGATCCTTAATCGCTGATACTCTTTCTTCCAGTGGATCTAGTCAGTTACTGAAGCTTGTGCATTTGTCACATATTTCTCGTGTCATGGTTTTCATCTCTGTCATTTTGTTTATGACCTTCTCTGCATTAATTATTCTAGCTATCAATTCTTCCACTCTTTTTTCAAGATTTTTAGTTTCTTTGCGCTGGGTACGTAATTCCTCCTTTAGCTCTGAGAAGTTTGATGGACTGAAGCCTTCCTCTCTCATGTTGTCAAAGTCATTCTCTATCCAGCTTTGATCCGTTGCTGGAGATGAGCTGCATTCCTTTGTAGGGGAGATGCGTTCTTATTTTTTGAATTTCCAGCTTTTCTGCCCTGCTTTTTCCCTATCTTTGTGGTTTTATCTGCCTCTGGTCTTTGATGATGGTGACATACTGATGGGGTTTTGGTGTAGGTGCCCTTCCTGTTTGATAGTTTTCCTTCTAACAGTCAGGACCCTCAGCTGTAGGTCTGCCGGAGATTGCTTGAGGTCCACTCTAGACCCTGTTTGCCTGAGTGTCAGCAGCAGAGGTTGCAGAAGATAGAATATTGCTGAACAGCAAGTGTACCTGTCTGATTCTTTCTTTGGAAGCTTCCTCTCAGGGGTGTACTCCACTGTGTGAGGTGTGGGGTGTCAGTCTGCCCCTAGTGGGGGATGTCTCCCAGTTAGGCTACTCAGGGGTCAGGGACCCACTTGAGCAGGCAGTCTGTCCGTTCTGAGATCTCAACCTCCATGTTGGGAGATCCACTGTTCTCTTCAAAGCTGTCAGACAGAGTCGTTAGCGTCTGCAGAGGTTTCTGCTACTTTTTTTTTTGTTGTTGTTGTTGTTGTTTAGCTGTGCCCTGTCCCCAGAGGTGGAGTCTACAGAGACAGGCAGGCTTCCTTGAGCTGCTGTGAGCTCCACCCAGTTCGAGCTTCCCAGCGGCTTTGTTTACCTACTTAAGCCTCAGCAATGGCGGGCGCCCCTCCCCCAGCCTTGCTGCTGCCTTGAGGTTAGATCACAGACTGCTGTGCTAGCAAGGAGGGAGGCTCCGTGGGAGTGGGACCCTCCTGGCCAGGTGTGGGATATAATCTCCTGGTGTGCCCGTTTGCTTAAAGCGCAGTATTGGGGTGGGAGTTACCCGATTTTCCAGATGTTGTGTACTCAGTTCCCCTGTCTACGAAAAGGGATTCCCTTCCCCCTTGTGCTTCCCAAGTGAGGCGATGCCTCGCCCTGCTTCAGCTCTCGCTGGTCGGGCTGCAGCAGCTGACCAGCACCGATTGTCTGGCACTCCCTAGTGAGATGAACCCAGTACCTCAGCTGAAAATGCAGAAATCACTGGTCTTCTGTGTTGCTTGCGCTGGGAGTTGGAGACTGGAGCTGTTCCTATTCGGCCATCTTCAATGGTTGTCTTTTAAGCAGTGATCATAAGTGACTTATTTGCTACACTTAGATTTTTAAAAAATTTCTACTTTCAGGAAATAAAGGAAGAGCACATTGTAATTAGATATAATATACTTTATTCTTTAAAAAACGTAGGCTTGACTGGGTGCGGTGGCTCAAGCCTGTAATCCCAGCACTTTGGGAGGCCGAAGCAGGTGGATCATGAGGTCAGGAGATCGAGACCATCCTGGCTAGCACGGTGAAACCCCGTCTCAACTAAAAAGAATACAAAAAAATTAGCCAGGTGTGGTGGAGGGCTCCTGTAGTCCCAGCTACCTGGGAGGCTGAGGCAGGAGAATGGCGTGAACCCATGGAGCTTGCAGTGAGCTGAGATCGTGCCCTTGCACTCCAGCCTGGGTGACAGAGTGAGACTCCATCTCAAAAAAATATATATATATATACACACACACACACACACACACACACACACACACATATACACACACACACACACACACACTATATATACTTAAAATTCTAGAGTACTAAAGTACTAAACCATGTGGATTATCCAAAATCCAAACAGTAAAGTGAGAACATCTGGACCTGGAAGCCTTGGTCCTGCAGTGTTTTAGGTATATCCTGCTGCCCTGACCAGGCAATGGTCAGGATCAGTTAAGGAAGGAAAGTGAAAGTACTGCTTTTGAAATCTTCACCTTTAATTCCAGTGGAAATTCTGTCTTTTATTATCTTCACCTGCTTCTTCTCATTTGAATTCTTTTCTAATTCCTTTGCAATTGAGTCCACATTACACATCACCACTGTCTGGAAAACATGCCTTCCCTTGGGAATGAGCATAGGTCTTCACCCAAGGGCCATTGATTTCCTGTTAAGTTTTACCTTTTTAAATTGTCGTGGGTACATAGTACATGGGGTATATAAGACAGTTTAATATAGGCATGTGATGCATAATAATCACGTTAGGGTAAGTAGGGTATCCATCCCCTCAAGCCTTTATCCTTTGTGTCACAAACAACCCAATTATATTCTTTCAGTTACTTAAAAATGTGTATTTGAATTATTATTTACTATAGTTACCCTGTTGTGCTACCGAATATTAGGTATTCATTCTATTTTTTGTACCCATCAACCTTCCCCACTTCCCCTCCCCACCAGCTCCCACTATCCTTCCCAGCCTCTGGCAATCATTTTTATACTCCCTATCTCCATGAGTTCAGTTGTTTCAATTTTTAGCACCCACAAATAAATGAGAACATGCAAAATTTTCTTTCTGTGCCTGCCTTATTTCACTTAACATAATGACCTTCAGTTCCCCACCCATGTTGTTGCAAGTGACAGGATTTCATTCTTTTTTATGGATGAAGAGTACTCCATTGTGTATATGTACCACATTTTCTTTATCCATTCATCTGTTGTTGATGGATATTTAGATCACTTCCAAATCTTGGCTATTGTGAATAGTGCTGCAGCAAACTAGGAGTGCAGATATCCCTTCGATTTTCTTTCTTTTGGGTGTTTACCTAGCAATGGGATTGCTGGATCATATGGTAGCTCCAATTTTAGTTTTTTGAGGAACCTTCAAACTGTTCTCCATAGTGGCTGTACTAACTTACATTCCTTCCAACAGTATACAAGGATTCCCTTTCACCAGCCTTTGTTATTGCCTGTCTTTTGGATGTAAGCCATTTTACCTGGAGTGAGATGATATCTCATTGTAGTTTTGACCCACAGTTCTTTGATGATCCCTGAAATTGAGCACGTTTTCGTATGCCTGTTTGCTATTTGCATGTCTTCTTTTGAAAAATGCCCATTTAAATCTTTTGCCCATGTTTTTGTTCAGATTATTAAATTTTTTTCTATAGAGTTTTTGAGCTCCTTATATATTCTGTTTATTAATCCCTTGTCAGATGGGTAGTTTGCAAATATTTTCACCCATTCCATGGGTTGTCTCTTCACTTTGTTGATTGTTTCCTTTGTCGTGCAGAAGCTTTTTGACTTGATGTGATCCTATATGTCCATTTCTGCTATGGTTACCTGTGCTTGTAGGTATTGCTCAAGACATTTTAATTTAGTCCATTTTGATTTGATTTTTGGATATGGCAAGAGATAGGGGTCTAGTTTCATTTTTTGGCACATGGGTATCTAGTTTGCCCACTACCATTTATTGAAGAGACTATCTTTTCCCCAGTGTATGTCATTGACAGCTTTGTCAAAATGAGTTTACTGTAGGTGTGTGGATTTGTTTCTGGGTTCTCTATTCTGTTCCATTTGTCTTTGTGTCTGTTTTTATGCCAGTACCATGCTGTTTTGGTTACTATAGCTCTGTAGAAAATTTTGAAGTCAGGTAATGTGCTTCCTCCAGTGTCCTTTTTGCTTAGGATAGCTTTGTCTATTCTGTTTTTTTTTTTTTTTTTTTTTGTGGTTTCATATAAATTTAAGGATTGTTTTTTCTATTTCTGTGAATAATATCATTGATATATAGATAGGGATGGCATTGAATCTGTAGATTGCTTCAGGTAGTTTGGATATTTTAAAAAGATTTATTCTTCCAATCCATGAACATGGAATATTTTTTCTTTGGTTTCCTCTTCAATGTATTTCATCAATTTTTTATAGTTTTAATTATAAAGATGTTTCACTTGTTTGGTTAATTCCTAGTATGGCTATTGTAAATGGGATTACTTTTATATTTCTTTTTCAGATTGTTCACTGTTGGCATATGGAAATGCTACTGATTTTTATATGTTGATGTTCTATCCTGCAACTTTACTTAATTGTTTATCAGTTCTAATAGGTTTTTGTGTGTGTGTGTGTGCAAAGTCTCTAGGTTTTTCCAAAATTAAGGTTATATCATCTTCAAACAAGATAATTTGCTCTCCTCTTTTCCAGTTTGGATGCTCTTTATATCATTCTCTTGTCTGATTGCTCTAAATAGAACTTCTAGTACTATGTTGAATAACAGTGGTGAAAGTGGGCATCCTTGTCATATTCCAGATCTTAGAGGAAAGGCTTTCAGTTTTTCCCCATTGAGCATAATACTAGCTGTGGGTCTGTCATATATGGCTTTTATTATGTTGAGGTATGTTCCTTCTATCCTCAGTGTTTTGAGGATTTTTATCATGAAGGATATTGAATTTTGTCAAATGCTTTTTCGGCATCAATTGAAATAATCATACATTTTTTGTCCTTCATTCTGTTGATATGACATATCACATCATGATAACTTTTTATTACTGCTTTAGTCTTCTTACTTATTATTTGTTTTTTCAGGTTTTGGATTTTTCATGATTCAATCCTGGTAGCTTCTATGTGTCTAGGAATTTATCCATTTCTTCTAGGTATTCCAATTTATTGGCATATAGTTGCCCATTGTAGCCACTACTGATCCTTTGAATTTCTGAAGTATCAGTTATAGTGTCACCATCTCTGATTTTATTTTGTGCCTTCTCTCCTTTTTTGTTAGTCTGACTAAAGATTTGTCTATTTTGTTTAACTTTAAAAAAAAAATAACTTTTTGTTACATTGATCTTTTGTATTGTTTTCTTCATTTCTGTTTTATTTGTTTCTGCCTCTGATCTTTATTATTTCTTCTGCTAAGTTTGGGTTTGGTTTGCTTTTACTTTTCTGGTTCTTTAAGATAGGTCATTAAATTGTTTAGCAGAAATGTTTCTTCTTTTTTGATGGAGGTACTTATAGCTATAAACTTTCCTCTTAGTACTGCTTTTGCAGTATCCTGTAGGTTTTGGTATGTTATGTTTCTATCATCATTTGTTTCAAGAAAATTTTAAATTTGCTTCTTAATTTCTTCATTGATCCCATTGAGCCATTTGTCATTCAGGAGCATATTATTTAATATCTATGTGTTTGTATAGTTTCTAAAATTCATCTTGTTATTGAATTTTCAGTTTTATTCCATTACAGTCAGAAAAGATGCTTGATATTATTCACTTTTTTTGGAATGTTTTAAGACTTGTTTTGTGACCTAATACATATGGTTTACTCTTGAGAATGATCCATGTGCTCAGGAAAAGTGTGTGCATTCTACAGCCACTGCATGAAATGTTCTGTAACTATCTCTTAAGTCCATTTGGTCTATAGTGCAGATGAAAGCCTATGTTTCTTTGTTGATTTTCTCTCTGGAAGATCTGTTGAATGCTGAAATGGTGTGTTGAAGTCCCTAGTTATTATTGTGTTGGGGCCTGTCTTTTTAGCTCTAATAATAGTTGCTTTATCTGGGTGCTCCAATATTGGGTGCATATATATTTAAAATTGTTTAAATATATTGACCACTTTATCATTACATAGTGACCTTCTTTGTCTTGTCTTATAGTTTTTGTCTTAAAAATGTATTTTGTCTAAGTATAGCTACTCCTGCTATTTTATGGTTTCCATTGGCATGGAATATCTTTTTCCATTTCTTTATTTTCAGTTTACACATGTTTTTATGCATGAAGTGTGTTTCTTATAGGCAACAGATCAGTGGCTTTTTTTAAAAATCCATTCAGCCACTCTCTCTTTTGATTGGAGAATTTAGTCCATTTACATTCAATAGTATTATTAATAAATAAGGAGTTACTCATGCCATTTTGTTATTTGTTTTCCGGTTGTTTTGTGGTTGCTCTTCTTTTTTTCTTCCCTTCCTGTCTTCTGTTAGTGAATATGATTTCCTCTGGTGACATAATTTAATTTATCATTGTTTAATTTTGGATACTTGTGTGTTTTTTGGTTTGAGGTTACCATGAGGCTTGAAAAGACTATCTTATAGCCATTAACAGTGTTTGCGTAAACAAACAAGCAGAAAGAAAGCTAATAAAAACTCTTCACTTTAATTCCCCTGCTTTTTAACTTTCTGTTGTTTCTGTTTACATCTTATTGTACTGTCTATGTCTTCAAAAGTTGTGGTTACTACTTTTCATTGGTTCACCATTTAGTCTTTCTATTTAGAATAAGAGTATTATAAATACCACAGTTAAAATGTTATAATATTCTGTGTTTCTGTATACTTACTATTTCCAGTGAGTTTTATACCTTCAGGTGATTACTTATTGTTCAATAACATTCTTTTCTTTCAGATTAGAGCCTCCCTTTAACATTTGTTTTCTAGGACAGTTCTGGTGTTGATGAAATTACTCAACTTTTTATTTTTTTTTGTCTGGGAAAATCTTTATTTCTCCTTCATGTTTGAAGGATATTTTTGCTGAATATACTATTATAGGGTAAGAGTTTTTTCCTTGAGCACTTTAAGTATACTCTCACCTGGCCTGTAAGGTTTCCACTAAAAAGTCTGTTGCCAGATATATTGGAACTCCATTTTATGTTATTGGTTTCTTTGCTCTTGCTACTTTTAGGATCTTTTCTTTATCCTTGACCTTTCAGAGCTTGATTATTAAATGCCTTGAGGTAGTCTTTGAATTAAACCTGCTTCATGTTATATAACCTTCTTGTACTTGGATATTGACATCTTTCTCCAGGCTTGGGAAGTTCTCTGTTATTGTCCTTTTGAATAAACTTTCTACCCGTATCTCTTTCTCTACTTCCTCTTTAAGGCTAATAACTCTTATATTTGCCCCTTTGAGGCCATTTTCTGGATCCTGCAGGCATGCTTCATTCTTTAATTGTTTTTATCTTTTCTGACTGTGTATTCAAATAGCCTATCTTCAAACTTACTAACTCTTTCTTCTCCTTGATCAATTCTGCTGTTAAGAGATGGTAATACATTATTCAGTATGCCAGTTGCATTTTTCAACTCCAAAATTTCTGCTTGATTCTTCTTATACTATTTCCATCTTTTTGTTAAATTTATCTGATTGAATTCTGAATTCCTTCTCTGTGTTATCTTGAATTTATCTGAGTTTCTTCGATACAGCTATTTTGAATTCTCTGTCTGATAGGTCACATATCTCTGTCTCTCTGGGATTGGTCCTTGGTGCCTTATTTAGTTCATTTGGTGAGGTCATGTTTTCCTGGATGGTGTTGATACTAGTAGATATTCTTTGGTGTCTGTGCATTGAAGAGTTAGATATTTATTGAGTCTCCACTGCCTGGCCTTATTTGTATCTGTCCTTGGGAAGGCTTTCCAGATATCCTAAAACACTTAGGTGTTTTGATCTAAGGGTATCTGCTTTAGGGGGCACCCCAAGCCCAGTAACACTGCGGTTCTTGCAGACTTATAGAGGTACTACTTTGATGGTCTTAGACAAGATCTGGGAGAATGCTCTAGATTACCAGGCAGGAACTCTTGTTCTCTTCCCTTACATTCTCCCAAATAAGTGGAGTTTCTCTCTCTCTATTCTGAGCCACCTGAAGCTGGGGGTGGAGTGACACAAGTACCCCATGGCCACCACCATTATGACCGTGCTTGGTCAGACTTGAAGTCAGCATGGCACTGGGCCTTGCTCAAGGCCTGCTGTAACCACTCCTGGCTACTGCATATGTTGACTCAAGGCCCTGGGGCTCTACAATCAGCAGATGGAAAAGTCAGCCAGACCTGTGTCCTTGCCTTCTGGGTGGTGAATTCCCCCAGGTCCTGGATGGGTACAGAGGTGCCATCTGGGAGCCAGGGAACAGAGTCAAAAATCTTAGAAGTCTATTTGGTGTTCTATTGTACTGCAGTTGAGCTGGCACTCGAACCGCAATTCACAGTCCTTTCCACTCTTCCTTCCCTTTTGCAAACACAGAGGAGCCTCACCCCATGGCCACTGCCACTACACGCCCCGGGGAGTACTGCCAGACTACCATTGATGTTCCCTTTAGGTCCGTGGGCTCTTCACTCAGCTTGTGGAGAATGCTGCCAGGCCTGGGACTCATCCTTCAGGACAGTGGGTCTCCCTCTGGCCCAAAACAGGTCCAGAAATGCCATCCAAGAGCCAAATCCTGGAATCTGTGAGCCCAAGAGCCCACTTGGTGCCCTACCCCCTTGTGATACCTAAGGTGCAAGACAAAATCCCCTTTACTTTTCCCTCTACTTTTCTCAAGCAGAAGGAGTTTCACCCCATAGCCACCACAGCTGAGAATACAATGAGTCTCACCTGAAGCCAGCAAGCCTCAGAGTCTTACTCTCTGCCTTTGATGTGGTACCTAGGTATTGCTGCTGTTCGTTCAGAGCCCAAGGACTCTTCAGGTAGCAGGTGATGAATGCTGCCAGGACTGGATCCTTTCCTTTAAGGCAGCAGGTTCCCTTTTGACTTAGGGTGTGTCTATAAATGTCTTCTGGGAGGTAGGGCCTGGAAAGGGAGTCTCATCACTCTGACCAGTGCCCTATCCTACTGTGACTGAGCCTGTATCCAAGATGCAAAACAAAGCCCCCCCACCCCATCGTTCCCTCTCCTCTCTTCCAGCAGAAGAAAGGGGTCTCTTTTGGAGCTGTGATCTGTGCAGCCTGGGGGTTAGGGTAGAGGTGATGTCAGCACTCCCTTAGCTGCCCTGGTTAGTGTCTCAGTAGATCATGTGCCCCAATCCCAGTCTAGTGACTCTGGGTCCAGTTCAGCACTAGGAGTCACATAAAAGTTGCAGTCTTGGCTGGGCGCGGTGGCTCACGCCTGTAATCCCAGCACTTTGGGAGGCCGAGACAGGCAGATCATGAGGTCAGGAGATGGAGACCGTTCTCACTAACACGGTGAAACCCCATCTCTACTAAAAATACAAAAAATTAGCCAGGCATTGTGGCAGGCACCTGTAATCCCAGCTACTCGGGAGGCTGAGGCAGGAGAATGGCGTGAACCTGGGAGATGGAGCTTGCAGTGAGCCAAGATTGGGCCACTGCACTCCAGCCTGGGCAACAGAGTGAGACTCCGTCTCAAAAAAAAAAAAAAAAAAAAAAAAAAATGTTGCAGCCTTTGTGGCTTAGACTGCCCTTCAAATTTATTTAGAACCCCAGAGCACTTTAGTGCATAGTGGTGAGGCTTGCTGGAACTCAAGTTCAGACCAGTGGGATCAGCAATTCCCTTCTGGCTAGGGTTAGTTTAAAAGCTTACTCCATGGGTGGGCATCGGCTGAATGTGGTTCAATTTTCCTTTCTGCTATAACAGGAAAGCGCAGAGTTCAATGCCTCAGAGTTGCTGCACTTTCCCTCCCTGAGCACACAGAAATGCACACACATCACTGCTGCCAGGGTTGGGGTGGCAGCTGGAGAAGAGGTGGTGCTGATGATCCAAGACTGTTTTTACTACCTCTTCAGTACCTCTTTCAAGGATACAAACTTAAAACCAAATACTGTGAGTGTTCACCTGATTTTTGGTTTTGTTAGGGTGCTTTTGGGTAGATAGTTGTTAAATTGGCATCCTTATCAGGGCAGTGGGTGGGAGGACCAAGGAGCCTTCTATTCTACCATCTTGCTCTCTGATTGAATTTAGAATGTTAAAAGGAACTTGCATTTCTGAGAAAAATCACACTTAGTTATGGTATATTATTCTTTTTATGTGTTGTGGAATTAACTAATTAATATTTTAGGGGATTTTTGGGTCTATATTCATGAGAATAATTGATATATAGTTCTCTTTTCTTGCTATCTCTCTAATTTTTTAATTTCACTAGGTTTTTTTTTTTTTTTTTTTTTAAATCAGATTATTATGGCCTCATAAAATAAGTTGAGATGCATTCCCTCCTGTGTCTTTTTAAAGGATTTGTTTAAGGTTGGCATTATTACTTCCTTAATATTTTAATTCACCGCTGAAACAAACTGGCCTGGACTTTCCTTTGTGAGAAAATTTTTATAACAAATTGAAATTCCTGTATTAGATTTTCTACTTTGTCTTGTTTTAATTTATGTATGTTGTTTTGCCAAGAAATTTAATTCGTGTTGTTAAATTTATTGACATAAAGTTGTTCACAAGATTTTCTTATTAGCTTTTAAATGTCTGCAGGATATGGAGGTATATCCCCATTTCTAGTCCTAATTTTGATTATTTGTATCTTCTCTCTTTTTTCTTCATCAGTCTTGCTAGGGTTATCTATCTTATTAATCTTTTCAAAAGAACCAACTTCTGACAATTCATTTTTTCTATTATCTGCTTTCTATTTCATTATTTTGCTCTTATTTTTTGGATCATTTTGATAGGAATTTATTAACTTTATTAATTTTTGTTCAAAGAACCAATTTCTAGATTTGTTAAACCCCTCTATTTTTTCATCTTCTATTTCATTGACTTACACTATTTTTATTATTTCCTTTCTTCTAACTTTTTTGGCTTTAATTTTTATTCTTATTTCTTATAGTAGGAAACTATTTTTTCTTTTCTTCTTTTAAAGTGTAACTGTGCAAAGCTGTAATTTTTCTTTAATTGTGGCCTTAGTTACAGCCCACAAATGTTGAAATGATGTATTTTCATTATATTTCAGTTTAACTATTTTCTAATTTCTCTCATAATGTTTTTTGGCTCCTGAATTATTTAGAAGCATATTGTTTAACTTTTAAATAATTGGGGCTTTGTAAATATATAGTCATTTATTTCTAAAATTCAATTCCATTTTGGTCAGAGAGTGTATTTTATGATATTGCAATCTTTGAAATGTGTTAGAACTTATGACATTGCTGTATGTTCACTATGCACTTAAAAAGAATGTGTATTTTCCAATTGTTGAATATGTTTTTCTAGACATATTGATTCAGTCAATTTGGTTTATAGTATTACTCTATGTCTTTTACATCTCTATTGAATTTTTCCTAGTTCTTCTGTCTCAGAAAAATGGTGTTAAAAATCTATAACTGTCAGTGTGAATTTGTCCATTTTCCCTTTAGTTCTTGCATGTTTTTCTTCGTGTAACTTGAAGCTCCATTATTAGGTCCTTGCACACTCATCATTGTTAGTTATTCCTTAAAATTGAGCCTTATATTATTAACAACTATTCTTTAAAAAAATCTGTAGCAATTTTCCTTGTCTTGATGTCCACTATGTCTGATATTAATATACCCATTTCAGTTTTCTTTTACATATTGTGTGGTTGGTATTTTCTTTTGTTGTTGTTGTTTGTTTTGTTTTGTTTTGTTTGGAGATGGAGTCTTGCTCTGTTGCCCAGGATGGAGTGCAGTGGCGCGATCTCAGTGCATTACAACCTCTGACTCCCAGGTTCAAGCAGTTCTCCTGTCTCAGCCTCCCAAGTAGCTGGGACTACACGTGCACGCCACTACACCTGGCTAATTTATATGTTTTTTTAGTAGAAATGGGGTTTCAGCATATTGGTCAGACTGGTCTCAAACTCCTGACCTCAGGTGATCCACCTGCTTTGGCCTCCCAAAGTGCTGGGATTACAAGTGTGAGCCACCATGCCCAGCCTTGTTGGCATGTCTTTTACATTTAAAACTTTCAACCAATGTGTCTCTTTTAATCAAAAAAGTATGTTTTATTAACAACATGTAATTTAGAATAGCTTTTTTTTCTCCCTTATCTAGCTCAACAACCTTTGCTTTTCATTTGGAGTCTTTTATCCATTAACATATAAAATGATTAGTGACATGGATAGATTTAAGTCTACCATTTTGCTATTTTTTCCCTATTTGTCTTTTCTGTTTTTTGTTCCCATCTATTATTATAAGTCTTCTTTGTGTTAATCAAATAGTTTTTATTCTTTTATTGGATTTTTAGATAGATTTTATTTGTAGTTGTTTTTCTCGAAATTACAATATGCATCCTTAATTTATCACTGTTTTTAGAGTAAATGTTTTATCCTTTACATAAGGTATACCCTTGCAACAGCATAGTTCCATTTATTTCTGAAACTTTATAATCTTGTTGTTATAAGTCTCTAAACATTTTAAACCTTTAATCAATATTACAGTTTTTGCTTTAAAAAGTTAAATTATTTTAAAGATAATAAGAGAAAAATAAGATGTATTTTACATACACTTTCACATTTAACATTTCCAGTGTTCTCTATTCCTTTCTGTAGGTTTTCATTGTATATAGTATAATTTTTCCTTCAGCCTGAAGAACTTGTTTTAGAATTTTCTCAGTAAAGGTTTGCTAATGACAAATTCTCTCAGTTTTTATTATCTGAAGATATAATTATGTTACCTTTATTTGAAGATATTTTCTCTGAATATAATATTATGAAATGACATTTGCTTTCCTTCATGATTTTAAAGATGCTATTCAATTTTTTAAATGAATTTCATTATTTCTCATGAGACAGCCACTATTGGTACTATAGTTCTTTTGTATATAATATGTGGTTAATCTCTGGTTACTTTTATAATTTATTCTTTGATTTTTAGCACTTTGATTATGATGTGTCTAGGGTTGAATCACTTTGAATTTTTTCTGTTTACATTTTGCTAGTTTTTCAGAGGTGTATATTGATGTTTTTCACTAAACTTGGGAAATTCTCTACTATTACTTCAGATATTTACTCTGTTCCATTTTCTCTCTTTCTTCTCTTAATATATTCTTAAAGGTTATTGATATTCTGTTCGTTTTGTTTTAATCCTTTCTCTGTTATTAACACTGGAAAAATTGTATTGATCTGTTTTGAAGTTCACTGATTCTTTCCTTTGCTGCTCCCAATCTGATAATGAGCCGATTTAGTGAATTTTTTATTTCAGATACTGTTCACTTCATTTATTAAATGTCTATGTGATTCTTTTTTATAATATTCCTCTGTTGAATTTCTCATTCTTTTATTCATTACAACCATATTTTTCTTTAAGATTTTAAACATATTTATAATAGCTGTTTAAAAATATTATCTGCTATTCCCAATAGCTAAGTCATTTTTGGTCCTGTTACTGTTAACTAATTTTTATCCTACTTGCGGATCACATTTTCTTTCTTTCTTTTTTTTCTTCACATTTCTACTAATTTTTGAGTATGTGCTAGCCATTTTAGATGATATGTTGTGGGGAGTTTGGGTTATATTATCTTACTATAAAAGATGTTAAATTACTTTTTTTGCAGACAAACTATTTTGCTCCTGTAGGTATTATTTTTACTTTTTGTGAAGGATGGTGTATTTCAGGTTTGGACCACATTCTAAGGCATGTGTTTTACTCTAGCTATGATTATTATCCATTGAATGTGCACTGTGCTTAGTGTAGTCTCTTGAATGCAGTAGGGATACAGCTCCAATGTCTCCTAACACAGCACAGCCTCAAATACTATTGTTTAGCTATCATCCCTGCAGCAGGCAATCTCTGACTGATTTTGTAGACACTCGTCTTGTTGCATGATCAAGTCAGTCCTCAGCCCAGCATTCTCGTGGATGAGATTCATTCTCCCTTTACCATGTAGCTCTCTTTTCTCATGTGCTTTGCTCTAAAAATTCCAGCTGGTTCAGCAGTCTGGAAGTCCAGTATCTGCCTTCCCAACTCAGCAAGACTGCTGCTCTGCTTGGCTTTCCCTTCCTGATCTGTGGCAGAAAAAGACCATTAGGCAAAAAATCAGGGCAATTGTGGAGAAACTGTTGGGCTCATCTCATGTTTCCTTCTCTAAAAAATTACATCCTGTGCTGTCTGTTTTTCAACATCTACCAACAATTGACTCATACATTTTGTCCAGTTTTATAATTGTTGGGAAAACAAGTTCAGTTACCAGTTACTGTCATGGCAAGAAGGAGAGGTTTATGTATATGATTTAAAACATAACTCTGATTATTTTATTTGACTTCTGTTAAGATTAACACCAGTGTGTGTCAATTCTTTTATATTTTTTCTATGCCCCTATAATCTCTTTCTTTCTTTCTCTTTCTCATGCCTGTACACTATCGATCATTAAGAGTTTGCAAGGCACTGTTTTATAAAAATAAAAAAACATATAATTATTTGTATATATATTTATGTATGGGAATATATAATTACAATAATAGATATGTACATGTATATCTTTACCTATTCTATATCTATAATGTACCTGTATATCTTTACCTATGCTATACCTATAAAAATATGGTTTTCAGTGCCCTTCTTTTCTTATTTAATAATACATCCCTATAAGTCAATTTGTGTCAATCTAAATTATTATTTCTAATGCTACAGATATGTCAAAAGATTATTCTATCAATTAGTCTTTAAGGGAAATTATTTAGGGAGATGCTTCATATACTTCTCTAATAGGAAAATTTAATTATAGTTTGTAGATATTCTTTAGGGTTTGTTGTATAGGTTTGTGTCATTTCCCTAGTTTTATAATACATACAATTTCATTCTGTAATCTTAATTCATTTTTATTCTCTTCTGTGAGTTTCTGGGAGAGGAGTTACACAAACATGTTTTCTCTAGGTCTTTCTCAGAAGTCCAAACACATACATTCTTGTCTAACAAACATATTAATAATTAATAAGTGAATATAACAAAAATTTTAGTGGACTATAACCATATTTGCACTCTCTCAGATACTATTTTTCATATTTCTGGCTATAAAGTAGTACATATTTCTTGTAATAAACATGTAAGTTAGCAAAAGTATATGAAAAGAAAATCATTTGTAATCTGACTGCCTAGTAATTGTTACTCCATAATTTCTAATTTTTAACCTATGTATATACTATATATCCAGGTATTTGTATATCCATTCTATGTATTGCTTTTACAATAATGTAGCTTGAGAAACTTATTTAATTAAATATCCTTTAAAAACATTATTTCTAATGACTACATAAACTTCTATCTACTATATACCTTGCTTAACCAATTATTGCTCCTGAATACTTAGGTGTGTCTGCTTTTTCACTATTTTAAATAACAGTTCAAGGAACCCTGTGTACATTCCATACTATTTCTCCTTCACCATTGTTACAAAGCTCTGTAAAATGGCATTTAAGTTAGGAAACTAAGACATCTTGTTCGGATTTAAGTCCTGTTTGAGTCTCAAACCTTAAGTGATGTTAGTTTATAATTTTCAATGTAATTATAGTACATTGGAAAAAGAATCATTTATAGAATGTTTTCTAAAATCTCCATTCTATCGGAAACCTGTGGGCTCTCTGAGAAAGAGTTTGATGGTTCCTGGCCAGCATAAAATTTAATCCCAACCTGTCACCAGTTTCTATGAAGTGAGGTTTCTATTACTTCCTGGATTGCTCTAGTCTATCAGAGGTCACCATCTCCAATTTAGCCTAGATGTGGATGGGAAAGTACCCTGTACAGCCCTAGCATCCAAAGAACTTTGGTGTCAAATTCAATTACTGGAGAAGGAGACCTTTTTTTTCTAAAGGTCTCTGAATCCATTAAAAAAGCTTCTCAGATTCCTAGCACTGGTGCTTATGGTGAATGTATCTCTCACACAAGCCTTCTGACAGCTTTTTTGTAATTTCACATAGTCAACTGCTTTTGTGGTCGGAGTTTCATTTACTGAAAAAAAAATACCTCAAATGGAAGTAGAGACAGTTATGTCTTTAACATATGTCTGACTACGCCTGAGTGAGGCAAATATTGTAGGTACATAATGACCCAAGACTGTTTCATTTCACGTAGCTTTCCTCTTTTCATGTTCCCAAACATGTTAATTTTCCAAATATAAGACATTAATTCTGGATTGCTGTGGCCACAGTTTCTATTAACTCCCTTGTGTGCATCAAAAGAATAAAAGTATTCATGAAGTCTTTTTTTCATTTTGTTTTAAAATTCTCTTTTGTGGAAATTCCCTACATTTTCTTTTGCACAATTTGCAGAGCTTTTTCTTTTTCTGTGATTAAAGAATAAATGAATTCATTTTGAATTGAGGAAAATAATGGCACAACATATATAATTTTTGTACCTGAGAAATTTGTTTTTACAATTCCATTTCAGTGAAACCACCTAATAGGTCATAAAAGATTAGCAGTGTTTTCTCTTTCTGCCATACAGCCTTCTAATTTGTCTGGAACACAAACGAATCAAGAAATGCAGCTTTGCAGACTGTTTTGAGTATTACAGTCTATTACTTTAACTATTGGGTCAGTCGAGAGTGCATAAACCTGCCATTTAAGTCGTTAACAACTATTTCCAGAAAAGATCCACTTTATGCTGTGGACTGAGCTTCTCTTTCATCCTGTTGAGTTCAAATTTCATAATTAGAACATGGTGAACAATAGAATTCTCACATAAGAATAAAGGCATCTTCTTGGTTTCTTTTCTACTGCTTTGAACATGGAATAAATGGCATATTCTGCAGCCTTGCTAAATCTTCTATTCCTTCCCACACTTTGTTGTATTTCTGACCATTTCAATGAGAATAAGGAAACTACTCAGACAATGTTACCTCCACACAAAACTTCAAATGTTCATACTAAAAAATATTGACTGGTAGCAGCCATTAAGAGTCATTTTGAAAAATAATATACCAGTAGATTTGGCATACTATTCCCTAAGAACAGCCTCCATATTGTCACTCCAAATATTCTTGTGTCTGATGCTCCTTTTATTTAAAAAGTTTGCAACTACCACTTGTGTTAAAGTCAAAATTTTCTTGTGATTCTCGTGAATGAAATCTTCCATTTTAATCTGTGTGAATTCTGCCTATGATTTTGATCAACCTCAGTAAAATGAAGAGTTCCATTAGAATCGTACAATATCAAGTTAAGCTGGAACCCACACTTGGAGTGGTGAATTACACCAAATGTGGGTTAACTAGAACCCACAGCATGATAATGCTAAATTATCTGGGGAGCCTACTGATTCTCCCAAATACAAGCCAGTTGAACATTCATATACAGATTGCTTTGTGAACATAGTTTTTCATTTTTTGAGACAAATTTACAGAAGCCTGTTTGCTGAGTCCTATGGTCAGCACAATTTAGTTTTGTAGGAAATTGCCAAATTATTTTCCACAGTGACCGTACCATTTTTATTCTCACCATTGATGTATCAAGGATTCAGTTTCTCTGCATTGTTGTAGGCATTTGTTATTGTCATTATTTATTTTAGCTATTCAAATAGGTGTGTGTATATCTCCTCACAGTTGTAATTTGAACTTTCTTGATGCCTGGTGAGGTTGAATATTTTGTGCTTATTTATTATCTATATTCCTCTTTGTTGAAATGTCTTTTTGTGTGATTTTCCTCTTTTCTTATTAGATTGTGTGTGTGTGTGTTTTTTAACTATTGAGTTTTGTTCTTATTTTAACGTATTTGTCAAATAAAGATTTGAACATATTCAAGTTGTATAATGTGATCCTTTGATGTACATATATTGTAATGATTACCACAATCAAATTAATTAACAGATCTGTCAACACCCATGCCGATATTAGATCCTCAGAACTTGTTCACCTTTTAAGTAAAAGTTTGTACCCTTTGACCAACATTGCTCTACTTCCTCCATTTCCTGGTACCAGGCAATTGCCATTCTTCTCTCTGCTTTTGTGAGTTCTACTTTAAAGATTCCATGTATAAATAAGATCATATAGCATTTCTGTGTCTGGCTTATTTCACTTAGCATAGCATTATCTAGGTTCATCCATGATGTGGCAGGATTTCCATCTTTTTAGGACTAAATAATATTCTATTGTATGTATGTACCATAATTATCTATTCATCCATCTATAAACAATTAGGTTGTTTCCATATCTTGACTATTGTGAATAATGCTATAATGGGGTGCAGAGATCTCTTTAAGATACTGATTTTATTTCCTTTGTATATATGTAGAGGAAGGATTGCTAGCATATGATAGTTCCGATTTTAATTTTTTGAGGAACTTCTATACTGTTTTCTATAATTGGCTGTACCAAATTACATTTCCACCAATAGCATACAAGGGTTTCCTTTTCTCCATACCCTTACCACTCTTTATCAGTTATTTTTTTGTATAGCCTTTCTAACGGGTGTGAGGTGATATCTCATTGTGATTTTAATTTGCATTTCTCTGATGATTAACAATGTTGAGCACCTTTTTACGTACCTGTTGGCCATTTGTATGTCTTCTTTGGAAAAATCTACTCAAGTGCTTTGCCCATTTTATAAATTGGATTATTGGTATTTTTGTTATTGAGTTGTATGAGTTCCTTCTTTATTTGGTATATAAACCCCTTATAAAATCTATGATTTGCAAATATTCTTTTTCCATTCCAAAGCTTGCCTTTCTATTTTGTTGGCTGTTTCCTTTGCTGTGCAGATAATCTTTAGTTTGATGTAATTCCATTTGTCTATTTTTGCTTTTGTTGCCTATGCTTTTGGTGTCATATCCAAAAGGAGAGTCTCTTAAAAAAATGTTGATGGAAAAACTGGATATCCACATGCAAAATAATGAAATTAGATCCTTGCCTCATACTGTATACAAAAATTAACTCAAAAATAAATTAAAGACTTAAAAGTAAGATCTGAAACCATAAAATGACTATTGAGTTTTGAGAGATTTTATGCATTCTAGATATGAGTCTTTCATCATACATGTGAATTGCAAATATATTATTCTTTTTCATCTGTGCTTCTCTTTTCATCCTCTTAAAGGGATCTTTCACAAAACAAAAGTTTTTAGTTTTGATAGATTCCAATTTATTGAATTTTTAAAAATATGGATCATGCCTTTGGTGTCATGTCTATGAAGTCTTAAGATTTTTGTTCCAAGTATTTATCTTGTTTTCTTCACAAAAATGTACAGTTTTACATTTAAATTTGTGATCGAGAGGGGCTTCAAGTTGGCAGAATAGATGCATCTGGTACCCACCCACCTCTTCCACAAAGAAGCACCAAAACAGTGAGCATATAACCACACTTCAAATAGATAATCTAAGAAAGAGCACTGGAATTCAATAGAGAAGTGACAGGAAGCACCTACAAAATGGTGGGAGAGAAAGAGAGGCAGTCCGCTTGGCTGAAATCAGCAGGGAACCTGGAGAGACTCCCCAGGACAGGGAAAGTGTAAGTGAGAAACCCACAGTAATCCACATTTCCACCATGGACTCTTGTAGTCTCAGTCACAGGAGAGCCCCTTGATCTTCATAGGCCCCAAGACTAACAAAAGGAACTGCTTGGAGACTGGCAGCATGGCCCCATACACTCACAAGCCCTAAGCAGCCACAGCAACGTACCATTTTGAGAGCCCAAACACCACCAGATGGCATCCTGCCCTGGGGCTCAACAAGCTGTCCATCACCATGTCCCCAGAACCTTATAGACGTTTCCTACCTGCAGTTGCCACCAGGGCCAAAGCATGAGCCACTGGCAGTGACCCTGCCCCACCCAGCAGAGGGACAGTCATGCAGAAAGCCTACCTTGCCTGAGCCACAGTCTCTGAGAGCTGCTGCCGTCACTGGGACCAAAGCATGGGTGACCCCACCCTTCCAGCAGCGGGCCACTTGCAGATTTTAACACACCCCAAGGAAAAACTCAGCTGCCCAAAGTTGCTGTCGTTGTCAGCTGTTTCTTAAGGTTAAGGTGCAAGTGGAGCAGATGCCTTTAGCTGTCTGCTTATGGCTGCTTCCACTGAAAGCAACCCCTCCCTCCCCAGAAACAGGGCCCCAGTATAGACTCTGCTGCCCCTACCTGAGAACTCTTCCAGTGGCTTAGGAATCACCCCACACCTGCCTACCACAGCCAGTGCCTGAGTGCACAATCAGGATGTCTGAGGACAGGTTTGCCCAGCCCAGCTCTACTCCCAACAGTACACAAGCCTGTCATCTGGGGCCTGAGATTGTTCAGCCCAGTTTGCTACCATTGGCACCTGAGCATTCCTCTTGAGTTCCTAAGGTCAAGCCCACCCAACCTGCTGCTACTACCACAGCTGACACCCACCCCCACACACCACCTGCAGGCCTGGAGAATGGCCCATCCAGCCCATTGCAACCACTGCCAACACCAAAATGGAGAACTGGGGACCCAGAGGTTGTCCCTCCACTGTTATTGCCATCACCTACACCATGCCTGTTGCACAGGGGCCTGAGGACCCACCCAACCACCCAGCCCACTGCTCCCATTCCAAGCACCCAAGCAACCCACTTTGAGGCTCTAGAACTGGCCTGCCTTGACATGCTAACACCAATGCCAGCATAATATACCACCCTGGGGCCCAAAGACACATGCATGGCCTAACATCACTGCCACTATGGGGTCCAAAGACTGGCTCACCTGGAATCCTGGTCCCCAGTACACTTCACTACAGCCTTCATTAACAGCTGTGCCATAAACCACTGAGGAAATGACAGACACATTGACCCTCTTTATAGCTGAGGAAATCATGTGGTGATCACACTACTGTACACACCCAGAATCAAAGCCAAAGTGCCCTACACTATCAACATTATATCTTCAGGGAAAAGTCCTCCTCTATGGAAGCAAATTTTAAAAATTGGAAGAAGTGATTGTTAGACCTGCTGCTTAGATATCAGTGTAAGGACACAAGACACATGAAAAGCAAGGAAATATGACATTCCCAAAGGAACACAATAATTATTCAGGAATAGACTCGAATCAAAAATCAATTTACAAAATCATGGAAAAAATAAAATATTGATTTTTAAAAGCTCAGTGAAATTCAAGAGAATACAGAAAAGCAATACAAAGCAATTAGAAAAACATTTAGGATATGAATGAGAAATTTGCCAAAGAAGATAGGTATTATAAAAATGAAACAGAAATTCCGGAACTGAAAAATTCATTGAATGAAATACAAAATAAACTCAAAAAGCTTCAACAGTAGACCAGATCAAGCAGAAGAAAGCATTTCAGAACTTGATGAGAGGTCTTTTGAAATCATCTAGTTAGAGGAAAATATAAAGAAACAAGAATTTTACAAGTGAACAAACTACGTAACATATGAAACACCATAAGCAGACATATAGTTAAACTTCTGTGTTTCAGAAGGCAAAGGGAAAATGAAATGGTTAAAGAAACCTATTGAATGAAATAATAGTTGAAAACTTCGCAGATCTAACAAGAGATTCAGACATTGAGATGTAGGAAGCTTGGAGATCCTCAAAGAGATACAATTCAAAAATTCTTCTCTGTGGCATATTATAGTCAAACTATCAAAATTCAAAGACAAAGAGAGAATTCTAAAAACAGTGTGAGAAAAGTGTCTAATTGCTCATAAAGGACCCTCCATCAAACTAATAGCAGATATCTCTGCAGAAACCTTATGAGCCAGGAGAAAATGGGTAGATATATTCAAAGTACTAAAAGGAAAAACAAAAACAAAACAAAACAAAATTGCTAACCAAGAATACTATACCCAGCAAAGGAGAAGTAAATTAAGGAGAAATAAAGTCTTTCCCAGACAAGCAAAAGCTGAGGGAATTAATCAGCACTAGACTAGGTCTACAATAAATGCTTAAGGGAGTCCTACGACTAGAAGTAAAAAAAAAAAAAAAAAAAAAAAAAGGTATCTGTTATTATGAAAATAGACAAAATATGAAACCTACTGGTAAAGCAAACACACAACGAAGAGAAAAGATTCAAATGTTACCACTACAGAAGACCACCAAACCACAATGATAAACCATAAGAGTAAGATATACAAAACAAGCAGAAATAAATTAATAAATATCAGAAATAAGCCCTCACATAGCGATAATAACCTTGAATGTAAATAGATTAAACATTCCACTTAAAAGATACAGACTGGCTGAATGGATGATGAAACAACACAAGTACATGCTACTTGTAAGAAATTAATCTCACCTGTAAAGATGTATATATATTTTAAGTAGATGGAAAAAGATATTTCATGCAATTGAAAACCAAGAAAGAGCAGAAATAGCTATACTTATATCAGATAAATCAGACTTTAATTCAAAAATATAAAAAGAAATAAAGAAGGTCATTATGTAATACAGAGACCAATTCAGCAAGAGGACATAGCAATTCTAAACACACATGAGCCCAACATTAGGGCACCCAGATATATAAAGCAAGTATTATTAGATCTAAAGGGACAGATTAACTCCAATACAGAATCAATACAAAAAAAAAAAAAAAAAAAAACACACACACACACAGCATTTCTATATATCAATAATGAGCTAACTAAGAAAGAAATCAAGAAGATAATCCCATTTATAATAGCTAAAATAAATACCTAGTAATAAATTCAACCAGGTAGATGGAAGACCTCTACAAGATAAACCACAAAACACTGATGAAAGGAACTGAAGTAGATACAAACAAATGGAAATATATCTCATTTTCATGGATTTGAAGAATTTATATCATTAAAATGACCATACTGCCCCAAACAGTATACAGATTCAAGATAATGCCTAGCAAAATACTAACATCATTTTTCACACAATTAGAAAAAAATTCTTAAAATTTGTATGGACCCCATAAAAGAAGCCAAATAGATAAACAATCCTGAGCAAAAAGAACAAAGCTAGAGGTACCACACTACCTGACTTCAAAGTATATCACAAGGCTATGGTCACCATAACAGCATGATATAGGTATAAAAATAGACACATAAACTAATGAAACAGAATAGAGAACCCAGAAATAAAGCCACATACCTACAGCCTGATTTTCAACAAAGTTGTCACGTGCATATATTGGGAAAAGGAAACCCTCTTGAATAAATGGGGTCAGGAAAATTGGTTATTCATAACCAGAAGAATAAAACTGGACCTATGTCTCTCATCATATACAAAAATCAACTCAAGATAAATTCAAGACTTATATATAAGACCCCAAAACTGTACATCTGCTAGAGGAAAACATAGGGGAAGTACTTCAGGACATTGATCTAGGCAAACATTGTATGGTTAATACCTCAAAAGCACAGGCAACAAAAACAAAAATAGACAAATGGGGCTATATTAAGCTAAAACTGTAAAGCTTCTTGAAAGCAAAACAAACAAAAACAATCTACAAAGAGGCAACCTATTAAGTGGGATAAAATAATTGCAAACTATTAATCTGACAAAGGCCTAATATCCAGAATATACAAGGAATTCAAACAACTCAACAGTAAAAAAGACAATCCTATTAAAAAAATGAACAAAGGGCCGGGCGCAGTGGCTCAGGCCTGTAATCCCAGCACTTTGGGAGGCCAAGACGGGCAGATCACGAGGTCAGGAGATCGAGACCATCCTGGCTAACGCGGTGAAACCCCGTCTCTACTAAAAAATACAAAAAACTAGCTGGGTGAGGTGGCGGGCGCCTTTAGTCCCAGCTACTCCAGAGGCTGAGGCAGGAGAATGGCATAAACCTGGGAGGCGGAGCTTGTAGTGAGCTGAGATCCGGCCACTGCACTCCAGCCCGGGCGAAAGAGCAAGACTCCGTCTCAAAAAAAAAAAAAAAAAAAAGAAAAAAAAATGAACAAAGGACATAAACATACATTTCTCAAAAGAAGACATACAAATGGCCAATAGATATGTGAAAGAATGCTCAACATCACTAACCATCAGGGAACTGTAAATCAAAACCACAATGATATATCATCTCACCGCAGTCAGAATAGCTAATATTTAAAAGACAAAACATAAGTGATGAGAATGTGGAAAAAAGAGAAGTCTTTTATACTATTGGTGGGAATGCAAATTTGTACAACCACTATGGAAACAGTATGGAGATTTCTCAATAATCTAAAAATAGAACTACCATATGATTCAGTAATCCCACTACTGGATATTTATCTCAGGGGAAAGCAATCAATATATCAACAGGATACCTGCATTTGCATGTTTATTGTGGCACTAGTCACAATAAGAAAGATACGGAATCAAACTAAGTGTCCACCAATAAATGAATGGATAAAGAAAATGTGGGGGCAGAGCAAGATGGCCAAATAGGAACAACTCCAGTCTCCAGCTCCCAGCGCAAGCGATACAGAAGACAGGTGATTTCTGCATTTTCAAGGTACTGGGTTCATATCACTAGGGAGTGCCAGACAATTGGTGCTGGTCAGCTGCTGCAGCCCAATCAGCGAGAGCTGAAGCAGGGTGAGGCATCACCTCACCTGGAAAGTGCAAGGGGGAAGGGAATCCCTTTACCTAGCCAGGGGAACTGAGACACACAACACCTGGAAAATCGGGTAACTCCCACCCCAATACTGCGCTTTAAGCAAACGGGCACACCAGGAGATTATATCCCACACCTGGCCGGGAGGGTCCCATGCCCACAAGCCTCCCTCATTGCTAACACAGCAGTCTACCATCTAAGGGCAAGGCAGCAGTGAGGCTGGGGGAGGGCTGCCCACCATTGCTGAGGCTTAAGTAGGTAAACAAAGGCGCTGGGAAGTTCTACCTGGGTGGAGCCCACAGCAGCTCAAGGAGGCCTGCATGTCTCCATAGACTCCACCTCTGGGGACAGGGCACAGCTAAACAACAACAACAACAGCAAAGCAGCAGAAACCTCTGCAGATGCAAACGACTCTGTCTGACAGCTTTGAAGAGAGCAGTGGATCTCCCAACATGGAGGTTGAGATCTGAGAAGGGAGAGACTGCCTGCTCAAGTGGGTCCCTGACCCCTGAGTAGCCTAGCTGGGAGACATCCCCCACTAGGGGCAGACCGACACCCCACACCTCACACAGTGGAGTACACCCCTGAGAGGAAGCTTCCAAAGCAAGAATCAGACAGGTACACTCGCTGTTCAGCAATATTCTATCTTCTGCAACCTCTGCTGCTGATACTCAGGCAAACAGGGTCTGGAGTGGACCTCAAGCAATCTCCAACAGACCTACAGCTGAGGGTCCTGACTGTTAGAAGGAAAACTAACAAACAGGAAGGGCACCCACACCAAAACCCCATCAGTACGTCACCATCATCAAAGACCAGAGGCAGATAAAGCCACAAAGATGGGAAAAAGCAGGGCAGAAAAGCTGGAAATTCAAAAAATAAGAACGCATCTCCCCCTCCAAAGGAATGCATCTCATCACCAGCAACGGAACAAAGCTGGTCAGAGAATGACTTTGACGAGATGAGAGAAGAAGGCTTCAGTCCATCAAACTTCTCAGAGCTAAAGGAGGAATTACGTACCCAGCACAAAGAAACTAAAAATCTTGAAAAAAGAGTGGAAGAATTGATAACTACAATAATTAATGCAGAGAAGGCCATAAACAAACTGACAGAGATGAAAACCATGACATGAGAAATACGTGACAAATGCACAAGCTTCAGTAACCGACTCGATCAACTGGAAGAAAGAGTATCAGCAATTGAGGATCAAATGAATGAAATGAAGCGAGAAGAGAAACCAAAAGAAAAAAGAAGAAAAAGAAATGAACAAAGCCTGCAAGAAGTATGGGATTATGTCAAAAGACCAAATCTTCGTCTGATTGGGGTGCCTGAAAGTGAGGGGGAAAATGGAACCAAGTTGGAAAACACTCTTCAGGATATCATCCAGGAGAACTTCCCCAACCTAGTAGGGCAGGCCAACATTCAAATTCAGGAAATACAGAGAACGCCACAAAGATACTCCTCGAGAAGAGCAACTCCAAGACACATAATTGCCAGATTCACCAAAGTTGAAATGAAGGAAAAAATCTTAAGGGCAGCCAGAGAGAAAGGTCGGGTTACCCACAAAGGGAAGCCCATCAGACTGACAGCAGATCTCTCAGCAGAAACTCTACAAGCCAGAAGAGAGTGGGGGCCAATATTCAACATTCTTAAAGAAAAGAATTTTCAACCCAGAATTTCATATCCAGCCAAACTAAGTTTCATAAGTGAAGGAGAAATAAAATCCTTTACAGATAAGCAAATGCTTAGAGATTTTGTCACCCCCAGGCCTGCCTCACAAGAGACCCTGAAGGACGCCCTAAACATGGAAAGGAACAACCGGTACCAGCCATTGCAAAAACATGCCAAAATGTAAAGACCATCAAGGCTAGGAAGAAACTGCATCAACTAACGAGCAAAATAACCAGTTAATATCATAATGGCAGGTTCAAGTTCACACATAACAATATTAACCTTAAATGTAAATGGACTAAATGCTCCAATTAAAAGACACAGACTGGCAAGCTGGATAGAGTCAAGACCCATCAGTCTGCTGTATTCAGGAGACCCATCTCACATGCAGAGACATACATACGCTCAAAATAAAGGGATGAAGGAAGATCTACTAATCAAATGGAGAACAAAAAAAAGCAGGGGTTGCAATCCTAATCTCTGATAAAACAGACTTTAAAACATCAAAGATCAAAAGAGACAAAGAAGGCCATTACATAATGGTAAAGGGATCAATTCAACAGGAAGAGCTAACTATCCTAAATATATATGCACCCAATACAGGAGCACCCAGATTCATAAAGCAAGTCCTTAGTGACTTACAAAGAGACTTAGACTCCCATACAATAATAGTGGGAGACTTCAATGCTCCACTGTCAACATTAGACAGATCAATGAGACAGAAAGTTAACAAGGATATCCAGGAATTGAACTCATCTCTGCACCAAGTGGACCTAATAGACATCTATAGAACTCTCCACCCCAAATCAACAGAATATACATTCTTCTCAGCACCACATCGCACTTATTCCAAAATTGACCACATAATTGGTAGTAAAGCACTCCTCAGCAAATGTACAGGAACAGAAATTATAACAAACTGTCTCTCTGACCACAGTGCAATCAAACTAGAACTCAGGATTAAGAAACTCAATCAAAACTGCTCAACTACATGGAAACTGAACAATCTGCTCCTGAATGACTGCTGGGTACAATACGAAATGAAGGCAGAAATAAAGATGTTCTGTGAAACCAATGAGAACAAAGATACAGCATACCAGAATCTCTGGGACACCTTTAAAGCAGTTGTAGAGGGAAATTTATACCACTAAATGCCCACAAGAGAAAGCAGGAAAGATCTAAAATTGACACTCTAACATCCCAATTAAAAGAACTAGAGAAGCAAGAGCAGGCACATTCAAAAGCTAGCAGAAGGCAAGAAATAACTAAGATCAGAGCAGAACTGAAGGAGATAGAGACACAAAAAACCCTCCAAAAAATCAATGAATCCAGGAGTTGGTTTTTTGAAAAGATCAACAAAATTGACAGACCGCTAGCAAGATTAATAAAGAAGAAAAGAGAGAGGAATCAAATAGACGCAATAAAAAATGATAAAGGGGATATCACCACCGACCCCACAGAAATACAAACTACCATCAGAGAATACTATAAACACCTCTACGCAAATCAACTAGAAAATCTAGAAGAAATGGATAATTTCCTGGACACGTACACTCTTCCAAGACTAAACCAGGAAGAAGTTGAATCCCTGAATAGACCAATAGCAGCCTCTGAAATTGAGGCAACAATTAATAGCCTACCCACCAAAAAAAGCCCAGGACCAGATGGATTCACAGCTGAATTCTACCAGAGGTACAAGGAGGAGCTGGTACCATTCCTTCTGAAACTATTCCAATCAATAGAAAAAGAGGGAATCCTCCCTAACTCATTTTATGAGGCCAACATCATCCTGATACCAAAGCCTGGCAGAGACACAACAAAAAAAGAGAATTTTAGACCAATCTCCCTGATGAACATCGATGCAAAAATCCTCAATAAAATACTGGCAAACCGGATTCAGCAGCACATCAAAAAGCTTATCCACCATGATCAAGTGGGCTTCATCCCTGGGATGCAAGGCTGGTTCAACATTCGCAAATCAATCAACGTAATCCAGCATATCAACAGAACCAAAGACAAGAACCACATGATTATCTCAATAGATGCAGAAAAGGCTTTTGACAAAATTCAACAGCCCTTCATGCTAAAAACGCTCAATAAATTCGGTATTGATGGAACGTACCTCAAAATAATAAGAGCTATTTATGACAAACCCACAGCTAATATCATACTGAATGGGCAAAAACTGGAAAAATTCCCTTTGAAAACTGGCACAAGACAGGGATGCCCTCTCTCACCACTCCTATTCAACATAGTGTTGGAAGTTCTGGCTAGGGCAATCAGGCAAGAGAAAGAAATCAAGGGTATTCAGTTAGGAAAAGAAGAAGTCAAATTGTCCCTGTTTGCAGATGACATGATTGTGTATTTAGAAAACCCCATCGTCTCAGCCCAAAATCTTCTTAAGCTGATAAGCAACTTCAGCAAAGTCTCAGGATACAAAATTAATGTGCAAAAATCACAAGCATTCTTATACACCAGTAACAGACAAGCAGAGAGCCAAATCAGGAATGAACTTCCATTCACAATTGCTTCAAAGAGAATAAAATACCTAGGAATCCAACTTACAAGGGATGTAAAGGACCTCTTCAAGGAGAACTACAAACCACTGCTCAGTGAAATCAAAGAGGACACAAACAAATGGAAGAACGTACCATGCTCATGGATAGGAAGAATCAATATCGTGAAAATGGCCATACTGCCCAAGGTAATTTATAGATTCAATGCCATCCCCATCAAGCTACCAATGAGTTTATTCACCGAATTGGTAAAAACTGCTTTAAAGTTCATATGGAACCAAAAAAGAGCCCGCATTGCCAAGACAATCCTAAGTCAAAAGGACAAAGCTGGAGGCATCACGCTACCTGATTTCAAACTATACTACAAGGCTACAGTAACCAGAACAGCATGGTACTGGTACCAAAACAGAGATATAGACCAATGGAACAGAACAGAGTCCTCAGAAATAATACCACACATCTACAGCCATCTGATCTTTGACAAACCTGAGAGAAACAAGAAATGGGGAAAGGATTCCCTATTTAATGAATGGTGCTGGGATAATTGGCTAGCCATAAGTAGAAAGCTGAAACTGGATCCTTTCCTTACTCCTTATACGAAGATTAATTCAAGATGGATTAGAGACTTAAATGTTAGACCTAAAACCACAAAAACCCTAGAAGAAAACCTAGGTAGTACCATTCAGGACATAGGCATGGGCAAGGACTTCATGTCTAAAACACCAAAAGCAATGGCAGCAAAAGCCAAAATCGACAAATGGGATCTCATTAAACTAAAGAGCTTCTGCACAGCAAAAGAAACTACCATCAGAGTGAACAGGCAACCTACAGAATGGGAGAAAATTTTTGCAATCTACTCATCTGACAAAGGGCTAATATCCAGAATCTACAAAGAACTCAAACAAATATACAAGAAAAAAACAAACAACCCCATCAAAAAGTGGGCAAAGGATATGAACAGACATTTCTCAAAAGAAGACATTCATACAGCCAACAGACACATGAAAAAATGCTCATCATCACTCGCGATCAGAGAAATGCAAATCAGAACCACAATGAGATACCATCTCATACCAGTTAGAATGGCAATCATTAAAAATTCAGGAAACAACAGGTGCTGGAGAGGATGTGGAGAAATAGGAACACTTTTACACTATTGGTGGGATTGTAAACTAGTTCAACCATTATGGAAAACAGTATGGCAATTTCTCAAGGATCTAGAACTAGATGTACCATATGACCCAGCCATCCCACTACTGGGTATATACCCAAAGGATTATAAATCATGCTGCTATAAAGACACATGCACACGTATGTTTATTGCAGAACTATTCACAATAGCAAAGACTTGGAATCAACCCAGATATCCATCTGTGACAGACTGGATTAAGAAAATGTGGCACATATACACCATGGAATACCATGCAGCCATAAAAGAGGATGAGTTTGCGTCCTTTGTAGGGACATGGATGCAGCTGGAAACCATCATTCTTAGCAAACTATCACAAGAAGAGAAAACCAAACACCGCATGTTCTCACTCATAGGTGGGAACTGAACAATGAGATCACTTGGACTCAGGAAGGGGAACATCACGCACCGGGGCCTATCATGGGGAGGGGGGAGGGGGGAGGGATTGCATTGGGAGTTATACCTGATATAAATGATGAATTGATGGGTGCCGACGAGTTGATGGGTGCAGCACACCAACATGGCACAAGTATACATATGTAACAAACCTGCACGTTATGCACATGTACCCTAGAACTTAAAGTATAATAAAAAAAATTAATCAGATTTATTTTAAAGTTCATTACTGATAATTCTAATATTTGAATATCTGTGGGCCTCTTTCTTGTCTGGATTTCTCTTAGTCCTGTCTTCTGATATGCAGAGTAATTTTTTATTGAATGCTTGGTATTATGCTTGAAAAATTATAGAGGTTCTGGCTGATGATCTCTCTCTCTATAACAAGTTTATATTTGGGCTTCTCAGGTACTTGGAGTAGGGGCAGCTTGCATTAATCTTTTCAGGAGCTGAACTAATTTGGGGCAAGAATTCAGTCTTTCTTTATTTTATTCTGTCATTACTTCTGTAGTGTAGACCTTTAAGATTCCAACTATAAACCTGTAATTATTACCAGGGGTCCCCTCCTTGGTGAACCATTGATTCCAATTGTCACCATATGTCTGTAAATAGTTAAAAAAAAAAAAAAAAAGTCAGTTTCAGCTTCTCTGCCTTTTGTTCAGTGGGTTTTGTTGCATTTCACCTCAGTCTCTGAGCTCTGCATCACTTTCAGATTGCCAAATGATTTGAGTGGGAAGGAGTCATAGAATATTAGGATGATATCAGTGTAATTTCCTTTTCTTCAACATCTTGACACCTCAAGTGCTGGGAAATTTGATAGTTCTCTGATATGTCATCTATATTTTAAATATTTGATTTGCATTCTATTTATTTATTTTTGCTTTTTGTGGGATGACTAGTATGGTGTAAGCTAGTCCATTATAGCTGGAAATAGAAAATTTATGTGTTATCACCAGCTTTTGGTTTCACTGATGTTCTCTATTGCTCTTTCTAGATTTTATTTCATTGATTTACACTCTGATCTTTCTTATTTTCTTCCTTGTGCTTGCTTTGGGCTTAATTTGCTGTTCTCTTTCTAGTTTCTTAAAGCAGACATTCAATCATCAATCTGAGGGCTTTTTCCCCTAAGCATTCAATGCTGTAAATATCTACTTAAACACTGCTTTACCTGGATCCCATACATTTTGATATGTTGCATTTTCATTTTCATTCAGCGCAAAATATTTTGTAATTTATCTTGTAATTTCTGCAGTGACTCATAGCTTATATAGAAGTATTCTATTTAATTTCCAAATATCTGGGAATTTTATAGCAATCTTTCTGTCACTGATTTCAAGTTCAATTCAGTTATGTCAGAGAACACATTTTATATGGCTTTTATTGTTTTTAAATTGGTTAAGGTTTGTCTTATAGCCCGGAACACGATCCATTGTAGTGGTGAATGTCCCACGTGCAATCAGAAAAAATGTGTATTCTGCTATTGTAGAATGGAATATCAATTAGGCAAAATTGGTTAATAATTTTGTTCATGTCTCCTATATCCTTATTTATTTTCTGTCTGCTTGCTGTATCAACAATTACTAAGGAAGTATTGAAGTCTCCAATTATAATTGTGACCTTTTCTGTTTCCTCTTTCATTTCTATCAGACTTTTCTTCATAGGTTTCAGTTTAAGTTGTTAAATGAATATTTAGGTTTGTTGTGCATTCTTGTTAAGGTGACCCTTTTGTGGTTATTTAATGTATCTACTTATCTCTGGTAATATTCATTGCTTGAAGTTTACTTTGGCTAATATTAATAGAGCCACTCAGTTTTCTTTTCATTTCTGTTTGCATAATGACTTTTTCCATCTTAAAATTTTGAATCCATCTATGTCTTTATATTTTAAATGCATTTCTTATTGACAGCATGTAGCTGGGCCTTTTAAAAACAGAATATGGCAATTTCCGTCTCATTTAATGTGTTAAGACCATTTATAATTTTCCTTTAGTAACATTCTTGCTAGTGATACAGTTGGAATTTTCTGTTTGTTCTCTGGCTCACTTGTTTTTCCTTTTCCTTCCTTCTTATGGATTATTCGAATTATTGTAATATTCCATATTAATTTATTCAATTTTAAGCTTCATATTTGCTGGTATTTGCTCTAGGGATTACAATACATATCTAACTTTTCTATTTGTTCAAGTCTAATTTTCAAAATGAATGATTATTTTGAAGTTTTCTTGATATGTGTTTTTAATATTTTACCAATTTCAAGTAAAATACAGTATTCTTACAACTATATCAGTCCCTTTTAGTATTCTTACAACTATATCAGTCCCTTTACTGTCCCCCATTGATCTTCATGTTAAAGTGTCATATATATTACATCTGCATTCATTGACAAACTCCAACAGACAATGTTGTACCTTTTGCTTTGCAACCATCAAATACGTTTTTATCAAAATTGTTCTATTCTATATGAAGTTCTTTACCAAGAATTGGAGAAAAAAAGTTATTTATATTTATTCAGATGTCTTTCATTTCTGTTGCTCCTGATTTCTGATCATATACATTTCTTTCTGGTGCCAGTGCTGAATTTGGTCTAATTTTGGCCAAGTGTGGTGGCTCACGCCTGCAATCCCAGCACTTTGGGAGGCCAAGATGGGCAGATCACCTGAGGTCAGGAGTTTGAGACCACCCTGGCAAACATGGTGAAACTGTGTCTCTACTAAGAATACAAAAATTAACTGGACATGGTGGTGGGTGCCTGTAATCCCAGCTACTCGGGAGGTTGAGGAGGAGAAACATAAAATGTACCAACTTGAACCATTTTTAAGTATAAAGTTCAATAGTATTAACTATATTCACACTGTTGTGCAACCAATTTCCAGAACTCTTTTCATCTTGCAAAACTAAAGCTATACCCTTTAAACAACTCCCTATACTTCCTTCCCCTCAGTCCCTTTCAGCCATCATTCTACTTTTGTTTCTATGAATCTGACAGCTCTGTATACCTAATATAAGCAGAATCACACAGTATTTGTCTTTTTGTGACTGGCTGGCTTTTTCGCTTAGCATAATGTGCTTCAGATTCATATCTGTAGTAGCATTTCCTTCCTTTTTGAGGCTAAATGATATTCCATTTTATGTATATACCATATTTTGTTTATCCCTTTATCCATCAGTGAACATTTATGCTGTTTTTTTTTTGTTGTTGTTTGTTTGTTTTTTACCTCTTGGCTATTGTGAATAATGCCGCTTCATATCTAAAAGTGGAATTGTTGGATCATATGTTAATTCTGTTTTTAATGTTTTAAGGAAGCACCATGTTGTTTTTCATAGTAGCTGCATCATTTTACATTCCCGTCAACAGTGCACTAGGACTCCAGTTTCCCCAGATCCTTGCCAATGCTTGTTTTCTTTTTTTTCTCTTTCCTTTTCTTTTTTTTTCTGAGACAGAGTCTTGCCCTGTCACCCAGGGTAGAGTGCAGTGGCATGATCTCGGCTTACTACAAGCTCTGCCTCCTGGGTTCAAGTGTTTCTCATGCCTCAGTCTCCAAAGTAGATGGGATTACAGGCATGTACCACCACATCTGGCTAAATTTTTTGTAGTTTTGGTAGAGACAGGATTTCACCCTCTTGGCCAGACTGGTCTCAAACTCCTGATCTCAAGTGATCTGCTCAACTCGGCCTCCCAAAGTGCTGGGATTATAGGCATGAGCTACCATGCTTGGCCTGTTTTCTTTTCTTTCTTTCTTTCTTTTTTTTAATAGCTGTTTTAATGGGTACTAAGTAAGGGTTTTCTAATATTTTAGTTTGTATTTTTGTTTTTCTATTCTTGGACAATCTTGGTGTATGATATTCCCTTCTTTTACTATGTTTTTGTATTTTTTTAATCAAAATTGTTCTATTCTATGTGAAATAAGTTAAAGAGCCTTACCTTTGTATTCTCCCAAAAATATTGCATTATATAACAGCATAAATTTTTCTTAAATATCTGGTAAATCTTTACATTTGAAATGGCTTCTCTATAAGGTACATTTATTTTTCTTATTTCTAATTATGTTTATGTGTGACAAATATTTTTAATTCTTGATCAGTCTTACCAATGGCTTGTTAATTTTTAAACAAATTTTCTTTTTGCTGATTCTCCGGATAAATTGTTTCTATTTTATTTTTTTTTTCTTTCCTCCTTTTAGGCCTATTTTGGGTTTACTTAATTTTTAGTTTTCTAACTTAATTTGAATGCTGAGCTTATTACTTTTCTATAATGTTTCCTTTATTGATATATAAAGCTAACATTTCCCTCCACATACAACTTCAGCAGCATGCTACAAGTTTTGATATAAAAAAGTCTTGTCATTTTTGTTGTTCTATTTTAGATATTCTATAAATTCTGCATTATAACTTTTTGATAAACAAATAATTTGATGATTTTAAAGTTATAAATTTATGGTGTTTATTCTAATTATAATTAACAATGGTCAGAGAAGATTATCTGTATATTAAGTGTTTATAAAGATGAAAGTATGTAAAATATGTATATACTCATATTGTGTGAGTAAATGCACAGAAAGAAATCTGGAAGTTTATATAACAAAATGTTAATAGCAGTTATTCCAAGTGCTAGAATTTTAAAAGATTTCTCTTTTTCTTTGCATTTTTTGTATCTTCTGAATTTGAAAGGTGAAATGAAATTTTTTTACTAGAAAACAAAGATGTTTATATAGGGGATAAAGAAGCGTTTACATGAAAATGTACTACCTGTATTGAGAACCCATTTCTAATCCTCTGCAGACTTTAGAGTTCAGTATTTACTTACTGAAATACTAAGAAAAAAAAAAAAAACAGTTCCCTTGGCATGACTTTTAAGACAAATATTTGATTAATAATAAGTTTTCTTTGTATATCTGAAAAGAATTATGAATTCTCTAATCGTGAGTACCTAGAGAATTTCCCTTATTTCTTTTAAGCTCCATTTTTGTCTTTAAATATTTATTTATCTACTATTTCAACATGTTTGTAGTTGAGGAATGGAGTCAGATTGATCGTGTCATATTATGAAACCTAAAGTTTTATATGTTGTTTGTTTGATTAATATATTTAAATTCGAACCAGATTATTACATCCTCAAGGACAGAGATCAGGCTTGATTATTTATGTGTTTTAAATTTTTAGTCACAGGACCTAGCCTATGTAGAATCCTTTAAAATGTTTCATTAATAGGTGAATTTTGAAATAGACATTTCAAAAATTAAGAAAGGAGATATTTACAGAAATGCCTTCTTTGGTTAACTTCTCTGTGAACTTAAAGTAAATTTCTTGAGCGACGAAAACTGTTAGATCTTTTGCACATTGTATTATATCAGATTACCCTTCTCTTTTTCTATTCTCATCTCTCCTGCAGCACTCTTCTTCATCTATCCCAAATCAATAAGTGGGAAGAATTCTTTCCACCTGGGCTCAAATGAACCAGAAAGAGTTGGATTTTTTTTTTTTTTTTTTTGGTGTTTTACATTGGAAATAAATAAAATCACTCTCATATATATTCCTGTTTTCTCCTTCTCATCCCCTGTAACACAGCATGCCTTGGGACTGCACCAGCAACTCAGAAAGGGAGCACACCACCAATCTGGTTCTTCTCAGTATTCCCACTTTAACTTCAATTTACACTTTCATGGGCTATTGAACTTCTTGTTTCCCAAGCTTTGCTTGAAGGCCCACTTCTGCAAAAAATATTTTCATGAATCAATAGAAGACCTAGACCCTAGAAGTTTTCCTGTATTAATAATTTCTTACTCTTAGATTTTGGCAGAGTGCTGACAAAGACAGTTTTTGTGTTTTAGTAGCATTTGCTCAAGGCAGATTGATACTTGATACATATGACCTCTGCCACACTCTAGTTGAGTGACACCTGGGTAGAATGAAGGAATACTGTACTTTGTTTTGGTGGTCCTTATGCTTGATGAATGCAGTCATTTTTTTTTTTTTTTGGTTCTGACTTTCACATATGGTTTTATCACATCTTGTGGACTTCATTGTGACTAGTGATTTCCTCTGATATTTATCTATTTCCCCAGTATACAGATCTATGTTCACGTACACACTGACTCCAGTGTCCTCAGATCTGTGCCCAGGAGATGAGCAGTATTTTGGTATTTCAATGTGTAAGTTCCCTTGGAAGGGGTACAAGAGATATCTAGCCAAAATTAGCTCTCCAGTGAGCCAGAAATGTGCTTTCATATACTTGTAGTATATGTCCATTTGAGTTTCCTTTTTGGCAACAAATGTAAACAGTTTTGTATTTGTAGTAAAAATAATTCATTCTTGTTTTGAAAACTAAGAAAGTACAGAACATACAAAGGAAGAAAAAGAAGGAGGCCTTTTAAATTCTAATACTTGGAGATAACTATTAATATTTTGGTATACATTTTTCCAGAATTTTTTTCTTCTTAGCTTAGCATTCACACACTAAAACAGTATACGAGTACACCCACACACACACACACACACACACACACACATAAATATATACATATGTATTCATAGACTTGTTACATTTACAAAAAATGTGATCATAGTATGCACTGATTTTAATCTATTTCTTCCCACTAAGATATTTCATCCACATCTTAATCAATGCGCCTCTGTTTAAGCAATCATTTTACCATTTGGCTCATTTACTATCAAACTCTGTTTTTCTTCTAAGGCTTTTCTACATTTATTATATACTATTTGGTAACACCTCTTTACTAAGGGTGTTACAAAATGCAGTTTGTAATTGTTTAAATGAAAACCTCTAAAAGGTGTAGAAATATGAAAAGAAGTGAGAAAGAAGGCCAGCATGTTAAAATCAAGAAAGGAGGAAGAGACCATAAGTAGCTTGAGAAGTGGAGTTTGCATCATGTTCTTTGAGAATCATAGGACCTCCGTTCCTTTGGTTCTCAAACAAACAAAAAGTTAGCTGATTTAACTCTATATGTGTTGCCTCATGAGGCAATAATGTATGCTCCTCATATGAACTCTCCCAATGCTGGAAGTATTGCTGCCAGCACATGCAATGGCTTGGATCTGCCCCTGCTGGCCTTGCCACCCTCTTATTTCTTCCCATGAATGCTAAGGGACACTATTTCAATGCTAATTTACATGACTTTCAAATTGTTCAAAATATTTTTTTGATGCTTCAAAGGCTGGAACTCCGTGGCAAGCTATAAATCTTAATGGAAACCAATGTTCTCCTGAAGAGAATGCATCAATGCAACTTAGCTACCTCACTAGAAATAAAATAGAAAATTAGCAGTGAAAGCAATTCGAATGTAGACTTTATGCTGAGGAATAAAGCAAAGGAATAAAATCGCCACAGTATATTTTAGAAGGTCCTGAACACAACAAACTCTCTTAAAAAGATAATAAAGTTGCTGGAGCAAGAAGCAATGATGTGGACACACACACACACACACACACACACACACACACACACTGATTGGACAGAGAAGGAGCTCAATATTCAATCAATATTCAACAAGAACACAAGGGTAAGGTGGGGGAGTGTCATAATCCTGTTTCACTGAGCATATCATAGGAAGATTCTGAATCTATGTTTCTTAGCAGTAAACTGGAGAAGAGATCTGCCTCTGTTCTCTTTATAGGGAATGGCTTATTCCACAATACCAAATGCAGAGCCTTAGAATACCTTGGTGTGCCCTAGGAGCTATATAAATTCACAAAGCAGTAGACAATCTCTTAATTGGCATACACAAAGCTGACTCATCCAATTAACCAATGCTCTTAACTCTTTCTGTAAAACATACTGACGGAGCCCCTCCGCCGCCCCCACCCACAGTAGGCTACTTTTCAGTTTACCACCCGCACAGATCTAAAAAGTCTGTTGGGTTTATAGTAGTTAAATTTACTATTTTAATAGTACATCTCAATTAAACTATGTTATATAATGAAACTTAACTGTGAAAAGAATTTCTATGTCTATTAAACCAAAGTTAAGTGTTATGTAAAGCT
This sequence comes from Piliocolobus tephrosceles, assembly GCF_002776525.5. Classification (NCBI taxonomy): domain Eukaryota; kingdom Metazoa; phylum Chordata; class Mammalia; order Primates; family Cercopithecidae; genus Piliocolobus; species Piliocolobus tephrosceles. The sequence goes on along the minus strand of NC_045438.1, from coordinate 57,578,238 downwards.
TTGATAAAGTTATAAAATATTCCTGTTGTTTTAGATGTGAATAAGATGACTATAAGATATTAGGAAAATTATGAGCTCACCCCACTACCCATATTGTTCCTCAAGGATACTTACATTCTGTCAACGTTAAAGAAACTGAAATTAGAAGTTATAGACATTGCATTATAAGTGTGAGTTATGCAAAAACAAACAAGCACAATGGCATGAAACTCTAAACACTGATCACCCATCCAAAAGTGAAAATTAACTAATGAAAATTTGGTGAATGAATATTTTCAATGAAAACAAGATTTTAAAATCATATATATTTCACATACATATGTAATTTTAAAACTCGTTATCTGATTTAATGAACTATTTTGATTAATGACTATGGTATTCTACAGTATTTCATTAAGTTTCCTGTGTGGGTCACCTATGAAACAGACAGGTTTTTCAGAGCATCGCTATAATACTATTTCCATTCCTAAGGCTAAATTCTTAGCTTGGTACAGACAGGGATAGTGAGCCCTCAGTTTTGATTCACACTAACATATACATATATAGAGAGGCCCTGCTATACCTGCAGGAGTTGTTTCAACATTTAAAAATGCCACATCTGCTAGGCACGGTGGCTCACATCTATAATCCTGACACTTTAGGGGGCTGAGGTAGGCAGATTACTTGAGCCTAGGAGTTTGAGATCAGCCTGTGCAAAGTGACAAAAAAAAAAAAAAAATTGCCAGGCATGGTGATGTGCATCTGTAGATTCAGCTACTAAGGAGGCTGAGGTGAGAGGATCGCTTGAACCGAGGAGGTGGAGGCTGCAGTGAATCTTGATTGCACTACTACACTCCAACCTGGGCAACAACAAGACTGTCTCAAAAAAAATAATAAATGACTAAAGAAGAAAAAGGCCATTTCAGAAATGAAGACTAAATTATTCAGAACAAAATAAAATAGTCATGGTTTGAAGAATGATTAGGAACATAAAGGTTAGAACTGAGATAATAAGAAAAAATTTAAACGTATTTTAAAAATGGATATAGAAAAAAATGATATAGAGGAGAGGCAAAGGAAATGTAACATTTCTGTAATTGCAATTCTCATAGAAGAAAATGAACACACTGGAACAAAGCAAACATTTAAGCTATAATTCATGACACTTTACTTGAAATAAGATTTAAATGTATACATTAAAAGTGAAAATTGACCCCAAATTGTGAACACTGACCATTTACAAGATTTGATTTTGAAAATGAAACAAATATCTTTATAATGGTCAGGCAAAAACAAAGTTCTTCTGTAAGAAATGTTGTGCTTTGGTTTGAACATTGGTCCCCTCCCAAACTCATGTTGAAATTTAATTGCCATTGTAACAATATTAAGAGGTGATACCTTTAAGAGGTGATAAGACCATGAAGACTCTGTCCTCATGAGTGGGTCAATGCTGTTATTAGGGAAGTGGCTTCCTTATTGTGGGAGTAAGTTCCTTAAAAAGGACAAGTTCAGTCCCCTTTTGTCTGTCTTTCTCTTTGCCCTTTCCCTATGTGATGCTTTCAGCATGTTATGGTACAGTGAGAACACCCTCTCCAGGTGCTGGTGCATTGATTTTGGGCTTTCCAGCCTACAGAACTATGATAAATAATTTCTATTCTTTATAAATTACCCAGTGCATGGTATTCAGTTATAGCTGCACAAACCAGACCAATGTCATAATTGAGCTTCTCAACAGCAATGCCTTATGGCAGAAGCCATGGAACTACCTATGAGATACCCAAGGGTAAAAAATGGATGCGCTCAAAACCTTGTATGAAGCTAAGTTGCTCCTCAGTTTTTGATATGATTTGGCTGTGTCTCCACCAAAACCTCATCTTAAATTGTAGCTCCCATAATCCCCACATGTCATGGGAAGGACCTGGTGGGAGGTAATTGAATCATGAGGGCAAGTTTTTCCTGTGCTATTCTCATGATAGTGAATAAGTCTCATGAGATCTGATGGTTTTATAAAGGGCAGTTCCCCTACACAAACTCTCTTGTCTGCTACCAGGGAAGATGTGCCTTTGCCCCTCCTTTGCCTTCTGCCATGATTGTGAGGCCTCCCTAGCCATGTGGAACTGTGAATCCATTAAGCCTCTTTTTCTTTGTAAATTGTCCAACCTTGGGTATTTCTTTATAGAAGTATGAAAGTGGACTATTACAATTATAATGGATACAGACAAATTGTTTTGATTGTATCTTGATGGTAAATTCACTAGAGAATGAGCTTTGGCCAACAAGGAGGACATAGGGAAAGTTGTAGGAAAAAGACTAGTGATGAACATTATATATATTCAACTTAGAAATTCAGATTAAATGAAAGTTATAAATAAACATAACAGAATGATATGTACATTGTAGAAGCTCTGAAAATGTAGGAATAATACACCAACAGAAATGGAAGAATGGGGGCTGGGCACAGTGGCTCATACCTGTAATCCCAGCACTTTGGGAGACCAAGGTGGGCGGATCACGAGGTCAAGAAATTGAGACTATCCTGGCCAACATGGTGAAACCCTGTCTCTAGTAAAAATACAAAAATTAGCTGGGCCTTGTGGCATGAAGCTGTAGTCCCAGCTACTCAGGAGGCCAAGGAGGGAGAATCGCTTGAATCCAGGAGGTGGAGGTTGCAGTGAGCCATGATCATGCCACTGTACTCCATCCTGGTGACAGAGCAAGGTTCCGTTTCAAAAAATAAAATAAAAAGAAATGGAAGAATGGGAAACAAATGTGGAAAGTAGTCTAAGATCATTGCTTGCTACATAAGTAATAGCCATAAGTTATCCTTTAAAGCTGACGAATCAGTTAGTGAAAGTTTTAGCTTATTTATCTATAAAGAACTTAAATTTACAAGAAAAAAAAACCATTAAAAAGTGGGCAAAGGAAATAGACATTTTTCAAAAGAAGATGTATATGTGGTCAATAAGCCTATGAAAAAAAGCTCAACGTCACTGATCATTAGAGAAATGCAAATCAAAACCACAATGAGATATTATCTCACACCAGTCAGGATGGCTTTTATTAAAAAGTCAAAAAAATAACAGATACTAGCAAGGTTGTGGAGAAAAAGGAATACTTCTGCACTGTTGGTGGGAGTGTAAATTAGTTCAGCCACTGAGGAAAGCAGTGTGATGATTTCTCAAAGAGCTAAAAACAGAACTATCATTCATCCCAGCAATCCCATTACTGAGTATATACCCAGAAGAATATAAATCATTCTATCATAAACACACTCACATGTATATGCTTATTGCAGCACTATTCACAATAGCAAAGACATGGAATCAACCTAAATGTCCACCAATAGTAGAATGCATAAAGAAAATGTGGTACATATACACCTTGGAATACTATGCAGCCATAAAAAAGAATGGGATCAAGTCCTTTTCAGGAACATAGATGGAGCTGTAGGCCATTATCCTTAGCATACTAATGCAGGAACAGAGAACCAAACACTGTGTGTTCTCACTTACAAGTGGGAGCTAAATGATGAGAACACATAGACACATAGACAGGAACAACAGGCACTGGGGCCTACCTGAGGGAGGAGAGTGGGAGGAGGGAGAGGGTTAGGAAAAATAACAACTAGGTGTTAGGCTTAATACCTGGATGATAAAATAATCTGTACAACAAACCCCCATGACATGCAGTTTACCTGTATAAAAAACCTGCATGTGTACCCCAAACTTAAAAGCAAAAAAAAAAAGAAAAAGAAAAGCATTCGTAAATGTTTAAAAATTATTTTAGCTTATTTAATACTACAAAGGCAAATATAAAAAGCAGTAACTGTATTTTTAAAAATTAGGTGATGAAGGAAAAGGAAGAGCTTGCAAACTGTTGTTTATAATACGAACCAATATATAATGTCTAAAGCAAAGATGGAATTAAAGACATGATATAAAAATTAATATAAAATTAACTCTAAGAACAAAACAGATAGACTTCTAAATATTAGAATAATAACCAAAACTAGCAAACGAAATAGAGCAAAAAAATCACAGACCACATTGTGAAAATTATGTATACATATACATATACATATATGTGAACATAGTATGAATTAATATTATTACAGACTAGAGACTAGAGACCATACATATCTGCTGTATGAATAAATACAAATAAACATACCTGTTAATAGAAATTTCAGGCTGGATTACAAAGTACATACAACTCTCTATGCTATATACAAAAGAAACATCTAAAAGTGATTAAGAAAAGCTGAACAAAAGGATGGATAAAGTCATACTAGGAAAATGCAAACAAAAAGAGACAGAAATGGAGGTCACAATCTTAATATTAAACAAGGTGAGATCCAGGCCAAAGAGTATTAATAATGACAGACATGAAACTTGATAATGCTCAAGGCTATAATTCACTCAAGATGCAATATTTAAGAACATGTATATAGAAAATTACAGTGGGAACTTTCATGAAACAGAAACCACAGCAGATAGAAGAAACTCACAAATAACTGGAGGCTATGACTAACCTTTCTCAGTACAAGTCACATCAAGTGGTTTAAAGGAAACACAAAAAAAGCAAGTATAGAGAAGACCTAAGCAACATATTTAGTTACTTCCTCTGTATATATATCAAACGAACACCCTGGCCCCAATTTTTAAAGAGCCCATAGATACAAATTGATCACATATTAATTATACCACAAATAAAATTTCAGTAAATTCTAATGAAGTAGAAATAGGGCAGCAAAATTATCTGAAAACAGTGCAATGAAATTACAGTTCAATACAGCACAAGGCCTTTTCACTTGGAAATAACAAAAATGTTACAAACAATTCCTGGGTCAAAGAAGAAATGTAAACCAAAATACAAAATTTAATAATGATGAAAACATTTATCAGAATTTTGCAATATAACTAAATCATTGCTAAGAAAAACGTTATAGCCTGAAATATCTTTATCAATAAAAAATGGAACAATGAAAATAGGCTAATTAGATATATGACTCAAAAAGCTGGAGAAGGGAACAAGAGGATGTCATTAACAAAGTTAAAAAGCGTATGTTTTTCAGTGAGAATATATTACTTCTATATATTTTCTTCTCCCTTCCTTTCCCTTCCCCTTCCCTTTCCCCTTCTCCTTTCCCTTTCCCCTTCCCTTCCCTTCCCTTCCCTTCCCTTCCCTTCCCTTCCCTTCC
>NC_045438.1:57502232-57573049 GCF_002776525.5 Piliocolobus tephrosceles | reverse complement strand
CTTCCCTTCCCTTCCCTTCCCTTCCCTTCCCTTCTCTTCCCTTCCCTCCTTCTCTTCCCTTCTCTTCTCTTTTCCTTTGTTTCCTTTTTTTTGAGACAGGGTCTTGCTGTCGTCCAGACTGGAGTGCAGTGCAATGGTGCCATCCTGGCTGTCTGCAGCATCAACCTCCCGGGCTCAAGTGATCCTCCTACCTCAGCCTCCTGAGGAGCTGGGGCCACAGGCATGCACCATCATGCCCAGCTAAGTTTTTTTGTTTATTTGTAGAGGTGGGGTCTCCCTATGTTCCCCAGGCTGATCTCACAGTCCTGGGCTCAAGGGATCCTTCTACCTCAGGCTCCCAAAATGTTGGGATTATAGGCATGAGCCACCACGCCTGGCCTTCTTTGCTTCTATATCTTTTATAAGGAAAGATTGAAAACAGCACAAGTACAGAGAACCAAGTGTGTGGTTGATTCTACATCCACCCGATGTGACACCGTGCAGCTGTCAAACATGAAGGAGGACAGTATCTAGGTACTAATGTGGAATGATATCGTCAATTGAAAAAGGTAAGGTGCAGAGGAGTGTAATATGAAAGAGAAGAAAATAAAATTACATGTTCCTACATTAGTTTTTGCAGAAAGAAAGCTTGGCGGGACCAAGGAGAAACCAACACAGATGATTTTTTGCAGGGGTAGATGACAGCACAAGGTGAAAGCGGCTGGGGTTTTTCTCACTCAACGCATTTGTAAATGTTTTCATTTTGGGGACATTAATATAGTAAAAAACAATAATCAGTACAAAACTTGAGAAGATAACAGAAATATTGTTCTAACTATTGATGTTGGAAAATAAAGAAGAGGTAGTTAAGAGTTTGATGCCATGGCTGCCACTAACCCTTTGGTGGGTGGGCACAGTCAGGAGAGATATCAATGTGATGAAAGGAACCAAGCTGCTCTCTTGACAAGTTGAGTGGTCTGGCAACAGATGCTGCTGCACTCTGGGCCTCCTGCCAAGAGTAGACTTGTGCTCCTGGTGTGGACAACAGGCTCCCGTCGCCCTCACCTGCCTGTGTTGTTGCGTGTCACAGAGAGAGGGACGCGAGGGTGGGCTCCTGCTCCTCACTGCTTTTCCTACGGGTTTCTCAGCCTGGCAAAGATCGGGTTCCCAATGGGGATGGAGATGGGGGCTGGGAGTTTGCTGAACATTTATTTCATTATTTGAACGTGCATGGGCAATACATGGATGAATATATCATCTACATAGATACATTCACCCACATGCCTTAGGAAGAAGCGTTAATCGTAGACTGGTGGCTTTTCTCTCTTAGAGATTTGAATCTATTCTTCACATAGTAGGACACAAAATGTCAAGGAACTCATAAAGCTCTTGAAAGGGATATTTACACTCAATGGAGAGTCTTAACAGATTTAATCCAACTAGAGTTTAAAAAAAAAAAAAAAAAAAAGAAGACTTCCCTGAGACTGCAACTATAAATGCTAAGTTTCAATCCAGACCAAATTTTTTACAGCCCTGGCAGGTCTTTACAGAGGTCTTGTCAAAACAGAAACCATCAAGAACAAAACAAAACAAAATCCTACCTGTCTTACTGCCAATGTCTCTGGGTGTAGAAATGAAGAGAAATAGCAATATTGCACAATTAGAAAATAGAGCTCCTGGGCAGGGTTGGTGTATCTTCCTGACTCCTTCTTTCCTTCTCTCTGGGAAGACAGGCGTAGTAAGGCTACAGAAAGAGTAGTCATTTTGTGGACATAAAATACTGGATCAAAGTTTTTAAGGAGAGATAATTCATATTAAGAAGAAAAAAATATTTATCCTGTGAAATCTTCACTCTAGAGCATCTTAATGATATGAATCATTGTTTAGCATCCTTCTGTGGGGAGGGTGAAGTAGAATCACAGAGTATTTGTGGGGGTTAGTGCTGAGTAGAGAGAGAGAGATTAGAGATCAAAGGGAACCCCATCATACCGATCTCAGGTAGACTCATCTCTGATGGAAAGTAAAGGACTGGTTTGCACTTTATGCTAGAGCTTGCTTGTTTGTTGATATACTCACAAAACAACTCACTGTGTGGAGACTGTCTTGGTGGAAGACCAAAGGCGTAATTTACATGACAACAGACTCCTCCTCCATTCACTCTACAAGTGGGGAAGCCTTGGTCTCTGGACTGTAACAGCTTTTTTTTTGAGAGAGAAAGAGCAGACTAAATAAGTGTCCATCAAAAGAGTTTGTTTTGGGGTGTGGAAAGCAAAAAACGAAACAAAATAAAAAGTACTCCCTAAGTTTTGATAGACTTGTTTGGGAGGTCGATTTGCCATTAAAAGTTTTCTTAAATCCTTTCTAGAATAAAGTATAAAATAGGAGCTTAAAATTCTTAATAGTATTCCTCAGTTTCTCTCACAGTATCTCCTCCAAACAAATGAAGAAAACACATAGAAAACAGTGATATGGAAAGGTCTTTTAGTTACCAAGGGTACACCATGGAGGATCGGGGTCAGAGTTCCCTGACTCAACCGGCTCTGACACTTTTAAAGAATGATCTCTCTCTCTCTCTCAATGCAAACAGCACAACTCTTTGTTCTGGTTGCACTTTTTTGGTGTAGAGTCCTTTGGGAAAAGAATTTTCCCTCCTCATGGTGCCTGCTGCTGCTCATCTCTCACCCACCTTTTTCCTCTCTCCAGGCTGGTGTCTGTCCTGAAGTCTAGACGTAGCAGTGATAGGTGCCTCAAGCCTGCAGATTTTTACCCAAATATGAAATCAACTTGAGAAATCTCCTCTTACTGTCTCTTCCTGCTAAATGCCTGGTGTCTAATATCTGATTCCCTCCTCTTGATTTGTCACCTGCAGTACTCATGTGAAAACCTCACTTGTGTGATGAGAACAAACCTTGTTATCTAGTGTTTTCTCCTCCTGATAGATTCCCTCTCAACTTAGCTGTTCCCCTGTATCCCCAGAGCCTTTGGGGGACATGGATTATCAAAACTCTAACCCTCCTCATGCACTTAAAAAGAAAAAACATAGTAGCTACAAACAAACCAGGGAGACCTGGGAATTAAAAACCAATCGACTGACAAGTGGCAGTTCTGTTGGGATAAAACAAACAAACAAAAAAAAGGTGGAAAAAAAGGTTCAGTCTTTTAATTCAGCAAGCCCAGCTGAGGTTATTTTGAAAGTCACTGACTGCTCTGGCTGCAAAAGCAGTGTAGACCAAACTAAATTATTATTCCCTTCTTGTTGAGTTTTTTTTTTTTTTTTTTTTTTTTTTACTGAAGTTTCTAGAACTCAACTCTCTGATGGTAAAACAGCAGCTACAAATAATGTTCTTTCCTCTTTAGTAAGGTGGTAGCATTCATTATGAGATTATTTTCTTTTTCTAAAGAAACTCTAGCACCTTCATCCTCCAGGAGCAAATGTTAACATAGCTGAAATGTAGAAATTTCTGAGAGAAGGCTCTGAATTTTTTTTCTCTTTGGAATTTCTGTTAATGATGGGGCCAAACACAGTGCTAGCTCAGATCTTATAGAGCCAAATGGGCTCTATCCCAGTTGCCTTTTAATTCCCTTTAGAATATGTGAGAATTTATGTCCTTTAATGATTCATATATAAGATATAAAAGCATCCTTTCATTTTTGTTTAGACTTCCTCCCAAATCCACTATCTACAGTTCTATCACAGGAATCTTTTAAATCACAAATCAGGCTACTGTCCTTCCCCTATTTATAACCTTCAAAGGCTCCCCATCATCTATAGCAAAGATGGCAAGGATATTTCATCTTGCATTCTGATGGACTGAAATTGACTCCCTAGAGCGCCATGCTAAAAGGACTTGGGGCGGTGTCTGAGTTCTGTGGGAATGCTGTGATCAATTAGCCATGTCTGCTAGGGACACTGGAAGGGGGAGTGGTGATGGGTTTGTCATGCTTAGAGCACATGATGGAATCTTTGCCGAGCCATACATGTCCCTTAGTTTCTTACGAGGGCATATTTGTCTCTAGGTTTTTGCACTGAACTGTTCCTCCACCTGGCTCAGTCTCTTTCCAACTTATTTCTTCAGTTTGGTTTTATTTGAATTTCAAGATTGAGTGAAGATTCATCTTCCCTAGAGATTTTTTTTTTTTCTGTTCTTTGACTGCAGACCAGGTACTATGCTCATGTACTACCATTGCAGACTGTTGTGGCATCCATCATTGTCCTTAACCCACTGTATTATAATTACCTATGCAGGTACCTGCTTCCTCTATGAAACATAATGTCTCTGAGGGCAGAAGTATATTTAATTTTCTCATTAATTACCTAGCATAGTGCCCAAGCTCTTAGCCAGCATGTAATAATTTTTTACTGAAAAAAAGTGGATAAGTGAATGAAAAACAGCATTTTCCCTAGAAGTGTGAAAAATACAATAGAGCTTACTGGTCTGTGCATTTTATAAAAATTGTGTAAGCAAATGTAAAATAATTATTAAAAAACAACAAATACTGTTGGATAATTTTAGTAATTTTTTTTTTCATTTGTTGCCATGCATTCATTTCTTACTGCAGGGGAAAGAAAAATATATTTTCTCACCCATCAGTAGGTTCATAGCTGAAGAGTCTACAACAAAAGACAGATTAACAGGAGAAAACATGTACATGAATTTAATAAGTTTTATGTACCAGGGGAGCCTTTATAAGAAAATGAAGACCCAAAGAAACAGGTAAACTGTGTATTTTTATGCTTAGTTTTGAAGAGTGGACAGTCATGAAGAAATATGATTGGAAGATGAAAGGATATGATGTAATGGAAATAAACCGGATGAAACTTGGTAAGGCCTCTTTGTTCAGATTTCTCTGTGCCTCTGTGTCTTCAGAGATAAGGATGTTCCTTTCCTCCAAGTGTTGGGAGGGCACCTCTTGAATGAGGGTTTTATAGGCTGCTCCAGGGGAGAAGGGCAAGGAAGTGAGTGTGACCTTCCTTCTACTGTTTCCAGAAATGCTGATGTGCCATATTTAGGGGTATTGTGTCCTGAACCCTGTTAGTATATTGATTTAGGGTTAAATTCATGGTGTTTTTTTTCACAACCTTCCTAGATTGTTTTGGTGAAAGAAAGCCTGCTATTTTTCGTGCATTTTACTATTTCACGAAATGACATTCAAATCATTAGCTACATATATATACATATATATATATATATGCACACACACATATATATGTATAAACAAAAATATAGTTTGTTTTCCATATGTAGTAAGTGGAATAAAATCTGAATTTTCAGAGCGCTCTACTATATTTATTCACTCATCAAATATTTACTGAGCATCTACTATGTTCAATGTGCAGGGAATACAGTGGCAAGAAACAAACACTATACACAGTCTGGTATAGCTGAAAGCCTGACTTGCTCCACCTCGGAATTTTCCCTTTTTGGGTAGGTTAACTAGCTCCCAGTTACCTTGGACTCATCCTATTGAGAAAGAGACTCCAGGCTGGATGTGATGGCTCAGCCTGTAATCCCAAACTTTGGGAGGCCGAGGTGGGTGGATCATCTGAGGTCAGGAATTCAAGACCAGCCTGGTCAATATAGTGAAATCCCATCTCTACTAGAAATACAAAATTAGCCAGGCATGGTGGCATGCACCTATAATCCCAGCTACTTGGGAGGCTGAGGCAGGAGAATCACTTGAAACTGGTTGGTGGGGAGTTTGCAGTGAGCTGAGATTGTGTCGCTGCACTCCAGCCTAGGCCACAAGAGCGAAACTCCATCTCAAAAAAAAAAAAAAAAAAAAAAAGATTCCAAGCAAGGTTTCACCCTGAGAGTGAACGCTCACTTCCTCTTCAGAGCTGAAGTGAGCAGAGGATGCTGGGTATGTAGGAGCATCTGTGGCTGCAGATCGGTTAAAATGGATGTTTGAGGGCTCTGGATGACTACACACCTTGTTGAGACGCACCTGCTCTGGCAGTAACATTAGCAATTATTTAGACCCGTTCTGCTTTTCACGTATAGCTTCTAAATGACTTCAGAGGAAACCACTCCCATGTTTCAGGAGACAGGAATTGATCCCTTGATCTGGGTCAGGAAGAAAGAAAGAGAAAGAGAAGTTTAGAAGTGCTCCAAATTAAGCTAAACCAAATTCTTTAAATTTTAAATTAAATCACCAAGAAAATGAGTTCCAAAGGAAAAGGAAAAACATAAACTTTTATTTCCTTAAAAAAATAGTCCCTTGCTTAACAATTGAATAGTTTTCACTGTTTTCCTCATCTGAAAGGCATTTGAGCAGTTTTAAAATTGTAATGACTTAATAAAGGAGATGTCTCAGATTGGAGAGAGGTTTCATCTTCAGAAATTCTCTTGCTCCAGTTTTGTCTTATCCTGAGTATTTGCTCTAAGAGAAGGGAGTAAATCCTCAACTATAGTTAACCTCTGTTATTTTGTGACAATAATTTCAGTATTTGTATTTTTACCATTCATCTTCTAAATAACTTTGTGAACAAGGTTCTTATGCTCTTTTTAGGGATGAAGAAATGAGGGATCGGAAGGTTGTGCTATTTGCCCAAAGTGGCCCAACCTGAGGAATGGGGTGCTTGCCAGGACTTTAAGCCCTGGGTGCATCCTAGGACCCTGCTGCCCTACAAGGCATGCCCTGGGTCAGCTCCCAGGACCCACTCTGCCCGGTGTCCTTCTCTCCCAGGAATTTCACTGCGGACCAAGAAGGTGATAGAAAATGTGAAAAGTGTAACCTAAGAATGATAGAACCATGTTCAGGTAAGAGCAAGCAAAGGAAAATAAAAGAGTAGTAGGAGATGAATATAGAAAGATAGGTGGGGTCTACAATTTTTAAGTGCCCCAAATGCTAGGCAAAGGAGATTTCCTTCATTAGTTGAGAAGCAGCCATTAAAGGTTTTTGGACAAGATGAAATAACATAGAAAAATTAATGTAGTGTGTAATGGATTAGATAAAATAACAGATTTAGAGTCAAGGAGAAGAGCTAGGAGAGAAGATGCAATCGTCCAAGCAAGAAGTCCTACTTAGTGTGAACTTGGAAAAGAGTACAGTAAACAGCGCTGTGATTTAATATTAAGAAACACATTTTTACTAATCACATCTGAATTCTAGCAATGTGTAAAAGACTAGAGGAAGGAAATAAATACAGAGTTATTTAAAAAGCTTGCAGTAGGATGGTAGGAAATCATCATGGGAGCAATATGTGGAAGTCCTGTAGGTGTTACAGTAAGGCTAGGCGAGATGGGAAGGAGGACATTTGGGATGTGCACTGTAACTGAACATGGTTTCCCAAGTAACACTTCAGCCAGGGATAACAAAGGCACAGTCGTCAGGATCTGAGGACGGATGAGTCAGACTTTGGTAGAGAAAAAAAGCAAAGAACACTGGTGGTGTTCAGCACACATGAGTAAGGAAGGTGATGTGCAAATAACAACTAAAAGGAGGGAGAACTCTTTAGGGGAAGATGTGTTTGCTTTGCGTAAAAATCCCATTTTAAAGTTCTACCTACTCATCTTGGCAGATATGTCTAATTGCCTGTTAGACACATAAAGTTAGGGTTTTAAGAAGAGTCTAGTGCTGACACCATTGATCCAGGAACCACTCTCTCAGAGGTGACTGTGGGAGCCATGGCCATCACCATGGCTACAGAAGCAATGATTGGATTACCGTGTTAGTTTGTATAATAGGATTGACCAAGGAAGAGTCGATCTTGTAAATTTGAGGCAGTGGAAATTTGAATCAGGTGAATTTTTTAAAATTGAAGAGGATTCACAACTTAGCTTATAAAAAATAGGACTCTACACACCACTTTATTTTGTCTATGAAGCTCCATGACAGAGCATATGGCTGAGAAACCATATAGGATGCTCTAGAATAAAAACTAGTAAAAAGAGAAAAAAAAAAAAAAGATCAGCATAGAGCTTTTAAACCAAATTATAGGAAAATAGTGTGGAAATTGTAAGCTAAAATCTGATCGGGTGGCACACGTTATTGTTCAGGGGTTATACCAAAAGTCATGGTCAGAAATGGAAAAGGATTAGTCCAGAAAGGCCCCCATTTCTAGCAGAGGAGAAGGACTTGTATAGTGGAATGTACTTTACATGGGCATGTTAGACTCTGTTTCCCTGAGAGGTTCAGGAGTCTATTTCCGCTGTGTAGGAGAAAGCATTGTATTTTTGCCTTCATTATACTTTGGTTTATAGGTGAGCTCCTGCCTGCTGGAGTGCCCTACCCAAGTCTGGATTTTATTGATTTGTCTGTTACTTAATCAATTTACTTATTCACTCCATTCACACCTCCTTCATTCATTCATTTATCCAAAGTTCATTGAGCTCCCACAAAGAACTACACACGGTTCCAGGCACCCTGCGGGTACACATCTGAAAATATTTGTCTTGCTCACAATTTGCTGTGGGAGACAAATGTGACTACCTCTGCTCACTATAGAAACAATGGAATAAATGCTTTGTAGGAGGAGTACACGTCCAGTCCCATGGACCCACTAGGACAGCGTATTTGAAGAAGGTTTAATATAAGAGGTAATATTTTAACTCTGGCTAAAAGGGTAAGTAGGAGTTTGTTAAATTGAGCAGTCACGTTTAGCCTAGAGTAAAGCCCTTCAGCTACAGGAAACAGTACATGCAATGAATATGGATGTTTGAAAGGATATGTATTCAGGAAATGCTGAGTGGTGATCATAGCAGAGTTGTCAGGAGATGAGGCTGAAAAATCAAGCAAGGGTCAAATAAGGCAGGGTCTGTTCTATCATGTGGAATTTAGTCTTCTTTTTATTTAAACTTGAACCCATTGAAAACAGACCTTGCTAATTCTGCTCTACTAATTCTAATGGTTCCCACTGATTATTAATTGATAAAAATTAACAGCCAGTAATCTTTGAGTCAATTTTTATCTTTGGTACTTATAAACCCCCGTTGCAATTTGACATGGAATATAACTTTAAAAGCAACCACCCTGCTACTTGTTAGCGCATTACTGTTGGAATCGATTTGACTCTAGAGTAGTACCAGAAAATGGCTCAAAGTGAATCTGGTCTCTGAGCTTCATCTCAATAAGGATAATATATGTTTAAACCTTCCATCTTAAGAAAAAACAGCTACGCTTTTACTATCTTGGGATAGTAAAATACCTATCAATACACTCTTGGCCATGAGTGTGACTTAAATTTTTTTTTTCCTGAAAAAAAAAATTAAGAAATAATATGGATGAAAATCTTAAGAACCGTGAGATTTGTTTTGTTTCCATTAATTCCTTTAATTATGCCTGAGTCTCTTTTTAAGCACTTAAGAAATTACATAGAATGTGATACTTTATTTATGTAAAAATAAAATGCCTTGTTGTTCTGCTCAGTACAAAAGGACAGTGATTCCAGGACCCATTGAGGATTTCCAGTCTGAGCTCTGAATCTGTGGTTTGTCATTCAGTTTTTAGACTCTCCACAGAAACATTTCTTTAATGAAAAATATCCTCAGCTAAGAAACATGGAGGAACGCCAGGCACTTAGCTGATCTTTGTAAACTGGCAGGCTTGGGAAAACATCTTCCAGCTGATTTTCAGACATAGCATTAGCAATCAACAAATATTTTCTGAGCACTGCACATACACATTAAGGTTTTCTTTGAAATAAGATGCTAGAAAAATAGGATGTGCTCTTAAGGGCAATGTTGGACCCTGCTTCTTCTCGGAGATGTGATGTACCTATTCCTACTCTTTCATATAGCCCTGTGAAAGCCTCGTGAACCTTTTGTGGACAAATGGTCTAAGTCAAGTGAATACCCCTTTGTGTGTGCTCAAAGAGAAAGACACAATTTAAACTATAGGTCAATATTAAATGTTCCATTATGCATGTGCACATGCTCATATGTCTTCGTGTACATGTGCGGGTATGTATGTGTGTGCATGACCTATTTGGAAACTGAGAATGCAGGTAGTTAAAGGTTGGGTTAAAAATAATGTGAATGAATAGCATCAATAAGAGTAAAATACTTAGGATTAAATTTAACCAAGGAGGCTAAAGGTTTGTTCACTGAAAACTGTAAAATATCCATGAAAGAAATTGAAGAAAACAAATAAATGGAAAGATATCTCATGTCCATGGATTGGAAGAATTCACATTGTATAAATGTCCACATTACCCAAAGTGATCTATAGATTCAATGCAATACCATTTAAAATTCCAATGGCGTTTTTTATTGAAACATTAAAAACAATCCTAAAACACATATGGAACCACAAAAGATCTCAAGAGCCAAAGCAATCTTGAATAACAAGAACAAAGCTGGAGGCATCACTCTTCTTGATTTCAAACTATATTACAAAGTTATAGTAATCAACACAGTATGGTACAGTTTTTATTTTTACATCAATAAATCATTACATCCTATATGCTTTCTTAGTTGCTTAAAAATAGGCACATAGACCGATGGATCAAAATAGAGAGCCCAGAAATAAACCCACACATAAATAGTCAATTAATCTTTGACAAGGGTTCCAAGAATACACCATGGAGAAAGGATAGTCTCTAACAAATGGTGCTGGGAAAACTGAATATCTACATGCAAAAGAATGAAATTAGATTCTTATCTTACACTATACACAAAAATTAACTCAAAATGGATTAAATACTTAAATGTAAGACCTGAAATTGTAAAATTCCCAGAGTAAAACATAGAAAGCTCTTTGACATTGTTCTTGGCAATACTGTTTTTGTATATGAACACAAAAGCATAGACAAGAAAAGCAAAAATAGACAAATGGGATTGAATCATACCAAAAACTCCTGCAAAGCAAAAAACAATCAAACAAACAAACAAACAAAAAACAAAAACCACCAACAAAATGAAAATGTAACCTACAAAATGGGAGAAAATATTTGCAAACTATGTATCTGAGAAGGGCTTAATATCCAATATATATAATAAACTCATACAATTCAATAGCAAAAAAACAAACAACAAACAGCCTTCCCCAATAATCCACTTTAAAAATAGGCAAAGGACTCGAATAGATATTTTTCAAGAGGAGATATACAAATGAAAAACAGATAAATGAAAAGGTGCTCAATATCACTAATCATCAGGGAAATATAATCAAAATTACAATGAGATACTACCTCACACCTGTCAGTATGGATGTTATGAAAAGTACAAGTGATAACAAAGTTTGTCAATATGTGGAAAAAAGAGAACCCTTGTACACTGTTAGTGGGAATGTAAATTGGTGTAGCTGTCAGAGGCATTTGAACCAGAGCAACTCAATCTTGAATAGAGGCGGGGTAAAATGAATCAGAGACCCACTGAGCTGCATTCCCAGGTTAGGCATTCTAAGTCACAGGATAAGGTAGGAGGTTAGCACAAGATACAGGTAACAAAGACCTTGCTGATAAAAGAGGTTATGGTAAAGAGGCCGGCCAAAACCAAGATGGCCATCACTTCTCATTATACACTAATTATAATGCATTAGCATGCTAAAATACACTCCCACTAACACCACGACAGCTTACAAATGCCATGGCAGCATCAGAAAGTTACCCTATATGATCTAAAAATGGGAAGGAACCCTCAGTTTCAGGAATTGCCCACCTCTTCCCTGGAAAACTTATGAGTAATCTACCCTTTGTTTAATATATAATCAAAAAATAACCATAAAAATAGCCAACCAGCAGCCCTCGGGGCTGTCCTGCCTGTGGAGTAGCTATTCGAACTTTCTTAATACACTTGCTTTACTTTACTGTATGGACTTGCTCTGAATTCTTTCCTGGGTGGGATCCAAGAATCCTCTCTTGGGGTCTGGTTCAGGATCTTTTCTGGTAACACAGCCATTAAGGAAAATGGTATAGAGAGTCCTTAGAAACTCAAAAATAGAACTACCACTACTGGGTATATATCCAAAGGAATGTATTAGCATGCTAAAAGACACTCCCACCAGCACCGTGACAGCATCTTGAAGAGATGCTTGCACTCTCATGTTTTTTGAAGAATTATTCACAGTAGCCAAGATATGGAAACAATCTAAGTGTCTATAGATGGATGACTACATAAAGGAAATAAGATATATATATATACACACACATATATATGAATATATATGTATATATGTATGTATATATACACACATACACCATATTTTCTTTATGTGTATATTTACACACACAGTGAAATATTATTCTGCCATAAAAACAAAGCCAATCCTGCCATTTGCAACAATACAGATGAACCTGGAGGAGATTATGCTAAGTGAAATAAGCCAGATACAGAAAGATAAATACTGTATGATCTCATTTATGTCTGGAATCTAAAAAAGTCAAACTCATAGAACCAGAGTAGACCAGTTATTGCCAGAGGTTGGGACGTGGGAAAATTGGGAGATGTTGGACAAAGAATATAAGCTTGTGTTACTGGACCCCACCACTTAACCATCGTTAGCCTTTGGATCGGAGGTTTCCTCAGTATTGTCCCTTCCTTGGTTTCCGGAAAGATGTTACTGGAAAGAGATTTGGATCCAGACTCCAAGAAATGGTTCTTGGATCTCAAACAAGAAAGAATTCAAAGCTAATTCATAAAGTGAAAGCAAGCTTATCAAGAAAGTAAAAGAATAAGAGAATAACTACTCCGTATGCAGGGCAGCAGGATGGGCCGTTAGTTGCCCATTTTTATGGCTATTTTTTCTTGTTTATATGCTAGACAAGGGGTGGATTATTCATACCTCCCATTTTTTGACCATATAGGGTAACTTCCTGACGTTGCCATGGCATTTGTAAACTGTCACGGTGCTGGTGGGAGAGTAGCAATGAGGACGACCAACAGTCACTCTCGTCACCATGTTAGTTTTGGTGGGGTTTAGCTGGCTTCTTTCCTGCATGTGGTTTTATCAGCAAGGTCTTCATGACCCATATCTTGTGCCGACCTCCTGTCTCATCCTGTGACTTGGTCTTATTTTACTTAGCCCTAGTCAAGATGGAGTTGCTCTGGTTCAAATGCCTCTGACAGTTTTAGTTACAGGATTAATAAGTTCTGGGGTTCCAATGCACAGCATTGTGACTACAGCTGATGATACTGTATTGTATGCTTGAAATTTGCTAACAGTAGATCTTAAATGTTCTCACTACACACAGAAAGAATGGCAGCTACTGAGGTGATGGATGTGTTAAGGAGCCTGATTGTGGTAATCATTTCACAATGTATATATACATTAAACCATCATGTTGTACAACTTAAATATATAGAATTTTGGTGAGGTACGATGGCTCACCCCTGTAGTCCCAGCACTTTGGGAGGCCTGAGGCTGGTGGATCACCTGAAGTTGGAAGTTCAAGACCAAACCTGGCCAACATGGTGAAACTCCGTCTCTACTAAAAATACAAAAAAAAAAATAAATAAATAAATTAGCCGGGCGTGGTGGTGGGTACCTGTAATCCCAGCTACTCAGGAGGTTGAGGCAGGAGAATCACTTGAACCCAGGAGGAAGAGGTTTCAGTGAGTCGAGATCGTGCCAATGAACTCCCGCCTGGGCGACAAGAGCGAAACTCCATCTCAAAAAACAAAAACAAAAACAAACGAAAAAATAACCAACGAATTTTAATTTGTCAATTGTATCTCAATAAAGCTGAAAAACAAACAATGTGAGTGGTTACTCTTTTTAAAATATTTCTTTGTAGTAGTAGACTTTATCCTTCCTTCCCTTGCTCTGTCATTTAAATACTGTTCAGTCTGTGGAAAGAAATGAAAAATCCTGATTAGCCGATAGTATCATGAGAAGTTATTGAGCACAGTGCTCTTATATGACACTGGAACTCAAGTCTTTGTCCTGCATAGCTGAATCAGTTTTCTTTAAAACTGCAGTGGATGTGGGTCTAATTCACTACCGCAAATATGTTAGGCTTTGCTCTTCAAAAGAAACCTAGAAATACTTGTCTTTGCAATCCAGCCACAGACACTATTAGTTGTGGGAATCAGAGGTATATGATTTTTGGATGGACAGATTTTGCTGCAGGCGTGTTTAGATTCAATGTATGGGGGTGATTTCTCTTGATTTGTGTTATTTAGGATACAGAACTGATATGCTTCTTTTTCTTTCATTGAGACCTGATAGAAAGATGGGTTATAATCTTTGTAGAGTGAAAAGGAAATGAATAATGTGGACCCACAGTGTATACTTGGAAGTTACAAACAAGCATGAACTGACTTATTAAACTTTCCCTTCCGAGGGTGAAGGCTTCATGGTGTGTGTGTGCACACGTGTGTGTCCGTGCACGTGTCCGTGCACGCGCGTGTCTAAGCTCTGCCAGGAAAATCCCTTGAGAACAGCCTCTGCTTCCTTTTGTGCGGAGCGTGGTCACACCCAGTGGCCAGTTAGGCTAATCGCACGTGTATATTCCCCAGGGATACCTGAGAAAGAGCAACCGGCCTCAGTCACTTCCTCCGGTGGATGCCAGAGGCCAATTTGGATAATAGCAGAGCTACCTTGTTCTTTTCCTTTGTTCCAAAATGTGGTGCCTAGGTAGGAAAAAGCCCCACACCATTCATGATGTTAACAATAGCAGCATTAACAGTCATTGGACTCCCACCGAGTGTGTTATTCTTTAAATTAGGACCCTTAAATATAATGAGATGGATTTTCGCAGGAACAAGGGCAGGCTGAAACAAAGAGGTATTGCTTTTTATTCTTATTTCTTTTTATTTTCGCATAATTTAAACATTTTGAATCTTAACTGTTCTTTTCATTTTACTTTTGAGTTGGGGAGGGTGATACCATGTTAATGTTAGAAAGAAGAAGGACCATCTTTTCAGAATGCAAATAGAGGCAGAAACTCTATTTATGAAAATTTAAAGAACTGTATGAAACAACCCCAAAACATAGCATCCTCAATTAGCATCACAATGACACTTTTCTTTCTTGTGTGCTTGATTTTTAAAATTCTCTTAATAGACACTGTGAAGGTCCCTTGCTTTACTCAGGGGCGGGCATGACTCATGGATAGAAGCACTGAAGTTGTGTTTGTGACTTGTGCCTCTGCTGTAGGCTGATCATAAAGTAGAATTTGTGTCCATAGGAGGCTTCTTACCCACCCAGTGAAAATTTAGCTCATTTCTCTTTGGGAGAGAGCCTGTTATGGTCTTGTTTTCCTGGACTGTGGATACATTTTTCACACTTTATGAGTTTGCTTTTCCAGAGCTTTATAGGGGACCATGTTGTTGTACCAGCTCTGATAGTCATGCCACTGAAAACCTAAATCAAGCTTTACTGTTCTAATTGAATAGCCCCCTGGACAGCCAGTCCGTGGTGCCTTCACCCTTGTCTGCAGTTCAATCATTTGGCACGTTTCAGAAGAATAAGGACTTTAATTATCCAAACAAATTGAAGCCAAGAGACCAGGGTCTGAGTTCTGGTCTCTTCGTCTGAGGAGTAGTTGACCTTGGTTTGGAAATTACTTGGCTCCAACCAGAGCGACTCAGTCTCTTCTGTCAAATCAGGAGGTTGTACTAGAAGATATCTAACATTTTTTCTAGCTCCTTGAGAAGGTAATTTTAATCAGAACCTCTTTTCCTCTTTTAGCTCATTTCCACAACCCATTATTTTCTTCTTAAAGATATTCATTTCTTAATTAAAGATAGCTATTTATAATGAGTCCTGCAGTCTCTGGGCTAGTGCTTGATTTCCCCTCTTCATTTCTGTGCTTCCCATAAATCCTGTAGCCATGATCTACTGCCAAATATCTGATGTGTAGGTGGTGATGTGTGTTCTTATTTTATTAAAGTAGAACTCTTGTTTTTCTTCCAACGTACAGATCGTTTCCCGCTTGATGCTCATATGAGGAAGAAACGTAATGTTTTACAATGAAAAACAAAACTTGCATTCACGGTTTGTGTCATTTGCTCCTCCTCCTCTACCTGGCCTGTACCAGCTCTTGCCCACATGAACTTCCCTCTTCTGAAGAGTTATCATGGTCCCAAGTGACTGAACAATAATCAGTGAAACATTCTTACCAGTAAGGTGGTTAAGGGAATTACATGGAAAATTACATGACATTCTTGTTCAATGACCTCACTTTCAGTTGTTTCTTTAAATAGGTAGAATATTTCCCTGCCAGAGGTGTAACTGCCCAATGGGTTCACTTTGCCTACTGCCTAGACAGAGTCAATTTATCAAGACAGGAAAATTACAATAGAGAAAGAGTAATTCACACAAAGCCAGCTATGCAGGAGACTAGAGTTTTATTATTACTCAAATCAGTCTCCTTGAGAATTCAGGGATCGTAGTTTTTAGGATAATTTGGTGGGTAGGGTGTTCTGATTGGTTGAGTTGGAGATGAAATCATAGGGAGTCAAAGCTGTCCTCTTGTGCTGAGTCAGTCAAAGCTGTCCTCTTGTGCTGAGTCAGTTCCTGGCTGGGGGTCCATAAGACCAGATGAACCAGTTTATTGATCTGAGTGGTGCCAGCCGATCCATGGAGTACAGGGTCTGCAAAATATCTTAAGTACTTATTTAGGTTTTACAATAGTGATGCTATCCCCAGGAGCAATTTGGGGAAGTTTAGAATCTTGCAGCCTTCAGCTGCATGACTCCTAACCCATAATTTCAAATCTTGTGACTAAGAGGGTTTGTTTTGAGAAAGGGCTGTGATCATCTTTGTTTCAAAGCTAGGTACCTCCCATAGTTCAGCCTATGCCCAGGAATGAACAAAGACAGCTTAGAGGTTAGAAGCAAGATAAGAGTTGGTTAGGTCAGATCTCTTTCATTGTCTCAGTTATAATTTTGCAATGGTGGTTTCAATCAGACTTTGACATCCTGCTTCTATGGTCATAGTAGAAAAACAATAAAGCAAATCTGATATGCCAGTCGGAATGCAGTTGCCAGTATAGCCACGCTGAGCGTACTTTCACCAGTTGCAGTATCACACACTATAGCCAGCTTTCAGGATTTTAACAAAACGAAGCCCTCACTCCAAATCAAAACTTAAAGTCTCAGTGCTTAAAGATGGAAGTTTGAGTCAATAGATAACAAATATCAAGAGTGACCAGAGCCCTCAAGTGAAAAGGCAGTACCCTTGACCAGTGGTTCTCCCATGTTAGCCTCCTGGTCATCACCTTGAGGGCATTTGATAAATCAGAGTCTAGAATGCACCCCACAGCTTCTGATTCTGTCAGTCATGGGCACGGCTGGAGAAATTGAATTTTTAACCCATTCCCAGAGGGTGCTGATACTGCTGTTTTGAGATCACCCTTTGAGAACCACTGTTCTAAAGTATGAAGAACAAGAACTATAGACACACAAAGAAGACACTTCAGTTCAGCTAAAATGATTGCCTTACTGATGCTGCTAGAAGGTTGACATCACTCCTCGGTGAGTGGTCCTGGAGACTGATAGAAAAGCCACTTGGCATTATGTGTGTGCATAAAATGTGTAGCTCTCATTTTAGAATGGGGAGGGGCGAGGGGGATCATTCCTTATCAACAAGTTAGGGCCAGAGAAACTGCTGTCCACCTGCCTGGGATGAGTTTTGGTTCTGCCACTGACTAACTTTGCGATGTGGGGCAGATAATTTCAAGGCTCTGTGAATCACTTAACTCACTTATAAAATGGAAATAACAATAAGAGCACCTACTTCATAAGGTCGTTGTATTAAATGGGCTAATATTTTTCAAGTCCTCAGATCAATACTGGGTACTCAAAACATGTAATACAAATGGAAAATGCTTGATTACAAGAACACTTTATTGCTATGTAAAATATTTGGGTTCTGCCACCAAGGGTGGGCCAAATCAGATAAACATCATAGAGAATTTTATTTTAACAAAGCTGATGATGGTCTGATTGTGTTGCATGGTATGACATAACACTATGCTTTTTCCTACTTCTCAGAGAATGCCTTGTGATTTTTAACACTTATGTTCTCTCCTGCTGGAGGGCTTGGGTCTTGAGCTCTTGTTCCTATTTCCTTGACTAAAGACGACATATTGTTGGTGCTCACTTTATTGGCACATATATATATATATATATATCATTGTTCTTGTAACGTAGACATGAGGGACAAGAATTATGGGAAACACAAAGAAGATACATCGCTACAAAAAGTGTCTTATCTTCCGCCATTCTGTCTAGCAATCATCCATCTAAATCAATCAGTCAATCTATCTATCTCTATAACTATCTAATCTATTGAATTTATCAATCAATCAATCAAATGATCTAATCTATCTATAATCTATCATCTGTCTAATCTATGTCTGTCTATGTAACTACTATCTACCATCTCCCTATGTCTATCAATCAATCAATCAATCTATCATCTACCTACCCATCTATCTACCTATCTGTTAGAGTAGGCAAATAGCTAGACATGAGTAGGAGTGGGGAGCCCCTGAGAAAAGGGAGGTCTGGAAAGTGTCACACCCCAGAGACTATCCAAAACATGCACACTGGATATGAGCAGAGAGGAGGAGAAATACCTATACAGAAAGCAACACTCCTTAAGATGCCCAGTCATCTCTCACTCTACAGTTAAAATGTCAGAGTGTTCCTAGGTACATGCTGATAATGAAGGAGAAGCACAAAAGGGGACATTCCTAAGAAATATGCAGGCACAGTAAGTACAGATTTGACTGCTATACAACCTTTCTGGGATGGCGTTAACAAGGAATGCAGCTGTTAGGTAGAACGTGTGACCAACACTACGCTCATGCATGCGCACCAACTAATATTAAGAGAGGGTCTCACAAGCCTGGAGTGGGGACCAGGAGGGGAAAAGATGGGGACTTAAGGCAGAAGCAGGAAAAATTAGACAAGGAAAAAAGGCGGAGACTTAAGAAAGAGGCAGGAACTTCAAGAAAAATCTGACATACTAAAAACCCAAAGCAGAATGGGTGCTGCTGTCTTATTCTCTTAGAGCAACGCACTCTGCCTCATCTTTCAGAGGGTATTGTCTCTCTACATAAACTCTGTTCTCGATTTTCCTTCAATGGATTCTTCTTCTTCTTTTTTTTAATGGCTAAATTGTCACTCAGCAGAATCCTTTCTCCTAAGTAAGACTAAGAACTGAGGATTCCTGCCCTTCCCAATAGCATATCTACCTACCTGTTTGAACTTTCCCCTAATCTGTGTAGTACTTTGTCATTCTCAGATATGTCATTTGAAAAGCAGAAGTTTTAATGTTGATTAATAGAATTTGTTTTTTTTTAAGTTTAATGCTTTTTGTGTCCTAAGAAATCTTTTCCCATCTCAAGGTTGTAAAGATATTATCTCCTGTAATAGAAGTTTTATGATTTTTTAACTTTTATGTTGAGTTATTTAATACATTTCAAATAAATTTTTGTATAAGGTGTGAGATAGGGATTGAGGATCATTTTTTTCCCCATCAAGGTCCAATAGTTTCAGCATTGACAACTGAATAAAATGTCTACACTTGCTTCGTTAAAATGCCTTAGTGTCTTTGTGAAAGTGAATTGACCATATGAATTTGGATCTATTTCTGGAATCAATTCTGTTTCTGTATCCTATGTGTCTATCCTTACACCAAAACCACACTGTCTTGATTTTTGTACCTTTATATAGGAAGTCTTGAAGTTAAGCAGTGAAAGTCCTCTGATTTTTCCCAGAATTGCTTGGCTATATCTCAGGTCCTTTGCATATCCACATGCATTTTAATATAGCTTATTAATTTTTATAAAATAATCTGATAGGATTTTAATCATGAATGCCTTGAAGCTGAGACCAGTTTGAGAAAATGCTTATCTTAATATTTAGCCTTCCAGTTCATGAATATGATATATTGCTCAGTTTATTTATATCTTTAATTTCTTTCAGCAATGTTTTATAGATTTCAGTATGTAAGTCATTGGCATCTTTTGTTAAATTTATTCCTGAGTACTTTTGTAAAACTAGTGTAAACATTATTGTTTTAAAAATTCAAATTATTTCTACATTTTCTATATAGAAATCAAATTGTGTGTAGTAATTGTGTATTGATCTTGTAAGGGAGAAGGAGTAATATCTTTTCATCCCTCATTCATTGCAAGTTTGATGGCTGACACCTTTATAAAGGAAGACAAATTAATGAGAGAAAAGCATAACCAATTTACTTAACCAAAGTTTTAGATAACATGGGAGTCTTCAGAAATAAAGAACCCAGGAAAACTGTGTATTTTATTCTTGGGTATAGTGAAGAATGGGCAGTCATGTAGAAGTATAATTGGACAACAAGGGGGTATGACCTCAGCAATGGTTTTTAGTTTAGATTCTTCTTGGCCTCTGGGTAGAGGGGAAGAACTCTGTGGAAAGAAACTCTTATGACTTACTTTCAGGGAAGATAGGTCAGAGGATTCTTTTATGACCATGCTTCAGAGAAGAAAGAAGAAGGTCAGAGAAGGAAAAAGAGAAGGTCAGTGAGACATTTCTACTTCTGCAGTTTTCTCAGTTTCTTTCAGCTTAAAATACTCAGTTGAAACCAAGGTGCCATATTGTGGGGTAGCATTTCCTGTGTCCCATTCATCTGATATCCTATGATCTTATTAAATTCATGTATCAAGTTTTTGTAGCTCTTTTTGTAAATACCTTAGAATTTTCTAGATAGATAGTTGTATCTTCTGCAAATAAATTTTTTACTTTCAACTTTTATGCCCCTTTTCTCTTTTACTTGCCTTATTGCACTGTATAAGAGTTTCAGCACATTACTGCATAATAGTGGTGAGTGATGACAGCAGACATCTTTTTCTCTGCCCAATCTTCAGGGGAAAGCATTCTTTTTCCTTTTTTTTTTTTTTTTTTGCCATTTAGTGTGTTATGACTGTAGGTTTTTTATAGATGCCTTGTGATAAGGAAGTTTTTCTATTCCTAATTTGCTGAGAACTTATGAATGAGTGTTGAATATTCTAAAGTGCAACTTCTGCATCTATTCAAATATGTGAATTTTCTTCTTTATTTATTAATGTGGTAAATTATATTGATTTATTCTCCAATGGTAGACTGACCCTTCATTCCTTAAATAAATCATTCCTGGCCATGGTGTAATATTATTCTTATACATTTCTGGATTCTGTTTGCTAATATTTTGGTGATAATTTTTACATATATATTAAAAATTATTTTTATCTATAATTTTCTTTCTTGAAATGTCTGTGTTGGTATTGGTGTAATGCTGGACTCATAAAGAGTTGAGAAATGCTCATTCCTCCTCTATTTTCTAAATGTGTTTTTGTTTAAAGATTGCTATCTTTTATCTCTTAATATTTCAAAGAATTTAGCATTAAATCAGTTGGGCCTGACATTTTCTTTGTGCAAAGATTTTGATCATGAGTTTCATTTCTTTAACAGGTATAAGGGTACTTAAATATTAGACTTCTACAGTTTTCATTGTATTTCTAAGGAGATCATTATTTCGTTTATCAAATGTATTATCATAATGTTGTTTAGGATATTTGCTTTTTAACTTTCTAATGTCTGAAAATATTTTAGTTATATCTCCTTTTTAATTCCTGAATTTAGTAATTTGTGTTTTATCTTTCTTTTTTTAAAGTCTATCTAGGAATTTGTCAACTTTATTAATATTTTTAATGAATCAACCTTTTCTCTATTTTTTTGTTTTCTACTTTATTTTTACTCTAATTTTTATTGTTCCTTGCTTTTGCTTTTTGGGGTTTCGTTTATTGTTCTTTTTTAGCTTTTTAAGGCAGAAACTTAGATTATTGATTTAACTTATTTCTTATACAGATATTTTACATGTTAGCTCATTTATATGACAGATACCATTATTGCTGTCATTTTACAGATAAAGAAACTGAGGCTCAGTGAACTTGTAATGCCTTTAGTGTCAGAGATCTAGAATGGGTGAAGCCCAGATTCAGACCCAGGCGTCGTGGCTCCCAAGTCTGCTTGTGGACCCTTGAAAGCAAGGGCGAGCCATAAGCATTGCACCTTTGAGAGAACTGGTAAGTTAAAACCACAGGCACTCCTGAATGCTTCCTTCATCATTTTCTGCACGCCTCCCAGTGTGCATAGTCTCTACCTCCTTCTCCCATTAGCATGAACTGTGTGTGTGATACAGTGTGAGCACTGGCCTGGAGGGTTCAGATCCACGTGGGTGGCCCACACACTCTTGCCAAGTGAGCATCTAAAGATGTTTTTATGTAGCTTCATCGATAATTAACCTCCACTCTCTGCCTCATTCCATGCCTCCCTACTTGCCTTCCTCCCTCCCTCCAGCCTGGGTGCTTGGGGGCCTAGGTTGGGGACCTCATTGTAACTAACTTAGCAAATTCTCTAGCTCCAGGAGGCTGCCAGGACCCAGGCGGGAGTGCGGGAAGTTTTCAAGGTCTGTGCTCCAGGGTGTGTGATGCCTTGACTGCTCCCTGAAGAGCTCGCTGCTTATAATCGCAGAGTTTTTGGCATGTGCTCTCTGACAAAAGAACAGATGTTTCCTACAAGAACAAAAGAACAGGGCATAACTGTTGGCCTAACGGTTTGCCACTAATAACATTGAAAGTGGAAGCAACAAGTCCTAACGAGAAGGTCCCTACAGGATCATGAAGCCAGTGCCAGGGAATGAAAGAACTCAAGGCTGCTTTTACGTTTTAATAGGCAGTGTGCTGGATGTTTTTTAACCTCTTCGGATAAATGGCAGCAGGCTATTCTTTCTAGCTCTGTTCATGAATTTTGTAGCTGTACAGTGATGATGGCTTCACAAGGTTCCTTACAAGATCCCAAGCCCGTGTCCATTTCAGAGACACACTGAGAAGGTTATGACAGGCTCGGCCAACCCTGCAGCATCAGCCTACAGTCCATATACGGGGGAAGCCTTAGCTAAATTGCAGCTCTCAGCCAAACTGAAAACACCAGAGCAAGTTTTTCTCTTTGTTGCTGGCTGGAACTTCAAAGCACAAAGAGCCCACACACAAAAATGAAAAACAAAGAACCCTAAAAAAGGGCCCAGCCTCAGAGCCCACCCCCAAAAGTTTAGTATGCCTCTTGTGTTAAAAACCTTTCACCCCATATGTCACGTGTCACCCAGGGTTTCAGTCACATTCCTAAAGTCATTCCTCTGATTTTTCATTTCTGAAGAATATCTTCTTTGAGGTTTTCCTTGGCTTTAGCCCAAAGGAAAGACATTTTGTTCTCTTTCTTTTCCCCAGCCACCTACCCTGACTATTTCTTCAAACTAACAGACATAGGGAAAATATTATCTCAAAATTTTTAACTTCTTTTACCACGAACTGTTATCACCAAAAAGGTTCAACGTTCGGGTTTAGTCAGTCATAGTTAGCAAAGAACATTCACAGCATCTGACGTCAACAGGACCTTGAGAAATCTCTCCTCCTATTTCCCTTGGACTTTAGTGAGAGGGATGGGTATATATCCCAATGTGGCAACTGGACATCCTCATTGATATTTGTGGTCCCAGCTTATACCCTTTTCCTGACGTTCTGTTTGCTGATTTGCATGATTCATTATATAATCACCTTTTCTTTAGGAAGCAGTTTTGAAAATATTTACCATTATTCTAGCAATTTATATAAAATTTTATGGTGCTGTTACTGTAATGGGAGTGTGGGAAATCGAGAACCAAAACCTCATAATGACTTGAAATTTTTGTAAGGCAAATCCATTAATAACATATACATTTGAGTCCATGTTATTTTTCTGAAAATGTGGTTGAGCTAATGCAATTATGAAAATGTTGTTTCTTAGAAATTAGAAAGTTTTGAGTTCAGTAGGGTACCTAAAATAGTTGTAAGCACTCTTATATTTGGGCTCCAAATATGGGTTACATATTTAGACTGAGTGCCAGTTGAGGAGTACATAAAAATACCCCAATCCTATGATTGTGTTATTCATAGTTATACATTCTGTGTCCCAGAGACTAAATATCAACAGTAGATTCCTTTGAAGATTGGATGGGTATGAGTGGCAAGGTGACAGATCTTAACATCTTGAGATGGTGGCAGAATTGAGTTAGCAGTTTTTATAAAAAATAGGCCAGGACAGAAGTTAGACACATCAGTGCTGCTGAATTTGTTTCGAATCAACTCTGTGGCTCCAGGCAGCCAGATTTCTCTCTGTGTGCCGGTTTCCTGATCTGCAAAATGGGCATAAATGTATTTTCTCTAGGACCTCTCTCAAAATTCTCATGAAGATAAAACAGGCCTTTATTTGGGATAGAGCTTTGAAAGTAACACATATTACACATGTTACTCAAGCTGTACTTAAAACAGCATGCTGTGATTTTGAGGCAGCCACATCAGAAGATGTCTGGAGCTCTCAGCCTCTGTGGGGTGTGCTCAGACTGAATTAAAATTTTTGGCCAGTGAATCCTGGTGGCTAAATGACTATTTCCATATTTAAGTCATCTATTTTAAGCTTATTTACATGACATGATTCAGAACTTAATAGAAACAAATGTGCATCTATTACAATTCAAAATTGAACTACCTGGGTGGCGTTGGGTGGGAGAAACAGAGATTGAAATGAGAGAGAGAGAGGAAAACTTAACATTTCTATGGTAATAAAAAAGTAGTCTTTACAAAACTGAAAACACTAAAAATTGAACCAACAAAAATGGTATGATGGAACCAACAGAATTTCTGCATTTGGAAGCAAACTAGAACTTGGTGACCGTACTCAGGTCTCTCTCTTCTTTTCAAACTGTTGGATGTCTTTGCTTCATCACTGTGTTGTTGATGTTTGCATTTTAATTATAACAATGACACTTACCTATCCCTATTTAAGCCATCATGAAAACTCTGTGTTGAAAATCTGCTTGACTGGATAAAAAGTCTAAAAAACACAGAAAGATAGCACTGCTGTCCCCAAGCCATATGGGCAAGTGATTTGAGGTCATTTTCCAGCAGGAGTGACAAATTTAACACAAATGATCGCCCCTTTTACCTCCCATTTCTTGTGGGTAAGGTCTGGGTCAATGATCATAGTCAATGACTACAAATGAGTGGATTTCTAGGGAGACGCACATGTTCCTGTTAGGCTGTTAATATGTTGTGGTTTGCCTGAGAGAGTGCAGGGTTTACCCCTATGGCCCAGCCTGATGATTAATTGTACCTCTTTTCATTCCTAAGGTGTTTGGATTTGGGTGAGAAGTTGCGCAATCATACTACTCATGCTGGGTGCTGAGCACACAACCTGGGCATTAGGGTCCCTGTGTCCTCATCAAGTGGGAAGTCTGGCCCAGGTAACATAAACCAGTTGTCATTGCATGGGATCAGGGTAGATCTAGGTGCTTTGATGACAGTGTGTTGGTCTGTGCTCTTCCCTTTATGTATATTCCCAAACTAATGTCTCACTAAATTCACTAAGTGCAGTTTCTGGCTGCAACATTTCTATTTGGGAAAGATGCCAGAATTGTCAGCCAGTAAAGACTTCAGCCCTTTCTTGGCCAATTTGCCAAAAAAACATCAGTGGGAGTTATTGATCTTTTCCCTTGTACTCATTCAGCTAATTTTTTTTTTCCGTTTCCTTTCTTTTCTTCTTCTTAAGCTGACATCCAATAAAAGCTATTTCTTTCAGGTGCCAGCAACATGTCAGCACCAATACCATTCAGGATATGAGTTGTAGTCTCCCCCATTTCTCTACAAAGGTCCTTTTCTTGGTTCTGTTGACAGCACAGGTATTTGTCAAACTTTGCTTTCCTCTTGCATTTTTTCATGGGTGACTTTGAACCTGGACTGGTTCGTGGGACTAAATTCCATTTGGATACTGTATTTGGATACTACTGCAAGTTGAGTGCTTAAAAAAATATAAAACAGTATACACTACTTATCAGAGCAATCTTATTTTATACTTAATTTATAGAAGAAAGCCCAGTAGATTAGTCAGGGACATCTAAATAGCTGGTTTCTCAGCAGGAGCAAATTTTGGATTTGGCCTTCAGAAATATGAACTATTCTTTCAGAAACCTCTGGCACTGCATAGTGCTATGGTTCCCCCCATGAGAGCTGTTCACTTACCACCTCTTCTTAGCTGGAGCCCCAGGCTCACACTAGCCTATGAGGTATGATGAAAGAGGAAGCCTAGAGAATTGGAGGCATAATTACCACAGAGATAGGCAAGGAAGTTATGGTGACAATAAATATTTAAGGTATCTGGGAAGTTGTTTTGTTTTGTTTTTTGTTTTGTTTGTTTTGAGATGGAGTCTCACTCTGTTACCCAGACTGGAGTGCAGTGGCATGATCTTGGCTCACTGCAACCTCTGCTTCCCAGGTTCAAGTGATTCTCCTGCCTCAGTCTCCCAAGTAGCTGAGATTACAGGCATGCACTGCTATTTTTATATTTTTACTAGAAATGGGGTTTCACCATGTTGTTCAGTCTGGTCCGGAACTCCTGACCTCAAATTATCCCCCTGCCTCAGCCTCCCAAAGTGCTGGGATGACAGGCATGAGCCACCATGACTGGCCTCTGAGAAGCTTTTTTTTTTTTTTTTTTTTTGAGATGGAGTTTTGCTCTTGTTGCCCAGGTTGGAGTGCAATTGCGCAATCTTGGCACACTGCAACCTCTGCCGCCTCTGGGAAGCTTTTAAGAACAGGATAGTGACAACTCTGAACAGATTAATATGCAAACTGATGGTTGGGACAGGCATTTGACAAATTTGCAACTGATTTGCCTGACTTCTCCTGAAAAGAGCTCACCCTTTCACTTGAATGATGCTGGGCAGAACACTCTGCTGCTGCTTGAAGGTATTTCCTGTGTGGAGTCCCCCAGTGAGTACAAAAATATGGGCCAAGTGTAGCCCAGACATCTGAGTAACTCTCACTCAATTGTGGATCCACATGAGAAGAAGTAAAACTAATGTCCCGTTTCCTACACTGACACGGAAGATGCTGCTTGTCTCAGCACCTGGCTTGTCAAGCAGCCACGCTCAAACCTCTGATCCTGTTTGATCCTGCCTGACACTGCTTCATAGAATTTCAATTCCAGAGGAACTCAAATCAGCAATCTTTTCTTTATATTCTAGTTATTCCCCCCTCTTGCCCACTCACCTTTTCTCATAGTCCTAGGATCAGGGCTTTTGAGGTTATATAACTTAATATGACTAGGAATCACTTGGAGTTGGGAAGACAGAAGTGTTGATATAGTGGAATATAAGTAATTTACAAATTGATATATGCATTCTAAATATATGCCTGTGAAATTTCTGCAATTCTAAAATGGGAATAGAACCAAAATATTTAGTCAGACATGATAATTATAGCTAACATTTATTGAAGGCTTATAACGGGCCAGCTACTGTTCTAATTGCTTTACATTTATTAGCTAATGTTCTCACAATAGCCCAGTGAGACAATTCTTATTACCATTTTACAAAGCAAGAAACAGGCACAGAGAGGTTGTGACTTGTTCAAAGTCACCACTGGGTGATGGAGTCAATATTGGGACCCATGTCTTGTGACTCCCCGAATCACAGTGCCATGCTGCCAGTAGAGTTCCAAAATGACAGTAACTCTTGCCCCTTAACTTTGAAGGAGTTTTGCAAAGCCTGGTCTCATAAGATGTAAAGAACAGTGCTTGAATTTCTTGCCTCATAAGTATCAATAACCAGAAAGTAATATTTTAGAAAGCAGGATCCCTGGATATTAATTAGCTTGCTTATGTATGTTAGCACCCTAGGGCTGCTGTGAAAAAGGACCACAGACTAGGTGGCTTAACACAACAGCAATTTCTTCTCTCCCAGTTTTGGAGGCCGGAAGTCTAAAGTGGAGGTGCTGGCAGGGATGTGCTCTCTCAGAAGTTTCCAGGGGATGATCCCTCCTGGTCTCTTCCAGCCTCTGCTGGCTGCTGGCTCTCCTTGGCCTTCATTGCCTTGTGAACACAGCTCCCAACGGCCTGCCTTCATCACATGGAATTCTTCCTGGGCGTGTGTCTTTGTCTACATTTTGCTCTTCTCAAAAGGACACCAGTGGCCGGGCTCAGTGGCTCACACCTGTAATCCCAGCATTTTGGGAGGCTGAGGTGGGTGGATCACCTGAGGTCAGGAGTTTGAGACCAGCCTGACCAATATGGTGAAACCCCATCTCTACTAAAAATACAAAAAGTAGCAGCATGTGGTGGCATGCACCTGTAATCCCAGCTACTTGGGAGGCTGAGGCAGGAGAATCACTTAAACCCAGGAGGTGGAGGTTGCAGTGAGCCAAGATCACGCCATTGCACTCCAGCCTGGGGAACAAGAGAGAAACCCTGTCTCAAAAAATAATAAAAAAATTTAAAATTTAAAATTACAATTTAAATTTAAAAAAAGGACGTGAGTCATTGGATTAGGGCCCCCTTCACCTATGTTTTAATTTTGAGAATAAAACAAGAATAATGTTTCCCCATGCAATTTCTTTCTTTTTCCTCCAAAACACATGCATAATTCTTTTATTTCTTCCTTAAAACAGCATCTAATCTACCAGCAGATGTTTCTCCCATAATAACAGGCACATAATACCCCACTTGAGAGGTCTGGGATCAGGTGGAGTGGTTCTCATGATAACTTTCTTATTTTATAGCGGACCCCCTTTTATTTTGTCTTCTAAATTGCTTTTCCATTACTTGTTTATAATATTAATAGCTAAAACCACAGTATGGGAGTGATCATATAGTTGACATTTACAATTAACGTTGTACAGCCAGAATTTCTCCATGTTATTGAAAAAACTTAGCTGATGTGTTAACATTCCTTATAATATTTCAGCAAAATAAAAATATACAATTAAATCTTTCTCATAGTTGGCACTTAGATTCTTTCCATTTTTTTTTCTTTTGTATTAGTACTGCAGTGAATATTTGTGCTTATATCTTTTTTCTTCCTTTGTTCTTTTTTCCAAGAGGAATTTCTAAAAGAATATAATATTTTGGTGTATCTTGATAGCCTATCGTTTGATATTGCTTGCTGTCAGAAATTGCACTAGAAACACCCCAACGTTGTTACCACAATCTGATCATTTGAAAGTTTGTTTTAAATAGCCTTTTATTGTTTACATTTTAACTTCATTATTATCATGGTTGAACAGTTTTTAAATGTGTTTCTTCTAAACATTAAAATCATCTGGGAACCGAAAAAAAAAAAAAAAAAGACAGCTTATCTTTCTTTCACAGTTGTTAAAAACATGTGAGAAGGAAGTTAGATTGAATTAGTTACATAACCCAATATTTAAGGTTTCCTGAGTTGATACGGCCACATATTTTTTTTGTTCCTAATGCCAAAATTTTTAAATTTCATACTTAAAAGAGCCAACATTAACACACACACACACACACACACACACACACACACACACGTTTGCTTTATTAAGATAAATTTGTTAGAACAAAAGACCCAGGATATATAACTTGTTTTACTTAAATAACATTATTTGAATGTATACTGTGTTCAGTGGTGTTTTCCCCCTAGTTTAATATGGTGAACACATGTCCTAAATATTCAGTATAAACTTGTTGAATGGAAGATGATTCACCCCTTAATGAATTTATAAGTATCTGCTTAAATTATCTTTAGTAAATAAAATTACCAGCTTATCAGTCACTTTTCTAAAATGACTGCTTGCTAAATTAATTTACAAGTTTATCAAATTGCATTTATGACTTTAAAATATATAGTAATATGCATTGATTAGGAATTTATCTCAGATTTCTGAAATGTGTGCATTTAAGATTCTATGGATGGTTAGAGGAGACATATTTCAAAAAGTGTATATCCTCAATGATATGTCTTTTAAGTCACATCTACTTTATATCAGTTATTTGTAATTGAATCCAAGAGGGTCCAGTTGAGGGCTGGCAAAAAGGAATTTTAGTTAATCAATATGATTATCTGTTATTTAAAAGTTAATTATGTGTTTTCACTTCTGTTTTACAGCAAGTGTGGAATTGGCCCCAAACTCAGAGTCCGTCTGGGTACTCAGTCCTGTGTCTGTTTAATGTTGGTGTCCTTATTGGCCTCCTCCCATAGACTTTGTGTTGCCTTAGACTTAGGAATCTTGGCCTTGGCGGATGGGACAGTGAGCTCAGTCTTCATCCACTGACTTGAGGATTTAGTAGCTCTTGATTCTGGCTCTCTTCGGATCCAAGAACCACACTACGAGCTAAGTAATCAGGCTTCCTGCTTTATGAGCTAAACATGTATATGTATATAATATGCATATATTGTACATGTATGTATATTTTATATATATATATATATGTAGTTGAACAACATGAGTTTGAGCTATGCAGGCCCACCTATGTGTGGAGTTTCTTCCACTTTTGCTACCCATGAG
Source organism: Piliocolobus tephrosceles (assembly GCF_002776525.5). Taxonomy (NCBI): domain Eukaryota; kingdom Metazoa; phylum Chordata; class Mammalia; order Primates; family Cercopithecidae; genus Piliocolobus; species Piliocolobus tephrosceles. The sequence goes on along the minus strand of NC_045438.1, from coordinate 57,542,820 downwards.
ATGGCGGACCAAAGCCTCCTCTTCCTCCTCCTCTCAGCCTGCTCAACATGAAGATGATGAGGATGAAAGCTTTATGATGCTCCACTTCCATTTAATGAATAGTGAATATATTTTCTCTTCCTTATAATTTTTAATAACATCTTTTATGTAGCTTACTTTATTGTAAGAATACAGAATATAATACACTTGACATATAAAATATGTGCTGATCAATTGTTTATGTTATTACTAAGGCTTCCAGTCAATAGTAGGCTATTAGTGGTTAAGTTTTTGCAAAGTCAAAAATCTTACATAAATTTACTGCTGGGTAGGGGGTCAGCACCACTAACTCCCATGTTGTTCAAGGGTCAGCTAGACATACATGCACACATATATGCACACACATATCTGTATATAAATTTTAATCTTACGTCTTTTGTATTCTGGGCTTGGTTTGCAATTCTAAAGTGAACAGAGAGCCAACTATTTGTCATAGTAAAGGAAAAAACTACTACTAATATCAACTTCAACTGCTTTAGCCCCAAAGAGAGTAGCATTACTTATTCTTAGACTGATACCTTTTTATTTAAATAAAATATGTTGATAGAGAACTGTTGGTGCAATGTTTGAGTGCTCAAGAGACTGGGTTGGAGAGAAATAAGGAACCTAAGAGATAGCTGATGTCCTCTGCAGGAGGAATGAAGAGGGGTAAGGAGAAAAAGTGAGAATGAGACTGGCTTTCTGGAAGTCTGGGGAGACACGCTAGCTAGTGAGGATTTCCTGTTAGTGGCGGTGATGGAAAGAAATGAAAAAGAGGAGGAATGTCTAACATTTAATTTTAAATTGTTTCTTCATGGTGTTACTATTTAACTTCCTTCATCTCTCTAGGCCTTTCAACGGAAAGAGGCCATGTTCCCTGTCTGGGTAGACAAGGGGCCAGTGAAAAGAGAACAGGTAGGAAAGGCATTCTACTTCTTGGAAGTAATATCCTTGGTTTGATTGTGCGTAACACTATCCTTGAATTCTGTTCGTTAGAAAAAGCTTCTGTATCAGCTGAGAAGGCTTCCATTTGAGCAAACACTATTCCCAATCAGCCTTGTCTGATCCCAGAATGGCTCTTCTGAGAACAGGAAGGTTTTCAATTCTTCCTACCACACCAACCAGTCTCAGGTAGGTTGCAGGACCTGGAACATCATAGCAAGTGATATTTGGGGTTCACATTGATTAGAGTCTGACACAAAGGGCTACAGAATCTTCCAAAGGCTGTGATCTAAACATCTGCCTGCTTATTCTTGGGGTTGATCCTGGTCACCTGGAGTCTGCTTCCCAGCTTGGACAGAATAATTCCTGGACTCTGCTCTCCCTTTCCTGATATTTCTTCTTTATACTTTGCCTGGTTTCAAATCTAGATTTTTGATCTACCTCCATATTTGTCTCTAGAATAATAGGTGCCCATTCAGTTTCCCATGATAAGTCTTTTGCCTTTGTCCACAGCTGGGGAGCATTTCCTACATTTCCAGTCTTAGCTTTTCCCAGAAGGACTAGCAGACTCTCAATCCTAATTACTATTTAAGGTAGTACCCAAACCAGACTAGCACAACTCACCAAGCCCCAGTCCTCCCTCCTGAGCTACTGTAAGTTCAACTGGTTGACTGGTCCCCTAGCCCCTTGCAAAGAACATGCACTCAATGTATATTTCTTAATAAATGGATGAATACTTTATTCTACTGGGGAGACAGAAGAAGAGAAACAAGAGAGACATTCTAGTAGAAAAGTAATATTAATGAGGCCAAATGTATTCATTTGTCTTTTTACCTAATAGACAATAAAAGATTGCCCTATTAGAAGAGAAGCTCAAGGCTGGATGAAATGCCAAAGTGTCTTTTGTAAGAACTTTCCAGATATCCTTAAGCTTGTGATAGTCACCCCTGGAGTATCTTTTTTAAAGTTCAAAGATATCCATTATAGATACAGGGGGAAAAGCACAAAAAGGAAAACAAAAACATACGTAGAGTCACATTAGGCAGGATTTAGGTACATACAGAAATTCATTAGTGAGGTGCCTAACTTTATATATATATATATATACACACACAGAGCTGTTTTTAGCTACAAATCTAGTGTGGTCTCTCCCCAAACCTAGGGAGTAGCTGAGATTCTCTGTGGGTGGAGAACCTGCTGGATGAGAATGTTGGAGCCTGTGCAGAAAATAGGATTGAAAGAACCATGATCAATCTCATGCTTAGGAAAATTCTTGTAAAGATTTTTGTTTCTACTTGACTAGGTCAATAAAGATAAGGCACTAAAGATAGGCAATCTAAATGCCATTTTACACATATGGTAGATGGATAACTCTGTGTCCTAATATTTCTGAATCTTATATGTAAAGTAAAAGTTACCTTATATGTAAAGTAAAAAAAGTACCAATCCATATTTCCATTTCCTTTTTGCCATCTCTTGTTGACTAGACACTTTTCAGGATTTTTCCAAGGAGAGCATTGAAACTTTGTTTTGCTTTTCTGCAAAGATCTGTATATGAAGTTGTGTTTGCTGTCTGGCTTTATGAGAGACTCCATGCTTTTCTGACACTAACATTCTGGGGCTCTTTGTCCAGTCCTTCCTCCTTGGTCCTCCATGGTTCTCCTGAGATGCAGGTAACTGAATGCTTGAGCTGGGAAAAAGCTTTTGTTCTATGATGATTCTAAGTCTTACTCTTTCATCACAAACACTAAAGTGCAGTTCTAAGCACAAGTACTGTTTTCCTCATCTTTATGTATTTTCCCCAAGATTTTATAGCAAAGTTTTTGTTTTCTGCACCACCTCTACCCTGCTACCCCTACTTCAGCCCCTACACAGCTGAAAGCCGGAAACTGAAACATTTTCGACTGGAGCAGACAGGTGGAAGATGCTGCCAAACCATGTGGACTTACATTGATATAGACTGGAATTTTGTGTAAGAAAAATTCATGTTTTTAGAATCTTTACTATATTTGACTTACCTGGGTTAAGCAATTGCATATTTTCATGGGGAGAGGCCCAAGGCCTGGTAGCTTAATGGGCAAATCACAAGGCTGGGGCTCTGGAGGAAATCCTAGCCTCTGAGAAGTGGCAGCTGTATAAAAACTCAACATAGGAAGGACAAACTCTGTTTTCTCCTTCTCACCATTGTCCTCTGTCTTCCTCTTCTTCATCTCTCAGCCTATGTGAAAAAATCAGATCCAGGTCGGGCGCAGTGGCTCACGCCTATAATCCCAGCACTTTGGGAGGCCAAGGCAGGCGGATCACGAGGTCAGGAGTTAGAGACCAGCCTGGCCAATATAGTGAAACCCTGTCTCTACTAAAAATACAAAACAACAACAACAACAACAACAACAAACCAACCCAGGTGTGGTGGTGTGTGCCTGTAGTCCCAGCTACTTGGGAGGCTGAGGCAGAAGAATTGCTTGAACCTGGGAGGTGGAGAGGCGGAGGTTGCAGTGAGCCAAGATCATGCCACTGCACTCCAGCCTGGGCGACAGAGTGAGAGTCCCTCTCAAAAAAAAAAATCAGATCCATTTTCCTAAAGCAACTATCTTATCCCTAAGTTAATTTCAAACCTACATGTCATCTTCCAGACCATATTTAACATTGACAATTTTATACTGAACTTGATAAAATTGGTGACAAAGATTATTTCACATTTTTGGTTCAAATATAATATGGCCAATGTCTAGTCAGTGTCAAGACAGTTTTCACCCAAATTCTGAAGGCTAAGAGAAGCATTTGCTTCAGGCAGGCATGTCCCTTCTGCTTTGTGTTCATTTCTAGATATCTTAGTGACTTTCAGAGTTCACACCTGAAGGACAAGTGAGGGCAACTTGGGCTTCTTTATTTCAATTTTACTGAATTTTGATCATTAATCAGATTATATCTTTAAATTTATGGCATACACTACATACGCATGCACTCATATTTACCTATAGGAATAATTGCAATAAATATATTTCTTCTCAAAGTAACAAAATTTTAACTAAAAAAAAAAAATCCAACAAGCAACTAAATTAGGACTGATCATTCATATACAAAATGTTCCTTTTGTTTTTGTTTTTTGGCTTTAGAGAGAAACCAAATCAACAATCTGTCAGACTCCTACCGTACATTAGAAGTAAGTCACGCGTAATACAATGATCTAATATTAGATAGCAATGGATCTTATATAAGAACTGAAAAAAAGTTAGAATTGAAACAATGTCATGTGAACATGAGGGGGTTGGAAATATTTTTAAACGAATGTTTCTCATTGTTGCATGGGTAGTGAGAGTAACTGCCAAAATGTGGGCAAAACTGGAGAATTATGCAATGGGAGGAAAGAAATCAAAACCTGCAACATAATTTTGACTCTATTGTTATCAGAATTTTTTTGGAATTAATAATAAAATGTAGCAGGTGGAATGAGTCAGTTGATGACTCAGGAAGGCCCATAGGAAACTTAAAACTGTTAAGCAGAACACTTCTTCCTCACCACAAATTTCAGTTTTCTTCAAATGGCCTTTCAACAGAAAATTGCATCTGTAAGATCTCCATCCCCCACCCCTACAACCTACATTTGACTTGAAGCCTTTATGAAAATGATAGACTGCCAGTACAGATTGTTCACATGTCTTTTTTTTTTTTTTCAATTTTAGGAAGACAAATGAAGCAAATGTTTTGAAGATGTCTCCAGAGGTGCTCAGTAGAAGGGGGTGGGAATGGAGATGTAAGCGAGGAAATGGTCTGTTTCGTGCCTTGAAATAAGCAGAGTACTCTGAGTTCTGGCCTTGACTCCCACCCATATCCTTGAAATGGTTTTCTAACTTGTCTCCCTGGTAGAATCTCTCCAATGTTTCCATGACACTGCTAGAGGAGTGATCTTTGTGAATCACAGTGGTGATCATGATGACCTTCTGATGAGAATTAGGCAGTATCTCCCCCTGCGGCCGCACGTCCCCACATCCCCACGTCCTTCTACTGTAGCTTCTTTCATCTACTTTTAGGCTCTGTGAAACCCCTGCACCCTGGTACACATTTGTCTCTCTCATAAGGATGTTGACTCCATGTGGATGCTGACTTTGTTTTTCACTTATCTCTGCTTTTTTTTTTTTTTTTTTTTTTTTGAGATGGAGTCTCCATTGCCCAGGCTGGAGTGCAGTGGCGTTATCTCAGCTCACTGCAAGCTCCACCTACCGTGTTCACGCCATTCTCCTGCCTCAGCCTTCCGAGTAGCTGGGACTACAGGCGCCCACCACCACGCCCGGCTAATTTTTTGTATTTTTAGTAGAGATGGGGTTTCACCGTGTTAGCCAGGATGGTCTCAATCTCCTGACCTCGTAATCTGCCCGCCTTGGCCTCCCAAAGTGCTGGGCACTTATCTCTGCTTTCAAATGTTGCCTCCTCCTGGAGGCCTCCCCCATCTCATGCCTTGCAAGTTGTCCATTGTACCTTCTCAGAGGATTTGGTCTCTGCCTCACTTAGCACTTCATAGTGCTCTCTCATGATTCACATGTTTTCTCCACTGTGTGTTCCCATAATATTTGACTGAAACCTTCATATCTGGTGACCTTAGTAGTCCCTTACAAAGTCATATTCCTTACTAGGTTTCAGAGGAGAGCATGCTAACAGCATGAACATACCTTTTTCTGGTTGACTTTTGTATTCCTGACTGAGTCTCACCCTGACATTTCTTGGACCTGTCGCAATGCCTTCTTTTTGAGGAAGTCCCCTCATCACCCAGTCTTCCTGCCGATACTCTCATGGAGACAGTGCCATTGCTGAGGGTGCTGTATCCTGGGGCTTCCAATCTTCAAGGTCCTCACATGTTTACACTATCCTGAGTTACATGTACCTAGAAGGTCCCTGTATTCTGTGTAGCTATAAGTACAATGCCTTTTTCTTCTCAGGATTCACCCTTGGTCCCCAGGGAGGGACAGGCTGAGAAGCAGGTAGGCAAGAGACTGAGGCAGATCACCATCAACTGGTTTTTCAAATTCAGTCATGGTATATATCCAGTCTCGATCTCAGCTGCAACACTCTGGTACCTTTCTCTTTCATTTCATCACTTAGGCAATCACGAACATTTAGTAGGTGCTTTCTGAAACTTCAGAATGCTCTGGGACTCTCTGAAGAAGGCCTTTGTGTTCCTGCAAACCTCCTTCTTGTCCCTGACTAGTTTGGTCACCATTGTTTGGTACCCAACCCTGCTCTATTTTTCTTTGTGCTGGTGAGGCTCTGATGGCCTTGTAACTGAATTCCCAGGCTGAGCCACACTTCTGGTACACTTAACTGAAAGCCTGGAGAGAACCTCCAAGACATATTACAAAGCAGGGAACAAAAATCTTAAAGCTGGACACTGAAAATGGACGCCTTATAGAGGCCTCTCAGAATTTCAAATTCAATTGTCAGAAGCCCCCAGACAATACAATATTCTACTCTAAATGAAAACCACATATGTCATGGTGCCTTTTTTTTTTTTTTTTTTTCCTTTTGAGATGGAATCTCTCTCTGTTGCCCAGGCTGGAGTGCAGTGGTGTGATCTCAGCTCATTGCAACCTCCGCCTCCCGGACTCAAGTGATTCTCCTGCCTCAACCTCCCAAGTAGCTGGGATTACAGGTGCCCACCACCATGCCTGACTAAATTTTTTTATTTTTAGCAGAGATAGGGCTTCACCATGTTGGCCAGGCTGGTCTCGAACTCCTGACCTCAGGTGATCCACCCGCCTCGGCCTCCCAAATTGCTGGGATTACAGGTGTGAGCCACCGCACCCAGCCTATGGTGTCTTTTATTAACATTATTAAAATATAGCTCTTCATTGACATCTCAGCTCTCTATTCTGGGAAAGAATGTCTACTTTATTTTGGTAAAACTGAAGGAATACCTAAAATATTCCCACCTGGAACACAAGGCTATTGTGTTTTCAAATCTCAATCTCCTTTTAGGAAGATATACTTTCAGTTATCAAATTTTTCTTACTACTGTGGGATTTATACTCAAATTACCAGCGGCATACCCTACTGCCTGACTGCAATGATTTTCAGCGTGTGATGGACACTGTATTTGAGAGGTGTTGATCTGAAAGGAAGTTAGAGATGTCATACCTGTTACCACTATGCATAATTTGAAAGTGGCGTGGAAAGATCTAGAATAGTAGAATAACAGATAACCTTAGTAATAATCTTATCCTTAGATACTGCTAGACTTCTATGAAAATTTGTCAGTACCATTCCACTCTCACTTTTCTGAAAAACTGAGTGTTTCAGAGTTCAGCATTTTTCTGATTTTATAATGTATGTCACATTTCTAGTACACTGTGGCAGCATTCCCTAGTAAACCCCTTAATTGTGATATTTCACAATTGCCAATCAGGGATCATGGCCAATGGCAGGAAAGCAAAAGTATCCACAGCAGGTTTTGAAAAACAGTCATGAGAGGCAGCTGGCATGCACTTTTGCTCTCTTCCTCTCCATCACTGTCTCTGACTTGCTGCCTGGAAGATGAATTTCGCCTTCTTGGATTCTGAGGATGAGGCATGAGGAAGGTGAGCTGGAAAGACCCTGGGTGCTAAATAAGCCCAGATAGCTCACCTCTGGGCCTCATTTGCATGACAGAGAAAAAAACTTTCTATCTTGTTTAAGCCACTGTTTTTAAGCTATTTTTTTTGCCTCTGTCACATACAGCCAAACCAAACCCTAAATGATTCAGGTATTACGGAGAATGAAGATCCTAGATTTGGTAAGATTTTTAATTACTGCTCTGACCTAGTCAGTCGATGTCTCAATTTGTGTATGAGAAAGCCACATATAAGTGTATAATATTTTAGTGTGCCCTATGCAGCTGATTAGATTTTCTGCATGAAAATATGAAAGTACTACAATAGAATTCAAAATAAAGTAGAATTTATGGACTTGGGGTGGGTCCTCTTAACTTTCCTCCTTTATCTTTGGAATAATGTTTTTTTAAGTTTACACAAAATTAATGCATCATGGGAGAGGAAACTTCTTCCTCATCTTAACGATAAGTTTAACAAGTACCGTAGTTTGTTTTTGCCTCAATATTTCTGATTCACATAGCATAGTGTTTAATATTGACCAAAAGATGCCTTCAGCTCACATCAGGCAGAGGAAGCAGTTACCTGATGCTGTGGTCTGTAAGTCTGTTTCTCCCCTGGATTCATACATTGAAACCTAATCTCCAATATGGTGATATTAGGAGGCGAGGCCTTTTGGAGGTGGTTAGGTCTTGAGGGCAGAGCTCTCATAGATGGAATTGGTGTCTTTATAAAGGAGGCTCCAGAGAGCTCCCTCACCCCTTCCACCATGTGAGAATATAGCAGGAAGACATCATCTATGAAGCAGAAAGGGGGTCCTCATCAGACACCAAATCTGCCAGCACCTTGATCTTGGACTCCTCAGCCTCCAAAACTGTGAGAAATAAATTTCTGTTGCTTATAAGCCACTCAGTCTATAATATTTTTTTATAGCAGCTGCAGTAAACGAAGATGCCTGACTACATTGATTAAAGAGAAGATAAAACCTAATTTTAGAAAAGTTTCTTCTCATTTATTTAGGGCTTGATTCTTCCTGTACCTGGGCTGTATTCCAATGGCAAATCAGAACTTCTCTGTGTATCTAAACACTGGCTTCCTGAAGAGCTGGGATTGGTCCCTCAGAACAATTATTTCCACACTGACTTGTGGAAATCTCTTTGAATGTTTTGAAAGTTCAAGGGTTGGCAGAGTCTGGGATGGCAGGACTCTAAAGAGCTCTGAGTCAGGATATGCCTGTGCTGGTAGTTGGTCATTCCAGCTATGGATGGGTTTTATAACTATTTATGTTATTAGCAAAATATTTTCTCTCCAGCAAAGGCCCAAATTACATTGCAACCTTATTTATTTTATTTTATTTTTAAAATGTTATCTTTTGGAGACAGAGACTCACTCTGTTGCCCAGGCTAGAGTACAGTGGCATGATCTTGGCTCACTGCAACCTCTGGCCTCCCAGGTTCAAGTGATTCTCCTGCCTCAGGCTCCTGAGTAGCTGGGATAACAGGTGCCTGCCACCACATCCAGCTAATTTTTGTATTTTTTTTTTTTTTTAATTAAGTAGAGATGGGGTTTTACCAGGCTAGTCTTGAACTCCTGACCTTGTGATCTGCCCGCCTCGACCTCCCAAAGTGCTGGGATTACAGGTATGAACCACCGGCACCCCGCCTGCAGCCTTATTTTGTAACTAACATATATGCTTTTTTTACAGGTTTCCTTGACTAGGGACTAAGATGGTTAATTTGTGGCTCTCATGAGATACAGGCAGTGTATAATAATTATTTTTTTTCCACGGGACTGCTCCCCTAAGTTTGCTCATCTCCAGTGCAGATATTTGCCTGTTTCACTGTGGCGTGGACAAATGAGTATGAAGGCATTTGTGCAGAGGTTTTCAAACTATGTTCTTAGATCCCGTAGGATCCCACAGAGGTGTCTCATGCTTTGGAGAAGAGAGTAAGATGGTTCTTGAACTTTTACCTGCCTGCTTTACTGACACACAGGTGGAGACTGGTGAGATGGGAGGAGGCGAAATTTAAGGACATTCAATCAGACTATCATTTTCCTATACAACCATTAGGTGCCTACACATCTGTTAGTATTTTTATTTTATTTTTTTTTTTTGAGACAGAGTTTTGCCCTGTCTCCCAAGCTGGAGTGAAATGGCACAATCTCAGCTCACTGCACCCTCCACCTCCTGGGTTCAAGCAGTTCTCCTGCCTCAGTCTCCTGAGTAGCTGGGATTACAGGTATGCACCACCAGGCCTGGCTAATTTTTTGTACCTTTAGTAGAGACGGCGTTTCACCATGTTGGCCAGGCTGGTCTCGAACTCCTGACCTCGTGATCCATCCTCCTCAGCCTTCCAAAGTGGTGGCATTACAGGCATGAGCCACTGCATCTGGCCAGTTGATTCTTTTAACCTCAAAATGCATGGGCAAAAGTGAAGGAAATAAGAGTAATGACATCAACAGGTGAGAAAAGTGAGGGTGAGTGGATTTTAGATCACCTCACCAGTTAATGGTGTCTCTTGGGTCTGAGTCTTAAGACTTTTCCACCAAGTTGAATGAGGACAGAGCTACTTCATGATTGTCTATGTAGACATCGCCACTACAATAACACCTTGTGAGAGAGCTAGTCAAGGCAACTTGCTTTTAGCCCTATTCAATTCTAGGCTGTGTTATCCTTTACCGTAAAGCACATTGACCCACCATGAATGGTGGTCTTAAGATTTACCTCCCTTCATCCCACCCTTCAGTATTGATGGAGCTCCTGAGTTAACGCAGTCCAATGGCAAAAACAGACAAACAATTAAGATGAAATGTCAAAAGTGCCACAGGAAGATGTGAGGCGTATGCAAGAAAGCAAGTCGGGGGAACACGTAACAGCTCCAGTTTGGGAATCTGAGAAGGTTTTGTGGAGAAGATAGCATTGCAGCGGGCTTGGTGGAGATGGGCAGGAGTTTGTTGGCCACAGAAAAGAGCAAATGGCATCCAGGCAGGCTCTTTACATACAAAAGCGTGTTCATGGGAAGGCACGTGGCACATTTGGAATCAGCAGGAATCCATCACGGGTAGAGCCAAGGTAAGTTGAGAGAAGAGGGAGACAAGACTTAAGTCACTTGAGAGAAGTGGCACATCTTCAGTGTCATAAATTTAAAATTGTAACGTCTGGGAGAGGACTCTAAGTGAAAATGTCACCTCTGGGTATGAAATTGGGTCCATTTATTTATTCCTTTATTTAGACAAGAGTCTCGCTCTGTTGCCCAGGCTGGAGTGCAGTACTGAGATCTCAGCTCACTGCAACCTCCACCTCTCTGCCTCCTGGGTTCAAGCCACTCTCGTGCCTCAGCCTTCCAAGTAGCTGGGATTGCAGGAACGCACCACCATACCTGTCTAATTTTTGTAATTTTTTTTTTTTTTTTTTTTTTTTTTTTTTTTTTTTTAGTAGTGATGGGGTTTTGCCATGTTGGCCAGGCTAGTCTCGAACACCTGACCTCAGGTGATCCACCTGCCTTGGCCTTCCAAAGTGCTGGGATTACTGGTGTGAGCCACCATGCCCGGCCTTGAGTCCTTTAGTATCTTTTCCTGTCTCTTGGGTTTTTGAGTGAACCCGCAGCACCTCTTCATCCCTGGGCCCCTTCCTTTGCTCCCACAACCTCCCATCCCTCTCTTTTGCATGCTGCAGGTGCATGTATATGTTGCCTCCTCTTTTCCTTCTCCCTGCTTTTTTGATGAAAGTTCTCATCCTTCTGTTGAGAGCTGGCTCCTTGGATATAGCACAGATACCCACTTATTCGTGTTTCAGTTCTCTTGCCTGCCAAAATCTCAGATGGAGCTTTAGGACCCACGGAAGACCTTCCTCAAGGGGGACTTGTAGTGCTCTGAGAAAAATATTCGAGTGTGACCCTTTCCAGGGGGCAGCACGAGGGTGGCCAAACCCACTACTCTCCCTGGGGCTGGGTAAGGAGATCCGGCTGCAAGTTTCTCAAAAAATAAAAAAAAGGCTGTTAGTTTCTGAAACTAGAAAATATACTTGACTCCTGGACCCAGAAAATACTCTTCCAAGTTGCAAAAAAACAATCGTTCTTTTTAAATGGGGTAACATTTCTGGAATACATCGTTCCCAAAATAAGATCCTCCAATTTGGAAAAATCTAGCTGAAATAAATGAAAATAACAGATGGAAGAGAAATAACAGAAGTTATCCAAAGAACAGCAAGAGATATGAAGTGGGGAATCATCTGTCTAGAAAATGGTACTCAGTTGTACTTTTGAAATTAAAGGTACATTGGCTTCTGAAGAGATTGCAATTTTTCTCTTGACAGTTCCCCTTTACACATTATGTCCTTTCTGGGCCAAGGTTAGCACATAAGAGGTATAGTTTTCTTTTCTATTCCTGCTTCTCCCATTTGTGCAGTTTCCATCTGTTCAAAGGTGTTAAGATCAACTGTTCTGGTCTCCTGGATAAAGGTTTGGGCTCTTGGCAGAGTGCTGGATAAATACAGAGTCATGCTATTAACATAGGGATGTTTAATAACGGATTGTTTATGTTCTCTTAGGCTTGTCTGAGAGCAACTGTGGGCAACCTGGGCCCATTGGCAGTCTGCTGAGTGCACCTGACAGCAGGGCTGAGCCTGGTGCTGCTCACCTGCTGCCATGGGAGCCCCCCTGCAGCCAGCCACCGCCCCGCCTTCCTGCAGAGCGCCTCCCACAGTCCTCGTTTGGAAGAACAGAGTTTTAGTACTTCATTGACAATAGAAACCATTCAGGTTACATAATACATTACTCAATTTCTGTGCAGCTTTTTTTTAAGCATCAGAGCTTGGTACTTTGCTGACTTTCTGTGCTTCCTTCATCCTTCCTGACATCCCTTCTTACTGGTTCCATGGCTCTTCTTCAGGGGTCCACCCTCTGCAAGACAGTAGCTTAGGGTTTTTGTTCCTGGCTGTATCAGCACCTATGTAGCTGCTTATCCCTTCCTCGGGTTGTCGAGAGGTGTTTTTTCAAAGAGATGGACGTTTCGTCCAGACCATTTAATTTTTCGCGTTGGGTTTCTTTCTGTCTCCAATCCCCACCCTATTTCACTAGTCTAGTGAACTGAACTCTCACCTTGCAGAATTGAACATGAGCCACTGGCATTTTCCTCTCCTCTACAGTGACCCGGTTCACCCTCCTCTTCCCCAGCTCTCCATATCCCTCCAGAGCTAAAGGCACAAGTCAGGCAGAAGGTATTCCTGCCCTACATCTTATCAAATGTCTCTGCAGAACTTAGGCAGAAGGCATTCCTGGCCCTGACATCAAATGTCTCTGCAAAAGGAAAAGAGAAGAGAGAGAAGGCAGAGAAAAGAGGAAAAAAGAGGACAGAATGGATCACCTCACCAACCCAGAATTTCCTTTGAGAACTTACCCTTTGATGATTCCTAGATTTAGCATGTCCTACAAAAAGTCCTGTCACACTTGTCAGTCCTGGAGGAGAAGAATTTGCATGTAAGCTCCACTGTGTCCTGGATAAAGGTCCTGGGAAGACGGGCTGAGAGTAGCCAGGATGAGGCTGACCTTGACATTTCCTCATTTTCCACTTCCTTGAAGTTTTTAAAAATGAGCGTTAAGTAACCTCAGTGATATTTGTAAAGAGGCCACTGTAGTATCTCCCTAAGAGTGTCAGTCAGTGTAATCAATGGCAGAGTGAGAGTCAGGGAGGGCCCGAAAACCCAGACTGCAGACCTTCTCATTTTTTTCCAAGCCCCCCTTTCACATTTTTATAAAGTCTTAGAGCATGAGGTACTTAGGGGAACATTCTAGCTTGCCAGTGTCAAAGGAGGAGCCTGCGGTCTGCAGTTACCAGTTAATGGCTGAGGCAGTAAGAGATGCTGGTTTCTCAGCTCTCGGCAAGACTCCTTCTCTTCCTGCTGTGCTCCTCGCTGTCATATGGAAGCAGGTGGTGGCTGTGGGATGAGAAGGGCAAGAAGGAGGCGCTGATAATAAAACCAACTGGGGAGTGAAGTGGAGTGGAGCGAAGAAGAACGAGAGGCACAGTTAACTTCCCACTGGAAACTCCCAAGCAAGGAGGCTGTAGGTTGTAGCATGAGTTTGGCTGCAAGTGGGAACGCGAGGCCAAAGTGGTACATCATCTGCTTTCCATGAGAGTTTCCCAGCTCATTGCTTTGCTTTTTTCCCCTTCCCACTGCTAGGAAAGAGAGTGTTCTTTCTTCATAGTCTGCATCTTTGGAATGTAATACCATTCCTTGTCTTCTGCGGGAACATAAAATTGACAAAGGCAGGGGAATAAGTCTTTTTATGAAGTGAGATAAAAGAGATAAAAGAGATTTTTGAAGAAAAGAACATCTGTATCACCCTGTATGAGGAAAACCTTTTGCTTGAATCCATCATTTCTTGTTTTCCACATAATTTTTTTTTGGGGGGTGTCTTAACTAGCTAGAACATCTGACACCATTGGACAATCATTTCCCTCAAATTGTTAGTAAATCTACCAAGTAGAAGTCATACTTTTCTCAGATTGTACTGTAGAATCTAGGTCATGACTCCTAGACTTTTTCAAGAGAGGTACGTGCACTGTGCCCCTTGCTCCCAGTCTCAGCCTCTTGATTCTTGTATTAGTCTGCTCTCATGCTGCTAATAAACACATGCCCAAGACTGGGTAATTTATAAAGGAAAGTAGTTTAATTGACTCACAGTTCTGCAGGGCTGGGGAAGCCTGAGGAAGCTTACAACCATGGTGGAAGGGGAAGCAAACACGTCCTTCTTCACATGGTGGCAGGAAGGAGAAGTGCTGAGCCAAAGGGGAAAAGCCTCTTATAAAACCATCAGATCTTGTGAAAACTCACTCACCATCACAAGAAGAGTATGAGGGTAACTGCTCCCATGATTAAATTACCTCCTGCCGGGCCCCTCCCACAACATGTGGAGATTATGGGAACTATAATTCAAGATGAGATTTGGGTGGGGACACAGCCAAACCATATTAATCCTTCACCCTTGTATCCCTGCTTCTGCCATCACAACTGTTCCTGCAGCAGTCATCACTAGTCTCTCAGTTGCAAACAGTCTCAGTGCTTACCCTCCTAGTCTCCCTACAGCACTGTCACATAACCTTAAAACTGTCTGTTCCCTTGTCTTCTGAGACCTTGTTCAGAATTGATACTGTTTCTACCTCTTTTTCAAAGCATCTCTCGCTTCTCTACCTCCTGTCCCAGAAAGTCAGATATCTCCCATGGTTTTCTCTCTTTTTCCCCTTCACCCCCTCCCTGGAAATTCTGTACATCCTCGATCTCATCACTTGCCTCTCCATTTCCAGAGCTGGCTCCTCTCCTGTGCTGTTGAGCCCTTCCATCCTACCTGCCTGATGAGCATCTCTAACAGATTGTCTTACAAGCAACTCAAATTCAATATTTTTGGCTATACTTGCCTACTTTTCTCCCCAACCTGTCACCCCTCTGTGTTTCCTATTTCCAAGGCACTCAGGACCATCATTGATTTCACCTTTAATCAATCTTCTTTCCATTCCATTTCTACTTTAATTGCCTTAGCTAAAATCGCTAACTCTTGTCCAGATCATTGTATCAATCTAGCTGACATTCTTTGGTCCGTGTTCTTCCCCAGTCAAGCATCATCGTAATTCACATTACAGATGGGTTTTCCAAAATTATAGCTCCTATGGTGCCACTCTTCCTATTTAACCACTTTCTTTTGTGGCTTTTTGATAATTACCAAATTAATTTTTTTTTTGCCTTGGCTTTTAACACTCTCAATGATCTGTCCTAGTCCACATTTTCAGCTTTATCTCCTACCACTCAGTAGAAAATGGAATTTTGTGATATTTCCTTTTATATTTTTCTGCTAACTTCATTCTTTTTATTCTATTACCTTTGCATTTACCCAAAACATTGTATTCTCCAATCCCCACTCTTCTTCAGGGGTTCTAACTCTTTCATGATTAACTCATCCACCCTTTTATTGTGGAACATCCATTGTGGTTTATACTGATCACCTTTTGGCATTATAACACTTTAACTTCCTTTAAAACCATGGTGTACAAGTTGTTTCTCCTACCAAATCCTAAGAAATAGGAAAACTTGTCTTATGCATTTAAAACTTTTCTTCCAGCATGTAACAAGAAGCCTGCTGCATGGTGGGTGCTTTGTTTGTCAGGGAGATAGAATTCATCTTGATGTATCTTATCATACTTGGTTAACAATCAGAAGTACCTTTATTTCCCTCTCTTTCACTCCTCCTCCTTCCCCTACCCCATTTATATATAAAACACAGACTGCTACCATATGGTGTCTTTCTAATCACATTCTTGTAGGAGAAGAAGAGATATATTATTACAGACTACCGATCCTTTAGCTGTATAAAATGACAATTCTAACTTAAGAGCAGATAGTTGATTTAAAGTTTTATAGTTTCCATGTTATTCTGTTCGGCTTTTAAATCTCCTTTACTGGTAAACTGAATGATGAACGCATGCCATAATGATCACATTAACTTTACAAAGTTTTTAATATGTGACACCCTTTAACAAACTGAAAAATAAAAATCCACAGTGGGCAGGTAAGTATTGTTGTTGAAGAAGCATTACTTTACCCTTACTTCGGTAGAATCAATGTTATTGTGGTAGGGAAAAATTGTCATTTAGTTAATGAATAAATAATAAAAATGAGAGAAGCCAAGAGACAAATTATTCTAAATAATGAGTATATGACAGATTTGTGGGTGGCCAAGGTAGAGCAAGCCAACTATTTCTTATCTAACCCATTGGTTAAAACTCAAACCTCCAGAAAGAATACATAAGGCAACTATTTGAAGACTTAAAAATTAAACAATAAGAGGTAAATACAGACAGGAAGTCAAAGCTTGGACAACCATGCCTTAGTCAGTTTGGGTTGCTATAATGGAATAGCATAGATGGGGTGGCTAAACCACAAACTTATTTCTCACAGTTCTGGAGACTGGGAAGTCCAAGATCAAGGCACCAGCAGATCGATGTCTGGGGAGGGCACACTTACTGCTTTGCAGATGGCTACCTTCTTGTTATATGCTCATATGGGGGGAGATAGAAAAAAAGAGGGCGGGGGCAGAGAGAGAGAGAGAGAGGTGGGAAAAGGAAGTTGTCATGTCTTCTCTTATAAGGACTCTAATCCTGTTCTAGAAGGCCCCACCTCCATGACCTAATTACCTTTCAAAGACTCCACCTCTGAATACCATTGCACTGGGGGGTTAAGATTTCAAAATACGAATTTTTGAGGAGCACAAACACTCAGTTCATAATAAGCCAGTACTGGTAAGTTTTCTGTTAATTCTCCTCCTCTATGTCTCAGCTTTGATTCATGGAAAACCAACAACAGTCTGAGAGGTGAAACTGTGCCACAGGTGTGGAGAGCAAAACCCAAAAGAAAGCCATCTTTCCAATCAGATGACCAGTAAAAATAAGTCACTGAAAGAGAATGTAAAATGAAATCCCTGTTTTGTTTTGTTTTCTGTTTGTTTCTCTGTTTCCTTTCTTGGCATTGCCTGAGGCCAGCCCCAGTCATGGTAATGTATTGACTAGATATGGTGGTGGTGGTGGGGCATACAAATCCCAAGAGCTAATCCATATCCATGATCAGAGGAATGGGAAAAGGGACCCCAGTAGTCTGAATAGCATGCAGGAGTCTTTTATTTATTCTGTTATATTTTTACCCCTTTATCCCAAGTGTGGCCCCCATTACACAGAACAGTGCAACAGCACTGGGCCTAAAATCCAAAAAGAAGTTCATCTTTCTGGCCAGAAGAACTGGTAAAATAGTCTCTAACAGCCAAAGAGTGGCAGAATCCTTGAGAAGAGATAGCTGGGAAAGGGTATACTCTAATTATGGTACACAGACCAACACAAGTCCCGAGATCCCACCTGAGCTAAATGTGTAGAGCATACTCAAAGAAAAATAGCTCTTTACAAAAATAGCTTTGTTTTATAAATTGACTGCCAAACAAGCCAATCAAAAATGAACATTCTTTGGAGGATTTTAACAGGATACAGAGTCTCACTACATTATATTCAATATGTCTCACATTTTATTTCATACATCTATAATATAATTCAAAAATCACTCAACATACATAGAACCAAAAAAGTTGAGCAATTCTGAAGAAAAAGGACAATCAATGACCCCGAAGCCAAGAAGACCTAGGTGTTGGAATAATCAAATAAAGATTTTAAAACAGCTTTTATGATCATGTGCCATGAAGTAAAGGCAAGCACTCTTGAAATGAATGGAAAGATAGAAACTCTCAGCAGAAAAAGAGGAACAATTAAAAAATAACTAAATGGAACTTTAGAATAAAAGTATATAATATCATAAGTAAAATGTATTATCTGGCCTTAATGGAATGATAGAGATATTTTTAAAAAAAATAAACAAACATAATGATAGAGTCAAATGATCTAATCTGAAGTACAGAGAGAAAAACATAGAAAAGAAACCAAACACAGGCTCAGGTACATGTGGGAAAATATCAAAACCTCTAACATTTAAATTATTGAAGCACCTAAAGGAAAGTGAAAGGAGTGCAAAAAAAAAAAAGTGCCGGAAACAATATTTGAAAAAATCGTAATAGGAAATTTCCAAATTAGTTAAGGATACAAATTTACAGATTCAAGAAGCTCAATACACACCAATGAAGTAGAGGCCCAGACACATAATCAAACTGTGGAATACCAAAGATTAAAAAATTAATTTAGAAAGTAGCCAGAGGAATAAAAGACACGTTACTTACAGGAAAAAACTGCATACCTGTCATCAGAAAACATGGAAGTCAGGCTGGGTGTGGTGGCTCATGCCTGTAATCCAGTACTTTGGGAAGCTGAAGTGGGCAGATCAATTGAGGTCAGGAGTTCAAGACTAGCCTGGCCAACATGGTGAAACCCTGTCTCTACTAAAAATACGAAAATTAGCTGGGTATGGTGGTGCACACCTGTAGTCCCAGCTACTTGGGAGGCTGAGGCACGAGAATCGCTTGAACCCAGTAGGTGGCGGTTGCACAGGATCATGCCACTACACTCCAACCTGAAAGATAGAGCAAGAGTTTATCTCAAGGAAAAAGAAAAAAAAAAAAAAAAAAAAAAGGAAAGAAAGAAAACATGGAACTCAGAAGACAATGGAACACCACCTTTGAAGTAGAAACAAAATGAACTTTCAACCCAGAATTTTATCAGGAAAACTCTTTTATAAATGAAGGTGAAATAAAGACATTATCAGCAACTAAAGGAATTTCTTCATGGTGAAAAGTAAATAATATTAGAGGGAAAAAGGAACATCAGGAGTGAAAAAAAGACAGCAACAGGATTGGTAAGTATCTGGGTAAATAAAATAGAGTATTTTTTTGACTTAAAATATATATGAATATTTAGAACAAAGCCTACAATATTTATGTTGTGGTTTTAAATGTCTGTAACAGTAATAAATATGACAAGTATAGCACAAAAGGAAGAAGAAAAAGGGACCTATATGGCTGTGCATGGTAAACTATTAACTCTAAGTTAACTGTGAAAGAGAAACAACTAAAGAAATAGCACAAAAAAGTAGATCCCCAAATCCACTAGATAAGAGAAAAAACTAAAAATATTCAAATAACCCAAAAGAAGACAGAAGAAAAGGTGAGTCAGCCAACAAAACCAACGTATACTAAAGAAAAACAAAACATAAAATATTGATTTAAGTTCAAACATACCAATAATTTCAATAAATATTGTTTAAACCAAATTAAAAAACATCAATTGTTCAATTAGAGAAAAATTGCAGATTCAGGTATGTAAAATTTTCAGCATACCCACAATAGGCCAGGCACCGTGGTTCATGCCTGTAATCCTAGCACTTTGGGAGGCTGAAGCAGTTGGATTGCTTGAGCTTAGGAGTTTAAGACCAGCCTGGGCAATATGGTGAAACCCCATCACTACAAAAAATACAAAAAGTACCCAGGTGTGGTAGCATACACCTGTCCTAGATACTTGTGGGGGCTGAGGCAGAAGGATCACTTTAACCCAGTAGATGGAGATTGCAGTTAGCCAAGATCATGCTGCTGCACACCAGCCTGGGGATCAGAGTGAGACCCTGCCTCAAACAAACAAACAAAAACCCCCCATAAAAACCGAAATCAACATAACTATAAAAATACAATTTTATAGACAATAAAAAAGATGGAAAATGATATGCCTTGAAAAAACTAATCAAAAGAAAGGAAGAGGTGCTATATTAATATCAGATTAAGAAAACTTCAAATAAAAAAATTCCTGGAATAAAGAAGGGCATTACATACTAAAAGAGTCAATTTATGACAAAGTTTCCAAGAATATGTAATGAAGAAAAGATAGTTTCTTTAACAACTGGCATTGAAGAAAGTGAATATCAACATGTAAAAGTAAAGAAAAGAACAACAACAGAAACAGGCAAAGGAAATTATATACCTACCTTATACCATAAAATTAGCTGGATGTGGTGGTGCACACCTGTCCTAGCTCTTGTGGGGGTTGAGGCAGGAGGATTTTATATACTTGAATCTGGAATTTTTCTCTGAACAAAATCAGCTCAAAATGAATCAAGGTCTTAAATGTAAGACCTGAAACTATAAAACTCCTGCCAAAAAACAGGGGAAAAGCTTCTTGGCCTTGGTCTTGGCAATGATTTCTTGACACTAAAAGCATAGGCAACAATAGGAAAAATAGACAAGTGGGATTACAACAAAATGAAAAGTGTGTGCACAGTAAAGGAAACAACCATCAGATTGGAAAGACAACCTACAGAATGGGAGAAAATATGTGCAAACCATATATATGAGATGAAGTTAATTTCCAGAATTTAGAAGACACTCATACAAGTTGTTAATAATAGCATAATACCCAAATAACCCATTTTAAAAATGGGCAAAGGCCTTGAACAGACATTTCTCCAAAGAAGACATATTAATGACCAACAGATACATGAAAAGGTGCTCAACATCATTATCAGGGAAATGCAAATTAGAACTACAATGAGATATCACCTCACATTTGTTAGGATGCTATTATTTAAAAAAAGATGTGTTGGCAAGGATATAGGGAAATTGGAACTCTGGTACACTGTTGGCAGAAATGTTAAATGGTAAAGCAGCTATGGAAAACAGTATGGATCTTCTTGAGAAATATTAAAAATAGAACTACCATATGATCCAGCAATCCCACTTATTGGTATATATACAAAAGCATTTACTGTTACGAATTTCCTTCTAAGCACTACTTCAGCTGCATCCCACAAATTTTTGATTTGAGAGTGAAAATGTATATACATTATACACATTATACATTTTCATTTTCATTTGGTTCAAGACATTTCCTAATTTTCCTTAAGACTCTCTCTTGGACATATGAGTCACTTACAAGTGTTCTGTATGCTTATATTAGAAAAAATATCTGAAATAAATAATCTAACTTCTACTTTAGACACTAAAACAAAGCAAGTTAAACCATCATAAAGCATAGTAAAAAATAATAGATTTTAAAAAAATAAATCAATGAAATTGAAAACATAAATAATAGAGAAACTGAAAGAAACGTTGTAAAAAAAGTGATAAACTCCTAGCCATACTGACAAAGGGAAAAAAAGAGAATATCCAAATTATCACAATCAGAAACGAAAGTGAAAACATTAAAAGAATAATAAATTAACAATAGTGATGGTTAATTTTAGTGTGTCAATTTGACTGGGCTAAGGGATGCCCAGATGACTGGCAAAATATTCTTTCTGGGTATCTGTGAGGGTGTTTCCAAAAGGCATTAGCATTAGAAACAACTTAGTAAAGAAGATTGTCCTCACCAATGTAGATGGACAGCATGTAATCTAGTGAGGGCCTAAAGAGAACAAAAGTGTGAAGAAAGGGCAAGTTTGTTCTCTGCTGATCTGGGACATCCATCTTTTCCTGCCCCCAGACACTGGCATTCCTGGTTCTCAGGCCTTTGGACTTGGACCAGGTCTTTCACCATTGACTCTGCCCCTGACTGGTTTCACTAGTGAATCCTGTAAACACTTAAGGGGAATAATACCAATTATATGCAGTATCTTCCGTGAAAAAGATGAGAGCAATTCTCAACTCATTTACGAGATCAACATTACACTAATACTAAAAGCAGAGAAAGACTTCACAAGTGAAGAGAATTACAGAACACTATCTCTCATGAATAAAAACGTAAAATTGCTTAAGAAAATATGAGCAAATTGAATTCTACAATATGTAGAACACATTCTACATCCCAAATAATCAGAGTTTGCTGCTAGTAAAATGCTTAATATTCTAAAATCTATCAATGTAATTTGCCATATTAACAGATTAAAGAAGAAAAACTTTATATACTTTGCATCTCAATAGATGCAAAAAAGTATATGACAAAAGTCCACATTAGTTTACGACAAAAGCTTTCAGAGAAGTAGGAATAGAGGGAACTTCGTTAACCTAATAAAGAGCATCCTCAAAAAGCTATAGCTAGTATCATTCTAATTTGTGAAAGACTGAATGCTTTTCTGCTAACATCAGGAACAAGGCAAGGATTTCTGCGCTTACAAATTCTATTCATCATCCTACTAGCAGTCTTAACCAACACAATAACACAGGATAAATAAATAAAAGGCACAAATGTTGGTAAGAAAATAAAACTATTTTTGTAGACAACATGTTTATCTACATGGGAAATCTCAAAGAACCTATAAAAAATCCTAGAACTAATAAATGATTTTAGCAAGTATACAGGATACAAACATAAAGATCAGTAGTATTTCTATATACTAGCAATGAACAATGGAAAAATCAAAATTTATAAAACATGCCATTTTCAATAGCTCCAAGAAATTATGAAATAGGTATTAATCTAACAAAATATATGCAGGATCTATACTCAGAAAGCTGTAAAATACTGATGAAAGTAATCAAATAAGACCTGAATAAATGGCAGTGTATATTGTGTTCATAGATTGAAAAATTCAATATTGTTAAAATGTCACTTCACTCAAAATTGATATATAGATTCAACATAATCTCAATAAAAATGTCAGCAGTACAATTTTAGAGTGTATGTGGGTTAAAAACATTACCTATCAGGTACAATGTTCACTATTTGGCTAATAGGTACACTGGAAGCCCAATCCCCACCAGTATGTAATGCACCCATGCAGCGAACAAGCACATGTGCCCTCCGAATCTAAAATAAAAAATATTGTAAAGCTTACATGGAAATGGCAGGAACTAGAACACACAAAATAATGTTGGAAAAGAAGAATAAATATTGTAGGAGTTACACTATCTAGTTTGAAGACTTATTAAAAAGTAACACAGATTACTGGAATAGTGAGTCTACGTGTAAATTTACACAAATGTGTTCAATTGATTTTTGACAAAGGACAAAGGGAATTCAATGAAGAAACCATCATGTTTTCAATAAATGATGCTAGACTAATTAGATAACCACATGCATAAAAGTAAACTAGAATTTATGTCTCATACATTATACAAAGTAAGTCAAAATGTATCACAGAACTAAATGTAATTATAAAATGTAAATGAAATTTTAAAACTCTAGAGTAAAACATAGAAGAATATCTTTGTGATCTTAGATCCAACAAATAGTCCTTTTATATGATGCCAAAAATCTGGTTCGTAAAAGAAAAAATGATAAATTGGACTTTATCAAAATTAAAAATTTTGCTTTTAAAAAGACACTAATAAAAGACTAGACAAAGATTAGGAGAACATATCTGTAAAATATATATCTGATAAAGCACATGTAGGAATATACAATAATTTCTAAAAGCTCAGCAATAAGAAAGCCAACAATTTAATTAAAAATGGGCAAAGTATTTGCACAGACGTTTAACCAAAGAAAATATACGGATGGCATTTAAGGACCTGAAAAAATGTTCTACATCATTAGTGATACGGTTTGGCTCTGTGTCCCCACCCAAGTCTCACCTTGAATTGCAATAATCCTCATGTGTCAAGGGTGCGGCCAGGTGGAGATAATTGAATTGTGGGCACTTCCCCCCACACTGTTCTTGTGATAATAAGTGAGTTCTCACAAGATCTGATGGTTTTATAAGCGTCTGGCATTTGTCCTGCTGGTAACTCATTCACTCTCGCCTGATGCTATGTAAGATGTGACTTTGCTCCTCCTTCGCCTTCCACCGTGATTGTGAGGCCTCCCCAGCCATGTGGGACTGTGAGTCTATTAAACCTCTTTTTCTTTATAAGTTACGAAGTCTCAGGTATGTCTTTTTTAGCAGTGTAAAAATGGACTAATACCATTAGTCATTAAGGTAATATAAATTAAACCACAATGAGATACCACTGCACAACTATGAGAATGGCTAAAATTTAAAAAAAATAAAGAAAGAATCTGATAAAAACAAGTACTGGTGAGGATGAAGGGCAGCTCAAATTCTTATTCATTGCTAGAAGTGCAAAACGGTAGGGCTGCTTTGGTGAAGAGCGTGACAATTTTTAAAATAAACTTAAACATGTATTTAACATACAGTCTAGCAATCTCGCTCCTGTTTTACTCTAGAGAAATGAAAACCTATGGTCACACAAAAACCTGGACATGAATTTTTATCACAACGTTATTCATAATTTATTCCCCAAATTATAAATAACCCAAATACCCTTCATTTGGCTTTATTAGTTTCCTAAGGCTGCTCTAAAAAAAAAAAAAAAATCACAAATTTGGAGGCTTAAAACAGCAGAAATTAATTTTCTCACAGTTCTGGAAGCTAGAAATCCAAAGTAAAGTGTTGGCAGAGCCATGCTTCCTTTAAAGGTGCTAGGGAAAAATCCTTAGTTGCCTCTTCCTCCCTTCTAATGGCTTCCCACAATCCCTACTGTTGCTTGGCTTGCAGATGCCTCAGTTCAATCTCCATCTCCATCCGCACATGGCTTTCTTCCCTGTGTCTCTTCCGTGTCTCTGTATCTAAATCTCTTTCTCCTTTCTCTCATAAAGATATCAGCCATTGGATTTAGGGCCCCCTCTAATCCAGCATGGTCTCATTTGAACTTGATTACATCTGCCAATATGCTGTTTTAAAATAAGGAAACATTTACAGATAAAGGGGAGTAAGACTTGGATACGTCTTTTTGGAGACATAATTTTACTCATTACACTGGCCAATGAATAAACACACTGTGGTGTGTCCGAGCAATGAAATATCACTCAGAAACAAAAAGGAACAAACCACAGATACATGCAACAACTTGGATGAATCTGAAATGTATTATGCCAATGAAAAAAGCCAGATTCAAACAGCTATACAGTGTGTGATTCCAAAATGACAGAGAGGGAGGGGAAAAAAGCAAAATGCAAAAAGCAAAATGATGGAAATATCCAATCAGTGGCTGCCAGGGGTTGGGGAAGAGAGGGTTGGATTACAAAGGGGCAAGCATGAGGAACCTTTGGGGTGATGTTTCCTGTGTCCTGTTTGGGGTGAGGGTTGCACAATTCTATGCATTTGGCAAAATACACACACTGTATGCCAAAAAAGAGAAAATTAAAAACAAAATTAAAAATAAAAAGTAAATGGACAGATTTCAGAGACTGTGGGAGAGAGCAACAGAAGGCCAAATGTTCAAGGAGGGCCAAAGATGCAGCAAGAGAAGTGACATGGTACCTGCTATAAAGCATGAAACTTTAAGGAAAGAGTGAGTGCAATGGAGTAATACATTTGTAGAAGTCTTTTTAAGCGGTGTGCAGTGTGGCTCCTGCCTTCATATTATAAGTTCAGTTAAGATCTGTGCTGTTTTGTCAATGCTTTCAGAATTGTTTTTTGTTTTGTTTGGAAATTAAAAAATTGTTGGCTCTGGATTTCAGAGAAGAACAAGTTACTTTTTGGTTATAAAGTGATCAGTAGCCTAAGTGAGTTCATTTATTTGTATTTATTTTATTTATTTTTTAACTTTTAGGTTAGGAGGTACATTTACAGGCTTTTCATACAGGCTTTTTGTACAGGTAAATTTGTGTCATGGAGGTTTGTTGTACAGATTATTTCCTCTCCCAGGTACTAAGCCTAGTACCCAACAGCAATTTTTTCAACTCCTCTTTCTTCTCTCCCCCTCCACCCTCAAGGAGGCCCCTGTTTTTCTCTTCTTTCTGTTCATGAGTTCTCATCATGTGGCTCCCACTTATAAGTGAGAACACACGGTATTTGGTTTTCTTTTCATGCATTAGTTTGCTAAGGATAATGGCTTCCAGCTCCATGCATGTTCCCTCAAAAGACATGATATCGTTCTTTTTTATGGCTTTATAGTATTCCATGGTGTCTATGTACCACATTTTCTTTATCTGTTCTACTACTGATGGGCATTTAAGGTGATTCCATGTCTTTGCTATTGTGACTAGTGCTGCAATGAACATTCGTGTGCATGTATCTTTATAGTAAAATGATTTATATTCCTCTGGGTATATATTTAGTAATGGGATTGCTGGGTGAAATGGTAGTTCTGTTTTCAGCTTTTTGAGGAATCACCATATTGCTTTCCACAATGGTTGAACTAAGTTACACTCCCACCAAGAGTGTATAAGTATTCCTTTTTCTCCACAACCTTGCCAGCATCTGTTATTTTTGATTTTTTAATGATAGCCATTTTGACTGGTGTTCAATGGTATCTCATTGTGGTTTTGACTTGCATTTCTCTAATGATCAGTGATACTGAACTTTTAAAATATATGTTTGTTGGCCTGCATGTATGTCTTC
The DNA here is from genome assembly GCF_002776525.5 of Piliocolobus tephrosceles. Lineage (NCBI taxonomy): Eukaryota > Metazoa > Chordata > Mammalia > Primates > Cercopithecidae > Piliocolobus > Piliocolobus tephrosceles. The sequence continues at coordinate 57,516,534 of NC_045438.1, read as the reverse complement.
TTTTGAAAAGTGTCTGTTCATGTCCTTTGACCACTTTTTAATGCTTTTTGTAATGGCAACTATTTTCAAATGTTACCCACAAGTTAGGCTCTGGATTGTTGAATTAGGAAGAGAATTTCTAATATGCAAGAGCCCAGAATACATACCACTTAACATACCACTTAGCACATATTTTTCCAAAATCTCTTGAACACATACTTTAGAAAATTGTAAAAAAAAGCAAAAACAAACAAACAAAACTCAAAATTCAAAGTGTAAAAAAGACAATTTTATGATATATAAGAATCTGAAGTAAACAGAGAAAATAATTATAAATTTAAGTAATAAATTTAATGCTCAGGTGCGTTTTAAAAGCTGAATGTGATTTTGAAACTTTCAAAAGAAACATCCTATAATCTAAAACCATAATTTAGTAAGAAAATGGATTTAAATGTGTTTAAATTCACAAATACACAGTTAAAATGCAGTTGTGCAGGAGTGGGTTTGGGAGAGCAGAAGCTGCAGACAGACAAAACAGTTTTGCTCTTATCTTTGACAATCTTTGAAATAATGGCAAGCGTTTCTAACTGTTTGACAAAATATATTCTTTCTTACTAACCAAAACTCAGTCTTGTTCAGGATGGCAAACTACTCAGTACAAATTATCTATTTCTCAGCTTTCTTGCAGCTAGAGAAGGCCATGTGACATGATTGTTTAGGGAGGAAGCTGGCTGAGGGTTCCAGGGAAGTTTCATTACCCAGATCCAGATCATCGCCTCTTCCCTCCTGTTGTGCACTCTCGCCCCCTTCCACCCTCCTCTTCACCTTTCTTCGTGTTTGGAATGTAGATGGAGGCCCAAGATGCAGCCCTCTGTCTTTTGGGACTCTGAGGCTCCATGAGATGCAAGTTTTATTCTTAGGATGGCAAAGCAGAGAAAGAAAAGGAGCTTGGGCTATGGGATGACCCTTTGGGAGCAGCTGCGACCCTGCGTTCATCTGTCCCCACTTCCTCTTATGTGAGAACAGTCAGTGCCCATCTGGTAAAGCCACTCTAGACAATGTTCTAGACCCGGTCTCTGTCACTAAACCCTATCTCTAACAAAGTTTGTGAAACCACAAATGTAACTATTAATAGAATCATAAATAAGATACATACTTGCCAAACTACTTCAGAAGGAAAAGCCAGAAAAATGTCTAACAGCAGACAACAAAAGAAATATCTGATGATGATAACAATAAAATGATAATAAGTCCACATGTGTCATGTATGACAATAAGTAGAGGACAAATATTTTTTAAAAGTAAATCAAGTCTCTCTATCACCTGGTTCCAAGTCACTCCTCAATAAAGAACCAACAACAAAAAAAAGTTTACAATTAAATGTTTGCCAAATATATTTCAGGGAAACAATGAAGGAGAGCAATATGTGGCCACAGAATTAACATCAGACAAAATAGAAATTAAGGCACAATCATTAAACCAAAGAGGAGCTTTTATTTTGATAAAAGACACAGTGAATAAGGAACATGTTCTTTTGAGAGCCATCTACCTAAACTAAATACATCAACCAAAGTTCTTACAACAAAGATAAATTGGTTGCAAGACTACTGTGTGAGCCTTTAACACAATTTTCCAAGCCTTCGAAGATCATGGAGATTAAAAAAGTAATAACGGCATCAAAAATTTGTAAGATATACATAATGAGACTGAAATAATGATTAGAAATTAAGCTGAGAATACATATTCTTTTTGAAGGTTGATGGGTACCTTTTCCAAACTAAGTTACAAAAAATTACAAAATGCGTAGGTTACATACTCTGACCTTTATTCATGGGGAAAACCGCACAACATCAGAGCTGTGTGGTCACTGCAAATCATGGAAAAGTGCCCATGATATCATGTCATGTAAAAAAGCATTGTGTAAAATTATATATTTTATTCAAATTTCTAAAAATTCGTAGAATGAAATACTTCATTTTCACAGTGGTTACCACTGAATGGTGAAATTAGAGAAGAGATACCTTTCCTACTTCTGTGTTTTGTGAATTTTCCACAGTGAGTATGTATTGTGTTCAGACTACATGAAGAACAATAATTGGTAATAAAATAAAGGAAGAAGATCAAACTGAAGGCACACTATGAGTCAATTTTCTAAGTGTATGAGTGTGTGTATTTGTGCATATACATTTATAGAGCCAAAGGTTTAAAAGAAATGCAGTAAAATATTAACAGTGGTTATTTCAGAGTTATAATTTTCAGCTTCTCACATTCTCCACATTGAATATCCATCATCCTTATGAGTGGAAAAAATAAATATCAATATAAAATTAAGCCTTCAGGGAAGTCTTCCTCTCAAGATGGCATCGGGGCACATGCTCCAGAGTATCCCTTCTTTCCCAATACCCAGCAATGCAAGTTAAAGCATTAAAAAAAGAAACATAGAAAATGTTTGGCAGGGTCTCTGGCATTGGTGGTATGAGAAAGGCAAGGGTCAATGTTACACATAAGGTTTAGGAGGGCAGCTCAGGGAGAGCCTCTAAAAGCATCCCTAGCTGGGCTCTGCTACTTCCGAAAGGAGCTGTTAATGGAAGGCTTCAGTTCAGGGGCGCAACAGCCTCAGCAAGCAGAATCGCTGATAGAGGTGGCTGAGGGTTTAAACTTCTGTGGGAAATGACATGTAAACATGCTCCTTGAGAGACAAGTCACACGAATCAGACCCATAAATTAAAACTTAGGGCTTGCACCTATAATCCCAGCACCTTGGGAGGCCGAGGCAGGAGGATTGCTTGAGCCCAGAAGTTCCAGACCAGCCTGGAAACATACACCCACCTCTACGAAAATGTAAAAAGTAGCCGGGCTTGGTAGTGTATGCCTGTGGTTCCAGCTACTCAGGAGGCTGAGATAAAAGGATCGCTTGATCCCAGGAGTTTGAGGCTGCAGTGAGCTATGATCACACTACTGCACTCCAGCCTGGGTGAGAGAGCAAGACAGTGTCTCAAGTACCACACCCTTGCAAAACAAAACCAAAATCAAAAAGAAAACCAAAACGAAAACTTAGGGCTGGGTGGATCTGGTGCCGCCATTTGCTCCCATTCCCATGCTCAAGAGATGACTCTGGACAAAATGGTACCTGCCTAAACTAATATCTGGTGTCTGGCCCTGTAGCACTAAGCAGCAGACTGCAGCAGGACCAGAGAGTGACCTTATGGCCAAGGAAAGAGTTGGGTGGTTGGCTGGACTGGAGGCTGGATCTGGGATAGCCCTTGCATCACCCCAAAATTTCAAAAGAACTATCGTGAGATGGCAGCTGGGGTGAGAGGAAGACGAGGAGAAGTGACCAGAAAAATTTCAGATGGGGAGTGGAGGGATGGGTAATAAAAAAGAAGAGAGGAGGAAAGAGAGAGAGGGAGAAAGAGGGAGGGGGGGAAGGAGAGAGACTAACAGGTAACTTCCCACATAAAATTCCTAAGCACATGAGGAAATTCCATGCGAAGAAAGAGACCCAATGAAAACAGCAACTAGAATGGGAAATTACTTGGAATGGTTTCTTGCAATGGAAGTAGAGAATTCCAACCAGCAGCTCAAGATCAGTCCTTTTCATTACTCATTAGAACTTCTTTAGAGAGTGGTCAGTGTATATAACAGGGCGTGGAGCCCAGACCAGACAATCTAGTATCTAATGGCTGGTCTGGTGAAGTGTTTGGTGCTGAAACTACATGTATATGTGGTTTTTTTTTTTTTTTTGAGATGGAATCTTGCTCTGTCGCCCAGGCTCGAGTGCAGTGGCCGGATCTCAGCTCACTGCAAGCTCTGCCTCCCGGGTTCACGCCATTCTCCTGCCTCAGCCACCCGAGTAGCTGGGACTACAGGCGCCTGCCACCTCGCCCGGCTAGTTTTTTGTATTTTTAGTAGAGACGGGGTTTCACCGTGTTAGCCAGGATGGTCTCGATCTCCTGACCTCGTGATCCGCCCGTCTCGGCCTCCCAAAGTGCTGGGATTACAGGCTTAAGCCACCGCGCCCGGCCGGTTTTTGTTTTTATAAGCTCTCTCTCCTGTTAGGGGTTATACTCAATGGTAATTAACAAAGGAAAAGTGAACTCTACAGGTTTAGCGATCATATGCCTCAAAAAGACATTCAAGTTCTTGTAAGATGCTTGGTGGCTTAATAATTTTGTAAAACTCAGAGGTCCCACTGTGATACTGGAGTTTGCTCCAGGGTTCCACTAGGGTATCGCCTCTACTCCATGGAACCTGCATAACCGGGGTCCTTGTGGGTGTGGACTCCACAGGTAAGAAAGCTGGGACGTTTCCAAGTGCTTCTAAGAGAGCTAGTTGAATAGTACTGGACAATAATCTCACTGAGCTGTGGCGCTACTGGGCCCTCCGTGGCTTCCTTCTACCTGCTGACCTTACTTCCCACCTCCCCTCCACCTTCGTCTTCTCCACCCCCATCCCTGCCACCTCTTATCAGCGATTCTGCTTGCGGCGGCTGTTGTGCCCCTGAACTGAGGCCTTCCATTAACAGCTTCTTTTAGAAGTAGCAGAGCCCAGCTAGGGATGCTTTTAGAGGCTCTCCCTGAGCTGCCCTCCTAAACCTTATGTGTAACATTGACCCTTGCCTTTCTCATACCACCAATGCCAGAGACCCTTTGCAGGGGTCAGTTAGGATGGACTTTTCCCTGTCTTAATCTAATCTAGAAGGATCTAATCACCAGTCCAGAGGATTGTTGGTAGAATCCCTCAACAGAGCTCGGAGCCCTTAGGAATAGAAGAACCCTTGTCAGGGACCTGACTTCATATCCTAAGGCTCAAAGGAAGACCTTTGCCACATGGCTCAGAAAAGCGTGTGCAGGTGTTTCCCCCTCCAGTGAGGACAGAACTTAGAAAGAAAGGGGCTAGCCTGCAGCCCAAAGAATTCCAGTTAGACTGTAAGCAACACTTTGCTGCTACTACTGAAGATGGACAATCGTTAGAATGCCAGCAAGGGACAGTGCTTTGTTGTTGTTGATGATGTTAGAGACAGAGTCTTGCTCTGTAGCCCAGGCTGGAGTGCAGTGGTGTGATCTCGGCTCACTGCAACTTCCGCCTCCCTGGTCCTGGTTCAAGCAATTCTCCTGCCTCAGCCTCCCGAGTAGCTGGGATTACAGGCCCGTGCCACCACGCCCAGCTAATTTTTTTATTTTTAGTAGAGACGAGGTTTCACCATGTTGGCCAGGCTGGTCTTGAACTAGTGACCTCGTGATCCACCTGCCTCAGCCTCCCAAAGTGAAGGGATTGCAGGCATGAGCCACCATGCCTGGCCAGAGGGAGAGTTTTTTAAAGTTCCATAGGCTCATCAACAAACAATGATCATGCGCCAGGCAGTCTCCTAGAAGTTGGGGACACGGAAAAATCAGAGAAAATCGATGGACTTATGTGGTGGCTGGGTCATGCTTCGTCTACAGTACGTTTCTCAGCCTCTTCACTACTGACCTTGGGACCAGAGGATTCTTTGTTATGGGGGCAGTCCCATACATGTCGGGGTGTTAAGCAGTATCCCTGCGCTTCTACTTACTGCATGACGGTAGCAACCCCTCCCCCAAGTTGTGACAACTGAAAATGTGTCCAGACATCGCTAAGTGTCCCCTGGGGGCAAGAGTTGGGGGTAAAATTGTCCAAGGTTCAGAACCAACAGTCTAAGGATGAATTAAGACCAATGAACCCCATTTTTTATTTGAGGCAATGTTATGGCAGAAATAATTCTCTTCCTAATGGTTTTATATTGAACTGATCAACTAAATGGAGAAAAGAAAATGGAGCGGAGGCGGTACCCTAGTGGACCCCTGTAGTTAGAATCCCGTCAGACAGGTTTAGTCGGCCCCTCCATTAAGAAGATGGAACGAGGGCTACAATCACTCACTGGGGATAGAAAAGGAGCCTGTGAAGATCAATGGCATCCAATGTAGCATTAAGGCCCAAGAAGGCAAGCCGTGAAAACAAGTCCTAACTGGCATAAAATAAAAGGTTTTTAACCACATGGAGCAAATCAGTCCCTGGGCTGTGCCAAGAAGGAATCTGGAAGGGACACAATTATGGAGATTACGACTAGAGAGATGATTAGAGACTTGGGGAATTCTTTTTTCGAGGACTTGCTAAGGAAATGGGACTGTAATTAGAAAGGGAAGCAGGCTTTCTCTCTGCCTCTCTCTCTCTCTTAGGTGAGTAAATACATAACAAGAATCTATGAATCTTCCAAATCAGTGGGAAAATGTTCTAACTTCAAAAATCACTAATGAATACGTCCTACAGCAAAGTAAAACTGCATTTGAAAATCAGTCTCCTAGTTACCTGTCAAGTCGGGAGCGTCAGGATTTTTAGGCATGTCCTGAAGCAGCAGATGACAAGCTATTGAAATAAAAATTCTGAATAAAATTAGGGCAGCCTATTAGCCCAAACAGGGGGACACACAGTAAAAGACTTACTGGATTTGTGAACTGAGAATTTTGTGTGTGTGTGTGTGTGACTGAGATTTTTACTTTGAAAGTGTAGAAAGTAATTTTTTTGCCTTTTTGGCGAGCGGGATAAAAACCCAAACTGAGATCTGAGGTTTTTATAGTTTGGCAAATTTCAGAGATATGAAAGCAGAATTTTTGGCACTCAGGGACTGAGAGGCAAATGACATCATATGGCTTAAGGGAAATAGAGAGCTAAAAAAGTACATTTGGAAAATTTCAGAAGCTGCCTGCCACTGAAATCATTTTGAATTTTTTTTCCCAGTGAATTTAGTTGTCACAAAAGGCACCGGATTAATGACCCTGCAAAAGAAAACTGGCAAGTCTCAGCTCCCTCTTAAGGGCCGCCAGGTTTGGAGGGCAAGGAGTTGTGTTGTCAGAGTTGGCTTTCAGGAAGTGACTCCCTGAATTGGTGGCACATTGGGGATGAGTTAAAGGATTCAGCTATGGTCCTATTGGCTTGTAGAGAGGAAGGAGAGCTAGCTGTCACTGCATAGTCCCAGTTTCTTGATCCTGGTGGCATCCTGAGTATGATTTGAGTGATTTATATATTTGGAAGCTCAAGGTAGTCATCCCAGAGCTTCTCTTTGGGATGTATCCTGCATCCCCCTAACAGGAGTTTATGGAAATAACATCATATTCAGTAAATGGCAGACAAATTCAAAGATGGAATTAGATGGAGAAGAGACGAGTGGGAAAAACATTTTCCCTTCAAACCATTACTGATCAGATTCATCACCCCTAGGGTGACTTAGAGGAAATGAATGGGCAAAGGAGATGTATCAGGAGTTACCGTGGAACAGGGATGGGAGGACTGCACTGAGTGGAACTGTTCCTGGCTCTCCTTTTCTCTGTTCTCCCCAAGCCTGTTTATATTCAGCAGCTGTCCTAGAGTTCATGGCTTTGCAGAGAGATGGCAAATAAGGAGTTATATAAAAAACATTTTAAAATGGAAAAAATATTAAAATGAGATAAAAAGAAAAAAGAAAGTATACTTAGTGCTGCAAATACACACTCAGAAATAGGAAAACAAAAATGAAAGGCATTAAATTAAAACTCAGGACAGGTGACATTTAGTGATGTTGCATAAAGTCTTTTCCATGTTCGTATGTTATTGTATTCAATTCTCCAAGCCCAACCTTGTCCTGCTCAGTAAATTAATATGAGTGTCAGTCGTGGACTTGCAAAACTAGGACTAAGTCATGTGGTATACTCATCAATATAAGATATTCATATCCATCAATTTCCTACTTGTTTTCAAATCTTGACTCAAAACTTTCCCTTTTCCTCGCCAACTGGCTGTTATAGTGCTGGGTTTCCCACAGCGTTAGAGAAAGCCTTTGTATTTGCCATGACTACATGGGGAAATATGGTAAACCTCTGAAATAATCTATTCAGAAATCTTGCTTTCTGATTGTGGGCCCCACAGGGCCTTCCCTCCAATGTTCTCCTCCCACCCACTAGTTCCGGGGTCTTACTCAAACTGGGAGAACAGAGGTCTGAGCAATGGAACCCACTAGCTCTCTTCTTGTTTTCTTTCTCTGCTACGGTGAAACTCCACGGGGAAAGAATTCTGCCTACTTCCTGGCCTCTGATTTACCAGCTTGGCTTTTGTTTTGTTTAGTTTTGTCTCCTTCCCATCCTTCACTCTTTTGCAGGCTCATCCTGCATTTGTGAGCTCTCAATCCTATCTCCTTTTGTTTCCCCAAAGTCTCTGCTACATCAATTATTCCCTCTTTTTCTTAAATCTTCAATTACCCTTTGTGTAGACTGGCTCCTTCCCCCTCTGGCTACAAACACACTTAGATCTCCTTCATCTTAGGAGAAAAACCTATCCTACAAAACCTTCCGTGTCTCCCTCAACTATTATCCCTTTTCAAACTCCCTCTGAAATAAATGCCTCTATTTCGTAACCTACACTTGACTCATCAACACGATTGGATTCTGCCACTGCCATGCCCCCACCCCACCTCTTTTCATAGAAATTGTTCTTGGAAAAGGCCAACAAAGATCAGCTCCTAGTTGTTACATCAAATCACTTGCTTTCAGCTTCTTCGGACCTGGCCTCCCCGTGGTCCGACACCAGTATTAACTTTTTCTCCTTGACACCCTGGTTTTCTGCTGGCTTACATTTGACTTCTTTGATACCCATTTTATCTTCACTGGCTCTTTTCCCTTTATCCTCTACTTAAATGTGGACACTCCCTTTGGAGGCCCCCACCCTGCTTCTCTCTCCATTCTATAGGCTTTCTCTGGACAGTTTTGCCTATGCTCATGACTTCAGCCATGTCTTCTCCACGGATGACTTTCAAGCCATATTTCCAGTCCTGACCTCATGCCTGAACTCTTCTCTAGTATTTTCAGTTGTGTTCTGGTATTTCACATTCAAGCTGTCAAAAACTAAACTTGTTATCCCCAAAATCTGGCATGGTGCGTGGCACAGACAGCCCTGCTGAAGCAGAGGAAGAGAATTTCAGGCAGGTCAGAACATAGAGTTTTCAGACCAGGTCACGTCTGCCTTCTCCCCTTTCCCATGGAGACCTCAAAGTCTGGCAGACACAAACTGGTAATTCCCATCCTGACTTATCTTCAAAACTTCTGCCCATTCTGTAATTACAGAAAACAGAGAAGATATGAATTCAAATTCACGTATTTAACACGTGTATTGGCTGGCTTTGCAGTAGGACCAGAAGACCTTGAACAGCCTGACTTTTGGGCCAGCACAGAATTACTCGATGTTTCAGTATTAACTCTAGCTAGGTGCCTTAATCTTAACCCGTGTCTTCCCTGCAAAGAGATAATACACACATCCTGGAAATTTTCCTCTGCAATTCTGCTATGGATGTAGTGCAGATAGGTAGAACTGTGTGTTGAGGCTTGGCTCTGCTAATCTCTTGGTACAACATTTATTTTTCAAGTAATTTCGTGCAGGTTCATCACTCCTTCCAGTAGAGACTGACAATTCGCCCATTACCCACGAGTTTGGGAGGCAGACAGGGTACTGTCAACAGATGGTATTATCTGTCTCAACAGATGAGAGCCCAGAGAGAAAAGTGGTAGAAAGGTGTCTTGGGGGTAAAGGCCATGGGGGGTCTCCCCAGTCTCTTCTAAAATGCCAGTATGCCCATCATGGAGCTATCATCGCAGCTTGAGCTCATCCTCACATCTGGAGCTATTACCTACATCTGTTACAAGTTAGCATTGGCAGTGGTTAGCTGATGTCATGTGAAGCATTTCATAGCTTCTTTGGTGGTAGAATGATACCTAAAAGAGACAGGGAGTCGTGGACCAGTGAAAAGAAAATGAAGGATAGGAGGCATCGAGGGACCCAAAGAAAAACAGACCCTACTGCGCCATATTTCTTAGGGTCAGCAGAATCACCCCCTGATTCCTGACTCCTGCTTGTTGTGGTGACATAGATAGCCAAGGGAGCACCAGGAGATCTGAGTGTCATTGTTCACCTTGGGGGCAACATGCTCTTTCATTTGATAAGAATGGTGCTTCAAATAATGGAAAATTTGAAAAATTCACCCTCTTTTTGGTTTTGCATAGCATCAGGTCTGATAATGATTGAAGTATATGTGGGTCATATTGACATTAGACATTCTCATGGTTTTGCATTGGAAGCTGGTGTCCACATGGGTATGGTTCACCTAGGGAAGGAGGTGGGTATTGGAGTTGTTCTTAGAATGCAGAGCCCTCTCTGTCCTGATAGGAAAACAATTCAAATGAGGATAAACTATAGGATGATGGCCAACATAATTTCTTTCTGTCTTTAGTATTTTTATCTGGGCCCAAATTTGAAGGTGTGTTTAAGGACACCCATGGAAAGCAGATGTCCCACACAGGGGCATGTGCATGCTGCTCTGCAGGGGCTGAGCTGAGACTGGAGGGGAGGCAAGCTCTACTCACGCGCTGGAGGACTCCTCCTGTTGGGACGCAGGGAGCTGCACGCAGTTCTCCTGCAGTGTGCCTGTCTGAAAGCTTTCAGGTCTTTTGGACTCGATGATTTATCTTACACTGACTCAGTCAATGTAGATGAGAAAGTCCCATGAGACAATAATGTCACCAAAATCTCTGTCCTCAGCTCTTATTGCTCTAATTGTATCTGCTCTGTAAGGCCTTGGAATTGACACTGCCCAATCAATAACACTACTCGCAAGTGAGGAACCGTTCTTGGTGACACTGCTGCAGTATTTCAGATTTACAGATATTTTCTCATCCAATTAAGAAGATGGAGAGCATTCAACCACTGCTGGTCAGAGACCTAGAATTCCTGTAACAAACTTCTGCCCTACCCAATTTGGCTGCAGAATTACTTTATAAGAAGAAATTTGGGCCTTGTCCCCTGACTTGAAGCCCAGTGTTTGAAATATGCAAAGGAACTGTAAGTAATACAGAACAGAGTGTCCTTCCTCCTTGCTGGGAAGAGGTTCTCCCTGTTCAAGTTCTCCTAACAATTTTGCTTCTATCAGGGAAACAGTTGTTCATTGATGCTGTCTGTTAATATCATAGAGCTTCTATCTACAACCAGGGAGAGGTGATTATCAAAGATGTACCATCCCTTAGCACAGCCTAAAAGTTTTAGTGCATATATAGAAAACAATGCAGATTCCTGGATACAAACTCTCACAGCCCACTGCGGACAGAGCAGCCCCACGTCCTAGGTCAGGCATTGGGCTGTAGGTAGAGACTCCAACAGGCAGAGGGCAGAGGCAACTCACATACCCAGGGCTCAAAGGCAGTAATCATGAAAAATTGATTCTGCTAAGGAATAATCTGTATACAATTAAGTGTATAAATATTAAGTGTATAGCTTGATGAGTTCCCTCCCTACACACACAAATCAAGTTATAAAATCCCACCTCCTTCCAGTAGACACCTCCTAAAGCTTACCCTTATTTTGATTCTTATTACCATAGATTAGTTTTGCCTGTTTTTAAATTCTTTTATATTTTGGCTTATTTTTTGGCTCAACATTATAAGATTCATTCATGATCCTGTGTATTGTATAAGCTTGTTCTTTATTGTCGCTGTTTAGTTATTCCATTGTATAAATACAGCAGATTATATTTACCTATTTTACTGCTGATGGGTGGTTTAATTATTTTCAATCTTGGCTTTCATGAAGAAACTGCTATGAATATTCTTAAACCAGTTTTGTACACTGCCAAACCTTTTTCCAGTGTGTGTAATAATTTACATTTCTACCACCAATGGAGAAGAGATCCAGATGTTCTGCATTTTCACCATCACTTAGTATGTTCAGTCTTTTAAATTTGGGCCATTCTGGCAAGTGTGTAGCGGTATCTCATTGTGGTTTTAATTTGCATTTTCCTGATGAATATACACATCTTCCATTAAGCATCTTTTCATGTGCTTATTGGCCATTTGGATAGCTTTTCTATGAAGTACTTAAAGTATTTTGCTCATTTGGAAAAATCAGTTGCCTCAAAAGTGTTGTCTTTTCTAGATTCTCTCTTGTGGACACTGATGGTTATGCCTAATTGTAACAGTCCAGTATTGAGGTCCAAAGGAGGCAAGGAGAGGCCAAGGGGAAATGGAGATTCCTAACATCAGATCTATCTGATGGGAAGGTACATTTTCCATGAAGCCTTCCCTAAACCCTCATACTCCATGTTCCTTTAAGTCTTAAGGTGCCTTGTATTCACTTCTATTTGCCCCCGATCACATTATATTGCAGTTGGTGTCATGCCAGTCTCTTCACTAGACCATGAACTTCTTGAGAACAAGAGTCTTCTCATCTAGGTGTCCTCAACAACCAACTCAGACCCTGGCACTGAGCTGGTGGATCAACTCATGGTCCACTTAGTCATGGCTCAAGAAATATATACTAAGAAAATAAATGGATGGATGGATTTTACGCATATATATGATATGACCAGACTTGCATTTTAAGAAGGTAACTCTGGCAGAAAGTAGAGAGAGAAGCTGGAGACCGCAAATCTTAAGTGGCAATTTCTACTACACTGGTTTAGACAGAAAATCCAGAGAAAATATGCTGAACAATCACAGAAAAGTTCTGCATTTGTCTTTCTTCTATAGCCAAGGGATGCACAATCAAGCCCAGCACAATGATGGTGTCAAATTTTGTTAGTGAATTTACTGAATCTGATTCAGTGATAGATGACAATACAAGACAACAAAAAAATATGTCACACAGCCCTAGATGCCGATTGAATAGGACTGATAGTAAGTGCTAAGAGTTTAGAGGAGGTAGCGATTCCTGTGAGGCACATTGATCAGGATTTTACTAGTAAGATTTTCCCCTAATATTAAGATGTTAATTGACATGCTTTTGATTTTTATTTATTTATTTATTAAAAAAAATTTTTTTGAGATGGAGTCTTGCTCTGTTGCCCAGGCTAGAGTGCAGTGGCATGATCTCAGCTCACTGCAACCTCTGCTTCCTGGGTTCAAGTGATTCTCCTGTCTCAGCCTCCTGAGTAGCTGGGATTACAGGTGAGCGTCACCACCCATGGCTAAATTTTGTACTTTTTGTAGAAACGGAGTTTCACCATGTAGCCCAGGCTGGTCTTGAACTCCTGACCTCAGGTGATCCACCCACTTTGGCCTCCCAGAGTGCTGGGATTACAGGCATGAGCCACCGCACCTGGCCTTGAAATACTTAAAAAAAAAATTATGATGATGGAAATATTATTGCAAATGTGCAATTAGGGTAAATTGAATGAGAAAATACAAAAATAATGAAACTTACCGTTTTGAATCTCTCAGGCCCAGAATTAGTACTGAGGAGGCAGACATAAGTGAAGGTATTGAAAGCTACAAGGGTCAGCCCCACTGAGCTCAGAATAGTGGCGTCTCCATAGGCCACCGCAAACTGCAGGCTCTTGGAAAAGGATGAAGCCACCAATCCTTCATAGCAGGGCCTGCCTCTGCACTCATGCTGTGCTCTGCTCCAGCCAAGAAGATGCACTGCTGACCTCTAACAAAACCGACGTCGGGCTTTCTGGGGATTTTATAGATGGGGGAATATATGGCTTAGAAATCCCTAGGTTAAATCTTTAGTTCAGAATTGACAAGAATCAACTCCACAAAGTCTTTTTTTTAAAGGTAATTTTTAAAATTGCAGTGAGATATACAAAACATAAAGTCAACCATTTTAACCACCTTTACAGGTCAGTGGCATTAAGTCCATTCACATTGTTGTGGAACCATCACCACCATCCATTCCCAGAACTTCTTCATCTTCCCCAAATGAAACTGTATATCCACTAAACTACAACTTTGCATTCCCTTCCTTCCTCAGCTCTTAGTAACTACTATTCTACTTTCCGTCTTTATGAATTTTACTACTCTAGGTACTTTGTGTAAGTGGAATCACACAGTGTTTGTGTTTTTTGACTGGCTTACTTCACTTGGAGTGATGTCCTCAAGGTTCATCCAGGTTGTAGCATGTGTCAGAATTATCTTCCTTTTTAAAGGCTGAATAATACTCCATCGTACACATATACCACATTTAATTTTGTAAAATTAATTGTGCCTACTTCTTTAAAGTGAATGTGGGAATTTTTGTGTATTTTTACATATTATCATTAGAAGAAATAAAGTAGGGAGGAAAGAGAAGTAACATTTATTGAGAAACTACTATGGGTCTGGCACTGGGCAACATTCTTTAGAAAATATAACCATTTGCCAGGCGCGGTGACTCAAGCCTGTAATCCCAGCACTTTGGGAGGCTGAGACGGGCGGATCACAAGGTCAGGAGATCGAGACCATCCTGGCTAACCTGGTGAAACCCCATCTCTACTAAAAAAAAAAAAAAAAAAAAACTAGCCGGGTGAGGTGGC
>NC_045438.1:57297857-57502132 GCF_002776525.5 Piliocolobus tephrosceles | reverse complement strand
GAGCTTATGTCTCTGCAAAACTCATTCATGGTTTCCCTGTGCACGGAGGCAAATTCCAGAGAAAGCTGACATTGTGCTATTTTGAAATGCATTCAGTTTATCTTTGGTTATATTCCTTATACTTTTACCATCTTCTCCTCACTTTTAATACCCTTTCCTCCACCCCCAGGTAATCCATCATGAGTCAGCTCTGGTTCTAGTATTATTAAAGAGGAATTGCTTTCTTTTATTGAAAAAGTACATAGCTGAATAAGGAAAACCATCTGACTATTTCAATAGATACTGAAAAGCATTTTAATTCTTCACCTTCATTATTTTAAAATTTAAAAAGTTCAAACATTTAGCAAACTGCATGATGATAAGCTCAAGTTCTTCATCTATGAATGAGAACTCAATCTCTCCAAGTCATAAACTTATCTTCTCTCTCTATTCAACCCAGTGCTTGATATTTATAAATTACATTGTCATTTATTTCCATTATGTTTTACAATCCTGGAAGGCACGTCAGTGATGGGAATACTTAATTATAGAGAAGAAAGCTCATCTTTGGTGCCTGGGTTCTGGCACTGTAGACTAGATGTAAGAAAATCCACACTTGAACTCAGTTCTTGATAGAACAGCTAAGCCATAGGAACATTGCTGATGGATACAGTAATTCACTTTTGATGTAGGAGTCTTCTGGCTGACTTGGGGTCTGTTATACAGCCTTGCCCTATGCTATCGCTTTTGTTAATTACTTGGACGAGGAGTCTGATAACGAAGCAATCAAATTTATATATGATATATAGCTGGAAAGAATAACAAAAACAGGATCCCAAAATATTTTTATACTCTGGAAAATGGCCTGAATCTTAAAAATATTACATACATATTAGCTCTAGTATTTGAATACAAACTACCAGTTATTTAAGCAGCGATATAGTAGAAGTGAATTAGTCTGGATTCCTGGGATTGCCAGTGACAGAAACTTAACTTCCATTGTTTAAACACAAAAGAGGAGGTTTTGGCTATTGTAAGCAAATCCTGGGGTCTCAGAACTTGAGTGCTTTTGGAAATCTCTCAATTTGTCTTGTTTCTGATTCTCCTTGTGCATTTTCAGTTTCTCTACAAGGGAGGATCTCTGGTCTCTAACAACTCTTGAACTTATGTATTTCTAGTTTAGTCAACAAAAAGGAAATAATTTTCTTGCCTTAGTCAGAATAAAAGTTTCTTAGGAGGATTTTACTTGGCCTGGATTAAGTACCACTCTAGGCCAAATGGAATAGCCATGGAGGTTAGTATGTAAAAAGGAGTCACGGCTAACACAGTGAAACCCCGTCTCTACTAAAAAATATAAAAAACGAGCCGGGCGAGGTGGCGGGCGCCTGTAGTCCCAGCTACTCGGGAGGCTGAGGCAGGAGAATGGCGGGAACCCGGGAGGCGGAGCTTGCAGTGAGCTGAGATCCGGCCACTGCACTCCAGCCTGGGTGACAGAGCGAGACTCTGTCTCAAAAAAAAAAAAAAAAAGGAGTCACTTCCCATGTGAATCACATGGTTAGACAATTTTCTAGAATGAGAGGAGGCATTAGATGGAGCACCAACCACAAGAGAGATTTGGGTTGTTTATTGACTCTAAAGATGGTAAGAGTTGAGGGCAATATGGAGTTGTAATAAAAACTAGAAGTTTGCCTTGATGGAACTAGACAGTATCCAGAGTGAGAACATGATGGCTGTGTCTATTCCTCATTCTTTCGGTCATTCCTGGAGTATTGTATCTGGTTTTGGTCATAATGCTTGAAAACAAAACAAACAAATTAGAAATATGAGAGTTGCCAAAAAGGTGAAAAAATGCAAAATGTTATCATGAGCACAAAATGATGACAGATTAGGCATGTTTAACCCAGAGAAGAGGATACATATGGAGACACGACAGGTGTCTATCATGTATTTGGGTAAGTTTTCTGTGGAAATAGGATTGAACTTGACTTATCCTACTTTAGTGGGTCAAGCTGGCTCCAATGCCACTTGTGACATGCCACCAATAGGCCCTGGTGTGCAGAGGAGGACCAGGCCACTCATTAGCTGTGGTGCGGTTAGCATCTTGATTAATACGTCTCATGTGAACATGTGAGTATTTCATAAGATTGTGTTAAAGGTTCCAGGAGGTAAGGAATCAAATGCTGCTTATAGGATGCCTGCCATATTGTGGTGGCTCCATACGTGGTAGCATTGACATTAGCAGAATTTGCATTCACATAAGGAAGTCAGTGTCAACAAATAAGGGGATCCAACCCCAAAAGAGAGTCTTTACAGATAGTGAGCTTGCTGTCACTGGAGGTGTTTAAGCAAATGCCTAAAAACCACTTTGTGGAATGCATTTAAACATTGCAATCTGGACTAGGTGGTTTTCAGGGTCCCATCTGAGTTAGAGCCAGTGATTCTAGATTCTTACCCATTTCTTAACTCAAACTATTTTTCAAATCCATATTCATAATTTATCTGTTTTTAAAAATTTAACAAGTAACAGTTTTAGTGATAATTATTGCATTTCTATATTTATAGATAACTGGCACATATGGAGGTGGAATAACACAATTTGATATTTTCTCATGTGCCAGATTTTTTTTAATAAATATAGAAAATCCTATAGTTATGAAAACTATTTGTTAAAATTAAATGTATATGCAACTGGGCATCTGTTCTGATATATCGGATCTCTCGAGAACTAGTTTTCCTGTTGCTATTGGATGGAAACCAGTATTAGCCCAGAGTTTGAGGGCCTTAAATTTCAGACTACCCAAATAAAACCTGAAAAAACTTTACTAATTTCTGAACATAATGCACTTCTACTCATTCTGGTTAAAATTAAACTATCTATAAAAATAGAAAAATATCTCCTCCCCTCTGAAAAGCAACAGTGGGTTTTTTTTCTCCCTCAATGTTAAGAATTCCAAGTAGACTACACGGTACAATAAAAAGGCTACATTTTAGGGTCAACTAGATTTGAACATAAATTCTGCCTCTCTCTCTTTCTACCTGTGTGGTCTTGGGCAAGTTGTTTAATATCTTTGAGCTTTCTTATCCCACCTATAAAAGGAAGAGAGTAATGTCTACCTTTTAGGTGTGTTGTGAGGGTAAAATAACATGAAATGCCCTGTGCACAGTAGACAGTTAAAAAAATACTGATTCTCTCTTGGATACGTTTGAGACTGTACATTTTGGACATAACAAGGGGATTATATTGATGATGCTAGGAATAGCTCTTAAAGTAGTATCTACCATTGATTGGGTGCTGCCTATGTGTTGGGCACCAGATTAAACATTTAAAATAATCTCCTTTAATCTTATCAATAGTTACATGGGAAACATGGCAGCAAGACAGTTTTACAAGTAAGAACTGACACTTACAGAAGTTAACTTCTCAAGGTCCTATACTTGGCAAGTTGCAGAACTGGGTCTCCTACCCAGGACAGGTGGATTCAGGAGCCTTAGTTTTTAACTCTTACTCTACATTGCTTAGCTGATACTCTAAAAGAATCTTTCAAAGAATGAAAGCAATGTTAATGGTATTTTGTACTTAGTGTAGATGATATTGTCATTTTCACTGGACTCAGGTGAGATGGTTTTTCTTTTATGTGGCCGAATTTTCATGACCTGCTAACTTTTTGTAGTTGCAACACCCACAGGTTTTGATGGGTAGAGCTATGACTGGAGACTCTTTGCATTCTATTTATTGTTCTCAGATTATTAACTTGCACGTGGCAATAGTCCAGGCAATATGATCTAGATCAAATTATGGATTAGTGAGTTTGATTTCTTGTCTCCCTTCACTTGGGGGAACTCCATTTTGGGTCTGTCATGCTCTCCATCTGCATCGGTGGTGAGGTCCAGCTGTTGCCCTTCCCATTAGCATGCCTGGGGACAGTCTCCTCACGCCACAGCAGAGCATCTGGTTCTTAATGCCTGGTGGTCTCTTGTGACCCTGAGAGCTTCCCGAGATGGTTGGAATACCCGTTCTTTCTGTTTAGAAGGACACAGCTCTTACCTTTCACTGAATGTCAGTGTTTAATTTGCGAGCTTCCAATTTAGGCTTATTTTTGAGAATTCAAATCTCCTTTCAGGCAAATTAGGTTAAACTGTTTGCGATGTGGGACTACTTGACCTTGAATCATTTTCTTTTTCCTTTTTGAAAGAGAGATAACAAAGGCTTTGGCAGATGAGATTTAACATGCTTTGGAGAAAACAGACAGAGCTTATGAGCATAAACATATAGTTCAGGGAGCCAGTAAATAAGCCAGAGACCAAGGATGTCATCTTCCGAAGGGAAACAATCCATACCTTTCTTGATGATTATATCTAGTGCCATACAAATTCTGTACCATGTACTTTATTTTTTAATGGTTTCCCATACAAAGATTCTAAACAGATTTATTTAATCTATTTAACAGATTCTAAACAAAATTTAGGTAGACAATATTAAAAATATTAACTGAAATTCAAGAATATCAAGTCTAAGATTTTATTTAAATACAATAGTACATATTTTCTTTTTCAGGTCAATAAATGTTTTCCATATACCCATAAAGAAGCAGCAGCTCTTAGGGTACAGTGTTTCCTTATGTCTGATGTCTCCAGATGGTCTGTAAAGAGAGCCACTTGGCATTTCATTCCTAAACAAATTGCAGACCCATTGCAAGAGGACAGGGACTCAGTTGAAAAGGCATGCGTGATTTGACAATTATCTAGGGCAGTGGGTCTCAAATTTAACACATATCAAATCCCCTGGAAGATTTATTAAACAGATTGCTGAACCCACACTCTAAGTCTCAGACACAGTTAAGTCTGGGGTGTTACCCAAGAATTTGCATTTCTAATGCGTTCCCAGCTGAGGCGGATACTTCCAGTCTCAGATCCTTGATCTACAGCAGAGCTGTCCACTAGAAATATGACATGTGGCACAGAGGTAATTTTAAATTTTCTAAGCCTCATAAGGAAGTGAAGAGGAATAAGTCATATTAATTATAATAATACATTTTCTTTAACCTAAAATATATGAAACATTATCATTTCAACAGTCATTATAAAAATTATTAATGAGGTATTTTACCTTTTTTTATATTAAGTGTTTGAAATCCGGAGCATATTTTACACTTGTGGTACATTCTAGTGTGACAATGAAGACAATTAAGTCCCACTCCAAGCGCTTCATGGCCATGCATGGCTACCAGCGACTGTATTAGAAAGTGGGGAACAAATATTCTAACAAATTACATTGCAGAGAAAGGGCTTAGAGATTTTGTCAGCAGGTCTCAACCTCGGCAGCACATCAGAATCACTTGGGAGACTTAAAACATAACCAGTGCCGACCGGGCGCAGTGGCTAACGCCTGTAATCCCAGCACTTTGGGAGGCCGAGGTGGGTGGATCACGAGGTCAGGAGATGAAGACCATCCTGGCTAACATCGTGAAACCCCGTCTCTACCAAAAATACAAAAAATTAGCCAGGTGTGGTAGCGGGCACCTGTAGTCCCAGCTACTCAGGAGGCTGAGGGAGGAGAATGGCGTGAACCTGGGAGGTGAAGCGTGCAGTGAGCCGAGGTGGCGCCACTGCACTCCAGCCTGGGGACAGAGCCAGACTCTGTCACACACACACACACACACACACAAACACCCCACAAAAAACCATACCGGTGCCTAGGTCCCACTCCCAGAGAATCTTATTTAATTGGTCTGGAGTGGGGTGTGGCCAACAGTCTTTAAAAAAAATCTTCCCAGCCAGTTATAAAGTGCAGCCAGTTTGAGAATCACTGGGGTAGACAAAAGCACAGCTGAAGTAGGACCCACCTATATATGTGTAATCCACTTACATATGTGCCTTTGGTAAAGGGAGAAAATAAGGAATGGTAATACCAATAAAATATCTACAACAGACATGTTCAAAGAGATTGCTTGCTCTTTACCACCCTGGGAAACAAATACTGCTATTTTTCAGAAAGTGTAGTTGAAACTCAGAAAGATCAAGTTGGTCAGCCAACTTCAGCTGTGCTGCAACAAAGACACACAGTGATGTGCAGATAAAACAACTAATTTCAAGACCTGCTTTCTACAGTATCATCAGTCTGACTTGTTATTTAATTATCATTCAACTGTTTCTGCAACTAGAACTGTGGGTACACCCTCCCTTACCTACTTGTTTAACTGAAGACAATCTCTTCACTTTTAGAGAAATACAGAAACATAAGTTCCATTAGTACAAAGCAAATACAGCCAGTGGCTTCTTCCCACAGAAGATCTAGATCATTTTCCAAATGTTTGGGGGTAGTGACGAACAAGATGATGAAAACTGGCAGAATGTTTTCTCTTATTAGTCTGTTTTAAAGGAAATTTCTTCTGGGCCATCATTTATATTTGATTCTTTCAGTTGAAAATATGTCCATTTGATATCTGATAAACTTTTTTTAGCCCTGACTTTTGCACTTTAAAGTTTATTTTCGTAGAACTTGCAAGCCAAGTTGTGCCAGGGAGCACAGGATAGCGGACGGCATGGTGTGCGGGTGGAATCCGGCAGCCTGGCGGAAGAACAGGTGGAGGCACCCAGATGCAGCCGTCCCTGGCTCTCAAAGCCAGGGGCAGGAGGCCCTTGGCTCGCCAGGAGCTGCTGTTTCACATCCTCACATTGACTTACTATGAGCTTTCCGGAATTAAAATGCTTGTCTGAGGTCCTTGTAATTTTCTACCATGTGGAATGTAGTGTATTCAATATATGGCTTGAATTTTGTTTATTTATTTGTTCATTTATTTATTTATTTTGGGAGACAGAGTCTTGGAGTGTAGTGGCACAATCTCGGCTCACTGCAACCTCCACCTCCCGGGTTCAAGTGATTCTCCTGCCTCAGCCACCCGAGTAGCTGGGATTACAGACACCCACCACCACGCCCGGCTAATTTTTTTGTATTTTTAGTAAAGACGTGCTTTCTCCATGTTGGCCAGGCTGGTCTTGAACTCCTGACCTGAGGTGATCCACCTGCCTCAGCCTCCCAAAGTGCTGGGATTACAGGCATGAGCCACCACGCCTGGCCTATGGCTTGAATTTCAAAACTCAAAGGCCGTAAACCCCCTTTTTGGCCTCACCTTACTCTCTTCTCCTAAGTAGTTTTAACTCTAGGATATGTCTTTTTGAAGCTAAGAATTTTAATTCCACTCCAATATCTCACCTACTGTGTTTGTTGTAGCCCACTTTTCATGCACTTCAAAATCACTAAACAAAGTAAGACTCTGGGTCTTTCATTGATCTGTCTTGAATTTCTCCTATAACATTAATGATATAAGGATATCTACCAGTTAAGCTAATTATTTATGTTTTTATGCTGTATAGGCCGTGAGTGTAACCTTGGAATCCACTGCTGAGAGCCCTGGCCCCAAAGTATTTCCTTGGAAACTTCAACTTTTGAATGCCTGTATCTAAAAAAATGTCCAATAAAACCCCTATTCAAATCTATGTCTCTAGTTCTTGATAATGTGGTGACTGTTGGTTTGAATAAAGACATTTTATCCATCCTTTATTCAGTTATTAGCAAGTGGTCTTCATTGTGAATCCAAATACATGATGGAGAGGAAGGCATTTTGAAGGATACTCATATGCCCATTTAGACAATTTATACTAGAAGCACTTCAAGAAAGAAGGAGAAGACTCCATATTGTAGAGAATTGGGAATAAAATTGGATACTTAGGCCTGGTTGAATTAGGTAGCCCCATACTTTGGTAAAATAATTTGCTCCCAAGACTTTGCTCCTGATAAGAAAAGCGTGTTGTAATAATTTTCTCAGCAGGGGAGTTATGGAACTGATATTGAGTTGTTCATCAAGGGCTGCTTGGCCGTGGTTGGGGGAAGGTGTTTTGGCTGCCCTCGACATGATTTTGTCCCACCACGAATCACCCCAAATAACAGATAAAAACAGAAGTCCCTTAAGTCTATTCCAGCTAGAGTAGAATTTCCTCCCATATAATAGTATGCTAACTGTGATTCCTCCTGAGGTCTCCGTTTCATTCCATTGAGGCCTCAGAAGCTGAAGACAATATAATAGGTATCAAGTATCTCCCAGTATAAAGCTATACAGGAGACCCATCTGCTTCATGCTAGTGGGTTGTGATCCAGCCTTCCAAATAGAGGTGGGAGATGCTGATCATGAGGACCGCTCAGAGACAGTGGTCAATATGCTGTACATTCTTCACCACCCCTGGCAGTGACGGGGACATGTGTCCTCTTCCCTAAAGCCTCTTCTCCTAAAGGAGAGAACTTCACAGGAACAAGTAGGGAGCTTGCCACATCTCTTGGAGTTTGGAGCACTCAAGGACTCTGCAAACGTGCCTCCTGGTGGAAGCTGGCCGAGAAAGAGAGGCCTGATTTCTCAATGAGAGGTACACTCTCAGCAGTAGGGCGGGGGGCCTGTCTCCAGACAAGACAAGGGCCCAACAGAAGATGCCAACCGGGAGCCATCTTAAAAGATGTCTTGCCTAACATGGCACCAGAAGGGGCCATTTGACCCCAAAAGATGAATGGACATTTTATTCACCATCAGAAAAATGTAAGTCCAGGAAACTATTTGAAAGGAATGTAATAGAAAATACAAAGTTTATTTCTATTTGCATAATACAGAATTGAACTTGTTTAATTAATAAAACAGCTATATAAAATGCAACTTCAAGTCACCCTCGAATAAAGATACAATAAAAATAAAAACATGGTTTATTATGTAAATCCTCTGGCTTCACCAGTATCAATTGTCCCTAAGCAGTTTTGGAGCTGTCACATTAATTGTGTTGTATTAGGAAGATTTATCTAGCATGACAAGTATGAGAGATAGGTCAGAAGAAAGAGAATAATGATTTTCTGCCTCTGTCTTGGCCTTCCCCTTCTCTCACCCTAAGATGTTCTTACATAAACCTCATATAATAATTCCCTGTCCACTTCCTTGCTGCCCTTATAAAAATTATTCTTTAGTTATCTGTTTTTGAGTTATCTCCTGAACTAGATCTTTGGGACAGAGAAGTCAGGGAGTCATATTCCTATTTGTATTCACAGCACCTAGGACAGCTCCTGGCCCACCGCATATGTTCTAGAATTACTCGTTACATGGATGAATGAGTCCCAGTTCTGTTGCTAGGTCTGAGAGGGTTGGGGCATTCTTTGATAGCTGACTTTATTTGGGTGGAAGTTTTCTCAGTTGTAGAAGTATTGGTCTTAATTTCTAGGTTTCTTTCAAACTACAAATCTCTGATACAGTAAGTGTAAGAATAGAAGGATAAAGTAACAGAAAGCATCAAAGGTAATGCCAATGGTGGTAAGTTTGAAAGAATATGAGAAAATAGTAGAATCAACAGACAAAACTAATTTCAGTTAGCAGTGATAATTGGGACACATGAGAAGAACTTTTTTGAAACATGTTTATCTGAGATAAAGGAAATATATCCAATTAAAAACCCATCTGTATGTCAAGTTTAAGTTAGAAATTTGGTGGTTATCTTTACACAGTGATAGAAAGTAGCTAATAAAGTTGATTTCGAGGGAATAAAGCAAAGTATTAAAGAAAGAGCTTGAAAGTCTACTGAGAGTTGGTGGGTAGAAAATAAAGGCTCCTCCTTAAAAGCAAAAGACAAATGGGTGGGAAAGATTCAGAGAAACGCTGCCCCATACATAAGAACCTAAAGAAAAACATACTTCAAGGGATGTTTTGCAGAAAGATTTTGATACTTATAGTTCACAGTAAGAAACCGAAGTTTAATTGGGATGGATCTACAAAGTATTCACCAGCAATAGATTAGCATGACCTCCTCTGCCACCACTACTCCACGAAGAGCTGTGAACATGTCTTTTTAAAATTTTTACTGTAATATGATGCACCCACAAGATGGAAAGTTCCAAACTAAATTGGAAAAGAATCAAATTATATTTTAACTTTTGTTATTATTGGGACAAAAACATGCTAATTATTTCAGGTAGATTTTGATTGGATTATTCTCTGGACAGGACAAAAAGCGAAAAAGGGGCTAATAAATAAACTATTGTCCACACCCAGAGACACATTCATTCTTCTCCAAATAGCTGTTTGATGTCATGTTGCCATGTAGATGGAACTAAGTCTGATATTTTAGAGAAGAACCTAAAACTATTTTCTTTAGCATATGATGTGCTATGAGAGGACCCTGGAATATAAGCTGGAGTTCAGTCACATGGCATCAACACCAGTGAATGGGACTTACTTAGGATTGGCTTCACCAGATAAACTAGCACAGGGGATGAGATGACCACAACATTTTTGAAGGAAAACTAGTGTGAGGAAGAAATCTTGTAGAGTAATCTTCAAATGCACTTGTTGGATATTCCAGAATGCGTTACTGTTTTATTTTAGACTCAGCTGTTGACATTCGTCAAAAGTGATGCCCACCAACTTTACAAGAACCAAAAGAAGTACGGACGGGAGAACACATTCCAATATTTCTTTTCCTTGTATGTAGAATGGGACAAAGTATATCCACAGGACCTTCAAGGCAGAGGGAGAAAAAGACGGCCTATACTATCAAACCTCTTTTGTATATAGTAGGAACTGTAATACCCAGAAATACATGAACAGTTTGAAAATTGCTCAAAATGCTGGGTGTGTGTGAAAGCTGCGCTGTATCAAAGAAAGGATCCAAAGGACACATTTTCAAAAGGAAAAACTGTGAGCAAAGAGCACTATGGCCAAATCAACATGAAAACAGTGGCTGATATAATCGCTGCAAAAGGAACAAATGTTAAGCATTCTCCCTTCAGCTCAGTTGGTCTATTATACTTCTGAATACCGAGGCTTACAACGCCTCCCCCTCCCTCCCTCCAATTTCAGAAGTGTCAGACAGGAGACACAGTGCCAGCAAAAAACCTTCCACCGATCTCTTGTTAGCTAACTGCGTGTTTTGTTCGGTGGTTACATGTCTGCGCAGGCCGACATTGTGTCAGTCATAATTACCACCTGTTCACTCGCTCCCTTCAGGCCCCATCACCTCTGTGGCATTCAGCAGCCAGCAGCAGGAAGCAGTGTCGATTGCCCAGGAGCAGCGACTGTCAGGCTCTG
This sequence comes from Piliocolobus tephrosceles, assembly GCF_002776525.5. NCBI lineage: Eukaryota > Metazoa > Chordata > Mammalia > Primates > Cercopithecidae > Piliocolobus > Piliocolobus tephrosceles. The sequence goes on along the minus strand of NC_045438.1, from coordinate 57,491,042 downwards.
GGTTTCAGGGTATAATTGCTGCCTGTGCACAAAAAGCCCTGGCCTTTTCCCTTCTGTCCCCTCCTGAATCGGGAGTGAAAAGACCCAGCTGCACGCTCTAACACTAACTTGTATTCTTCAGGCAGAGGCGATCAGAGGCACCTCAAATGTCATTTTCGTGCCATGAATCATATCTGAACTCTCACACAAACATGTCATTCTGTGAAAAAAAAAAAGTTCAATTTTTAAAAATGGTACAAACCGTCACTTCTTGCCCCTGCTGTTTAGTGCTCCATGGCGCACAGTTGGCTTTTGTTTTTAATAGCATCGTTCTCTCGAGTTTTTGATTTGAGACTTTCATAAAAATGATATTTGAATTACATATTTGCATCTTTCCCCACACATTCTGATACCATATAAAATAAACAATGGATAACACTAGCTGACGTTAATTGAGCCCGTAGTACTTGACAGTTCATCATTTTAAACACCGTGCTGAGTAACTGATCCAATCTTCATGACTCCCCTAAGAGGTAGGGACTGTTGTTATGCCCTTTTGTGGATGTAAATATCAAGGCATGGAACGGCTAAGTTGTACCAATTTTTTCTTAACGGTGCCATTATCTTTTCTTGCCTCCAAAGCTTTGTCCATGCAGTGCCTATAATGCTAGCTAGCCCTTTCCTCCCCATCAAGCTATCTCCTGCATTTGCTAAAACTCATCTTAAATATCGGTTGCTAGAGAAACCTCTTCCTGACCTTGTCCCCAGGCTGAATTAGATACTCTAATGAACTTGGCTCATATCAGTTGGAAAATTCTTATTTATGCTACTGTAATTACGGGTGGTGTGTCTGTTATTTCCTTACAGGCCATTGCTATACGTTTCCACAATTAAATTAGTTCCCCGAGTCAACTGTTTTCTGACCCCAGGCTGTTTTAACATTTACAGTTGCCCCTTGGTATATACAAGGGATTGATTCCAGGACCCTGTTATATACTAAAATTCTCACGTAAAGTCCCACAGTTGGCCCTGTGGAACCGTTGTATACAAAAATCAGTTCTCCATATTGGTGGGTTTCACACCACTTGAATATTATGTTTTCTATCCACATTTGTTTGAAAAAAATACTTTCATATAAGTGGATGCTCAAAGTTTAAGCCCCTGTTTTTCAAGGGTCGACTGTATTTATATAGTTATAAACAAGAAAAAACTGATGAAAACCATAGCATTTCCTTGCCATTGTTTTTTTCCCCTCAAATTTACCAAAACATTGGGTCCCAGCTTTCTGTGGTTATCATGAAGCACCAGTCACAAACATCTACTGCTGACATGACATTAGAAGATAAGACTACTTAAATTTTTAAAACCTCAGACTTACGCAAATAAGTGTCTGTAGGTTCAAAGCTGAAATGCTTCCATGTCAGAATTTCCCAGGATTCAGATTATTTGCCTTCTAGTAATCTCAGGGAGGCAAGGATGGATTCATATCAGATGGATCAGTGATTCCCAAAGCTGGCTGACCACGGGAATCACCTGGAGAACTCTGAAAGAAATGCAGATTTCCTGGAATCCTACAATCAGGCTATTGGTGCAGAATGTTTGGAATTGAGACCCAGGAATATGCATTTTTTCAAGTTGCCCTAGTTAATTTTAACCGTCAGCTAGTTTGGGAGCAGTGTTATAGGCCTCAAGGTGGCTTAAATTAGTTTGATTTAAGTAATGACTGAAAACGTGTAAGGACTATCTTCTGATACGTGGATGTGGGAACCTCAGAGAGAATATAAAAAGCAACTTACTGGATGAAAATATCAAGACATAGAATGGCTAAGTCCTCCAGTGTTTCCTTAACTGTGCCATTGTCTTTGCTTGCCTCTAAAGCTTTGCCCATGTGGTGCCCATAAGGCCAGTTAGCCTTTTCCTCCCTGTCAAGCTAACTCCTGCCTATGCTCAGACCCCATCTCAAATATCAGTTGTTTGAGAAACTGTAGCTTGTTTCTGTACATCTGTAGCATGTAGCAAATGAAAAGGAAATAGACATTTTTGTCCTTTAGGTCAAGGCTCACTTGTGTTTAAATAAAGGATCCTTATCTTCAGTGATCCACGCTGAAATACTTATACATGAAATGGTATAATGGAAGGACAGGGAAGTGGGAAGAGTCATAAATGAAGTAAGAATGTCCAGGCATTGATAATTATTGAAGCTGGGTGATGGATAATTGGGGGTTTACCATGTTATTCAACTTTTGTTTATGTTCAAAATTTTCTCTGATTTAAAAGGTAGAAAATCAACATTCACACAAACTCTTCTCCAGAGGTTGAAAATCAGTGGAGTATCTTGTTAAGATTATTATAATCTTTTAATTTTATAGCACTGCCAATGAGCCATCCCTGCCATAAAAGAGTCAGCCAGAGATAACTGGTAACTTCCACCACGTAATTATTATCACCGTTTATTTCAGTGGAAACTGCTGCTTGTTTGGAGTTGGAACACAAAGAAAGAGAAATGAAGATCTGGAGAACTCAAAGGATAATTATCCCTTTTGAATATTGACACACTTACATGTTTTTCCAGACGTAGATTTTGTGTAGGCGAAAGCTATTTGATTATAAAAGATCCGGTTTCTTCAAATTTTTAGAGGTAAAAGCTTCATTAATTAACATCAAGGAAAATGGAGCATCTGCTACTTTTTTTGTCAACAGATTTTAATAATATTGAGCACTGCTAATTGGATAGAACAGAAGTATAGCTCTTTGTATGTTAAATTAAGATGATTTCTTCTGCTACTTTTCCCCTAAATTTTATTTAAACTATGGCAACTTTTCAAAGTTTTCTTCTACCTTTTAAGTTACAGTGATTCTGAATGACTAAAGGGAGTCCTGTGGAGTTCCAGCGATCATTCCACCTCAGCCCTGGGAAGATGGTACATCATTCAGACCAACTATCACCAAAAGAGGGTCCTTTAGTGATTCAGATAAGGAGATCCATGTTCAAAAATGCTGTCACCATTGTGATAGTTACTGTGACCTGGAAGGAAAAGAAAGGCAGTGAGACCTGCTAACATTTTGGCTCAAGGATTTTCATGAATGCTTCTGAAGTCAGGCTGTGAAACAGGGACATTTAACAGGCTAGAGGAGAAACTCCAAGTACAGTGCTCATTAAAGACCAAATGAAATATTTGCTGAAATGGAAGTGATAGGAATGGCAGACAATGGATTCTTTTGCTTCTCTTTAAACACTGACTATTCTTCCCATGGATAACTGGAGGCAAACTTTGGGCCCAATTTAACCTCAGCTCTAATTAATGAACTGAAATCAGAGGCACCGTTAAACTAATCAGAATGTATTTTGATGCATAAGGGGAAGAAGAGCGGTGCAATGGGAAGAAAGATGAAAATGGAGTCAAGTAGCTTGGGGGGCAAATAGGACTTCACTATTTTTTTATTGTATTATTGTTTTTATTGTTTTTTTTGAATAAATGACTCAAGAAGAACCAGCTCAGCAGGCGCTGAGCATCAACTTCTCTGTGTGATGAGGAAAAGACTTATCATGTAGGGTTGTAGTGAGGGAAAATTTTATAACAGTTTTCAAGTTGTCTTCCTCCTCTGCCTTCTTGTGATATCAAAGAAAGGCTCCCAGACGTTCTTGGTTTTCAAACACTGGCATTCCCACTAAATCCCCTTGGGTGCTCTTGGTGCCAGTCCTGGGTCATGACAGGAGTCCACATTATATGTGAGGTCAGGCCAAGCCTCTCTAGGAGAGCTTCCTATCAGTGGAAAATTCATTTCTGAGAAATTACAGCCAAGAACATTACCAAGTCTTAAGCAAGTTATTAAAATCCTCAGTCTAAGTGACTTAATTTTCCTTCAATTCACTCACAGGTAATGTACTAGACAAGGAAGCATCATTCCAATACAACACAACAGCTCTGATGTCCTGCCACCTCATATAAGGCCAGTTATCCCAAGAAACTATGGCTTAAGGCCATGATGCACAGTTATGCAAGTTGTGCACTGCACAACTCCAGAAGGTGCAGTCAATGTGAATGGTACTTCTAGGTGTCAGCACGGCACAGTCAGTTTGGTTGTATTCCGTGGCTCTGAATTTGCAATCTTTCTTAGGACAGAGAGTTCCCAGTGGCTTTTCAAGCAGCTGAGGCTTCCCAATGCTGTGTCTCTCAAGAGGCTCCTTTCCTGCATGCACATCCTGGGGTGTTCTGCCCACCGTCTTTGACGTGCTGCCTTAGCCACAGAAGGGCCGCAGTAACTCAAACCTGAGCCTCCTTCCTCCCATAGAAGCCAATGCTTCCTTTTACCTGGTGGTTGGCAGAGTCCCCTTGGGAGTCCCAGCAAGAGAGACGTCTTGAATGGCACAGCCTAGCAAGCAGACTTGAAGCTGTTGTCTGTGCTTCTGCATATCCTGCCTTCTGATTTTGATAACTGGGATCCTCAGCACTGCACCACTGGTGCTCTCACTCAACGATCCACTGCTCAAGCCCATGTGCACATCCCAAGACCCCAAACCTCTCTTACCTGAAGCTGGTAGTATGTCACACTCTCGCTAACCTCAGTCATAAGATGCTACCTTTTTCCTTAAGGATTTTCTCCCAAATCTCCCAAAACATTTAATATCTTGTTCACAGGGACTTCAAAGTTTTCTTGATTTTTTCCCTTAAAGATAAAAGGTTTTGGGTTACATATTTTCCATAAAGTCTAAAGAATCTTCCCAATTCTCAATTCCTTAAAATGCAGTCACAAGCACACATACACACACACTCTCTCTCTACCCTTCATAGCCTCTAGGCTACAAAATTATAAAAAAACAGTACTGTTTTTGCTTTTGTTTGTTTGGTTTTATTTGGTCCTTGAACTTGCATCTTTATTTTAAGAGTTGTGGAAAATGGCACAATATTAAAATTTTCGTATAAATCATATACACCTTTATGCAAGATTTTAAAACAGTTGTCAATACTTTTGGAGCTTCTATTTTGTGTGAGATGCTTGTAGAGATGCAAGCATGTTTAAGTCTCTGATCTTAATGAGATTAGCATCTTTAGTATTAAGTATAATCTATGGAAATTTTCACCTCTTTACTTCTTCAATACAAAGATGACTTCCAGAATTTTCTCTTCTAGGGCTTCAGAATTTGGGGTCTGATGGGAAAAGAGAAGAATGATGTTGAGGTTGAAACAAGGGTGAAAGCAAGAACAAGCAAGGCAAAGAAATGATCATTTCGTAGTACTTCACAGCTAATAAGACACTTTTAAAATCAATTTCCTCTTTGACCCCACAATAATGTACCTTCTCTCTCTTTCACCTACTTGTTGGATGCCTACTGCATGCCAGGACCTTGGGTTCCAACTCAGGATTCGAACAGTCAGGTGGAAGAGACAAGAAAAGTAAACGATTCTAGTAATGTGTGATACATTACATGTTAGAGGTTAAAAACCAGGTCTTTAGAGAAAGTTGGTCTGGCCCAATTCATCCTCAACTCTGCTTAATGAATGTAAATCAGAGGCACTGTTAAACCAATCAGAATCAAGTTTACTGTATAAAAGGAAGCAGGACAGCACAATAGAAGGACTGAGGAAATTGGAATCAGGTAGCTTGAGGTTCAAATCTGAGTTTCACCACTTGCTGTGTGGCTTTAGGCAAATTACTTTGGGGTAGGAGTGGGCAAGGTAAAAGAACTGGTATAGGGCACACATCTGGAAATACGTGATGGAAAGTGAACCTTGAAAAGTGAGTAGTGGCTGGTCAGCAAAGGAAATGGGTGGAAAGACATGCCAGACACTCACTGCTCAAAGGCACAGAGTCGGGAAGGTAGGTTGGTCAGGGGTCTGCTGAGCAGAGAGCTTGGGCTGGTGGAGTTGGGCAGACACAAACAATGAGAGAGGACCCTATAAACCACACTCAGAGATCTGGACAGGCCATTCAGGATCCCAGCAGGCATGGCACATCACCTTTACATTGTCTTAATGAATGAGAATGAATTAGGGTTGCAATGGAGGCAAAGGACCTATTGGGAGGCTGAAGAAGCTGCTGTGGCAAGAAATTATCAGAAGCTGAACTGCTTTGGGCACTGGCAATGAGTATGGAAAGGAGGTAGTTGAGTGTCACAGCCAGCAGCTAATGTGGGGCACACCAGCATGAGCAGGTGTTTTACACACGTATCATATTTCATCCTCAAAGTTGAACAGATATAAAAAGAGACAGGTACACAGCAAAGTTGGGCAACATAATGCTTTGTGTGAATTAGGAGTGGGGCTCCTAAGGGTTAGCACATGGTCTGAGACAGGATTACATCTTAATGGGTAAAACCTCACTCCTTCCTATGGGCAGCCATGCCAGGTCACAAGGCTCAACAAGCAGAGGATATTGTCTCCCCCTTTCCCCTTCGGCTGAGTCCCTCTGTGTGATGCCAAATGTATCAATCCGTTTTTACACTGCTGTAAAGAAATACTGGAGACTGGGAGGTTTATAAAGGAAAGATGTTTAGTTGACTCACAGTCCTGTGTGGCTGGAGGCCTCAGGAAATTTACAATTGTGGCAATAGGCAAAGGGAAACAGGTACCTCTTCACAAGGTGGCAGGAGAGAGAAGGGGAAAAGCCCAGGGGAAGCTGCCATTTAAAAAACAGTCAGATCTCATGAGAACTCCTTCACTATCACAAGAATAGCATGGAGGAAACTGCCTTTATAATCTAATCACCTCCCACAAGGTCTCTCCCTCAACACTTGGAGATTACAATTCCAAATGAGGTTTGGGTGGGGACACAAAGCCTAACCATATCACCAAATTATACTTTGTGTGTGACAACCTACCAAATGAAGACCTCAAGACCCAGAAATGTTCATGGATTAGTGTGTCTCAGTTCATGGCTAGTGAGAGAAAAGCCAGGATTTACATCTCGGTCATTGTCTACCTCCAAAGCCTATGTTTGTAATGAGTGTAGTTGACATCATTATACTGAGTTTTACAGATAAGGAAACTGAAGCTCCAAGGGTTTAACACAATTTTCCCATCACTGGAAATCAAGAGTGGTGGAAAGGGAAATGAAATTCCAAATGTCTGTCTCTAAATCTCACTCGCTTTACAAAAATCAAATTAACCTCAGTAATTTCAAGTGGCAAAAAATATGACAGAATCCAAGAAACTGTGGGTTAGTAATTCCAGGGTTGAACGTGGATAAATTACTTTAAAATTATGAACTGTATATCTCAGAATATGATTTTGAAGCAATTAAATTGTCATGACACTTCTTGTGGTCCTATTTTGAATGCTGAAAAAATGCCTAGCTTGCAGATATGGGATTTCTTTCCCCTTAGCATAACTGAGTAGCATTACCTATAAAACAGAGGGCAATTTTACATTATTACAAGTGTTATACTAAAATACACTTGGGTGCAATAAATACAGTAATATTTGTGAAAATGACCCCTGTTTTATGGAGATTTCCAATTGCCTGTGTTCCATAATTGTTTTTTCGGTGTATCTGAATGAACAGTTATGAGACATAGACAATTTCAAGAAGACCTTGCGCTGCTTTGAGGTGTGTTGACAACTAAATATCCTGAACTCATGTGTCATCAGAGCCCCAGAATACACATAATAATGTTTATAATTCTAAAATCTAAAAACTCTTACATTCTTTCCAGATAATAATTGATAATTCATTTTTTTCCCCACAACCTCTCTGAGACAAACAATTCTCTCATATCCACTTTGCAATGAAACTGAGATTTGGAAAATCTGTGATTCACATACTGCTGTGATGATGGTGATGGGGCAATATGAAAAATACTTCTAGTGTGGTCTTTTGTAGATAAAAGAAATATGTACATATGGGTTCCCTCTGTTACTTACCAGGAACTGGTGCAATAGGACTATGATGGTTCTGTCTTTACAGATGAGAAAATAGATGCTTCACCCATTCATTCGTCCATTCAATAAATGCATAGCGAAAGCTTGTTACTGCCGGGGACTGTTCAAATTGCTGAGAATACAGCTGCTGACAAAAGGGGAAAAATGCCTCCCCTCAGGGAGATTCTGTTTTGGTTACTGGGTGAATTAATCTTCTCAAGCTGCCATAACAAAGTACCACACCCTGGGTGGCTTCCACTACAGAAATTGATTTTTTTCTTAGTTCTGGGGGCTGGAATTCCAAGATCAAGGTGGTTTCTCCAAAGACACAGGGTTGGTTCCTCCTAAGACACAGGGTTTGTTCCCCCTGAGACCTCTCTCCTTGATATGAAAGTGACTGCCTTCTCGTGTCCTCATACGGCTTTTCTTCTCTGTGCATGTCTCTTGCATCTCTCTATGTGTCTAAATATTATTTTCTTATAAGGACATCAGTCAGAATAGATTAGGGCTTACCTTAAGGGACTCATTTTAACTTAGTCATCTCTTTGAGGGCCCTATCTCCAAATAAAACCACAGTCTGAGTAATTGGAGTTTAGGGCCTCGATGTATAGATTTTGGGGGACACGGTTCAGCCCATAACACCTGTCTAAAGTTACACAGTTGGTAGGTAGTCAGGTCAGGACTGACTGCTGCTTTTCTGACATATTCTCCAAACCTGGACCATGTCGCCTGCCTCCTGTCTACCAGATTAAGACCAGAAGCAGTCTGTTTCGTCAAACTGCAGACTTATTTTTGAAGCAAATAAGTTGGGAAACAAGGGGCCTGTGTGTATACATGTGTGTTTGTGTACTGTAATGACTAAACAACTTAATGCAAGGGATAAGTTTGTACTTCAGGGACTTGGATAACTTAGATAGTTTGCATTAATTGATCTCTCAAAGTTGTGCTCCCGGAACTTTCCAATTCATTGCTCAGGCCTCAACAATTATTCCTTCCCCTTCAGCTGTCAGCTTTCCAACATTTTGGTTTCTTCTATGTCTTTTTCCATGACTTCAAAATTCATGCCACTTAAAAGTAGTAGCTTCAACTATTCTTTAAATGAGAGCTTCTTTCTCTTTGACTTCAGGACTTTTTGCTTTGATAACTTCAAATGTCTCCCTTTCTACACCAAGCACTTAATGCTCACCAGTGGTTTTAGCTTTTCAAACACATTAATAATAATATATTTTGTGTTTATCTTTTGTTTTATCAGCTTTAATGGTGCATTTCTGCCTGCTATCTTGGAATAAACAAGGCTATTAACTGAGTAATTTTTTAAATGTCATAAGAAGTCCTATTGCTTTTTAGAAATACTTCTAAACACAGGCAGATCTGTACAACTGAAATCTTCATTCTGTGCTCTCAGTATACTGACTGTGAAATAAATAAAAGATAGCTTTTGCGTTTGGTAACCTTGAAGTCCTCAGGGTACTTTTACCTCTAAGACTGGGTAAGTGAGTGTTTTCAAGTGACTTAAGAAGACAAGGAGAGGGAGACAGTGTATAGGGAGTGAGTGAGTTCTTACATGAAATAAGAACAGGACTTAAGATATTCAAAACGCAAATTAAGAGAAGGAAGCAAAAGTGAGGCGAGAAAGAAAAAAACAGAGAGGAATGACTTTATAATTTAAAATGTACTTAGTGTAGGATTTCAGTATTGTAATAGGAGCAGAGCCTCTATATTTTCTAATATATTCAGTGGTTACATGGTACTTTTCTTCTGGAAGGAGTGCAGATGACTTAGCTTGTACTCTTTTCTTTACCACCTCTGCATGCAGTGCAGCCAGCCATCTCCAGGTCAGGGTAGACTAGAACCACCTTTTTTTTTTTTTTTTTGGCATGGTCTCACTCTGTTGCCTGGGCTGGGGTGCAGTGGCACGATCTCAGCTCATGGTAGCCTCCACCTCCTGGGCTTAAGCAATTCTCCTGCCTCAGCTTCCTGAGTAGCTGGGATCATAGGCACACACCACCATGCCCAGCTAACTTTTGTATTTTTAGTAGAGATGGGGTTTCACCATGTTGGCCAGGCTGGTCTTGAACTCCTGACCTCAGGTGATCCACCCGCCTTGGCCTCCCAAAGTGCTGAGATTACAGGTGTGAGCCACGGTGCCCACCCTTAAACCACTATTTATGTAATAGAAAATAATTGGACAGCTTCTTCAATGGCGAACAGAAAGAAAGACACTTGGAATCCAATTGAAGAGTACAGGCAGCCATTCTGGCAAATGAGTTCTGGCCTAACTGTTAACTAAATTTGCTGTAATAACAACAATTTTAAAAAGTCCTTGGTTCTGTTTTACTGGAAATGAAAATAGTATCCAGAGCATCCAGGGCTATATTTCTTCTATAAATATGTACTTTCTTCATAGACCTAGTCATTTTGAGGCTTGCAGTTTTTCAGGGCAAATAATTCTGTGCTGATCTATTTTTCATAGTATAAAAAAGTTCATGTTAGATAAATATAGTGACCTTTAGCTGTCTAAATATTAAGCAGACACCAGAGTAACTTCCTGAACCAAATAAGTCTCGAATTTTATGAGAAAAGCAGGGGTCAGGTTTTTGTATTAAAGGCCAGATAGTTAGTAAATATTTTAGACTTTGTCGGTCATATGGTATCTGTCTTTACTCATCTCTGTAGTCATAGCACAAAAGTAGCCTCAGACAACATGGACTGTTGACCCTCAGGCAACATGGAGCTAGAGCCACTGAACCCCCATGCAGTTGGAAATCCACATGTAACTTTTTACTCTCCCAAAACTTAACTACCAATAGCCTACTGTTGACTGGGATCCTTGTTGATAACATGAAGTCAATAAATACATATTCTATATGTTGTAGGTATTATATACTGTATGTTTACAATAAAGTAAGTAGAGAAAAGGGAATATTATTATGAAAAATCATAAGGAAGGGAAAATATATTTACTATTCATTAAGTGGAAATGGATTATCATAAAGGTCTTCACCCTCATCATTTTCACATTGAATAGGCTGAGGAGGAGGAGAAAGAGGTGGGGTTGGTCTGCTCTCTCCGGAATGGTGGATGTGGAAGAAAACTCACGTACAAGTGAATCCATGAAGTTCAAACGCGTGCTGATGATGGCTCAACAGTAAATGAATGGGCGAGACTTTACTCCAACACAACCAATATTTATGAACCCTGAAATTTGAAGGGCACATAATTTTCCTGGGTCACAAAATATTATTTTTCTTTTGACTTTTTTGCAATCATTTAAAAAAAAATGTAAAAAATAGTCCTGACTTGTGGGCTGCGTAAAAACAGGCTGTACACTTTTATTTGTTGACCTCTGAGATGAAAACTTGTGTGCCATTAGTACTTAAATTATGCTACGGAGGGATCTATGCCACATGATTAATTTAATTGGGGAAATAAGGCAGTGATTTTTGCCTGAATATTAATATCACTGAAATATCTAGATAATTAAGTTGATGTATTAACAGGACTTTGATTTTCTGTCACACATAGCCAAAACCTACAGAACTGCCTGATTCTCTTCTGTCCTAGTTCTATTTACTGTGTGGTAGGGACATAATTTGTTTTTTAAAATCTTTTCTACCATATTCCTCTCCCTATCCCTTCCTCCCACTAAAGGAGAATCTTTTCTAGCCTGGCTCCTGGATATTTTCCGATGATGAATTAGAAGAAAGATAAGGCCCTAGAAGCCCAGAGAGTGGAGGAAGGACAAAGCCAGAGAAGATAAGCTGATCTGCTTATAGATTGCAGGATATGAGAAACCGGGAAAACCATTATGCCTGGGACTGTGGAGTCCATCTGGGGTTTTAAGCTCGGAGAAGCTATGCAGAAGAGAAGTAGGGGAAGGAGGAAAGGAATTTGACAAGTGTTGTTGCATATTATTAAATAGCTCTTTTTTGATGTTCTTCTAGAAACATAAGTAAAGATTAGTGCTCCCTGCGAAAGTTTGTTTTGTGGTTGCTGGGCTATGGGTCTATGTTATGATTCCATACAGAAGCCAGGCCACGTGAAGTCGCAATTTATTATATAGCTGTCTAAAATATCAGAATAACATCACATGCACAAAGCAACATATTTTATTTGTATTTACTCTTTTCTAGACTACTTGGAATTACTAAATATTTCATGAACTTTGACAAAGAGTGCACAACATGCACTGGAGCTAGAGTTGCCAAAAAAAAAAAAAAAAAAAGAAAGGTTAATTGACATTTTAGCTTTGGGCTTTGGTGGTAAGCATTGTTCAGTTTTCCTAAGAAGAAGGTTTGAGCATTTGTTTTGGTCCACAGGCACAATGGTTCAGCAATTTTAGTTGGATTTCTCATTTGAGTAATACGTTCTCTAATAGATCTAAAAAAAGCATTAAGAAAATAATTATTTTTAAAAGGCAAGTGTCATTTTATAAGTTAAGAGGTATCATTTATGTGTACAGACTCAGAAGAATTATAACACGGGATTCTTATTCACTGAAGGCTTATTGTCTACTTAGTTCATATAACTAAGAAAAGAAAGAAAAGACAGAAAAGAATGAGGGCAACATAGCATCCTATGTCACAAATATAAATATCTGGAGATATATAAGATATGGTAAATTCTTTCAAGCAGCTATCAAAACTTCCATTAGAAATTTTAGTTGAAATGTAGCTAAACAATAAAAATCTTTGGAATGAATGAATAAAGGCAAAAACCTCTCTTCACTTTATGTTCAGTCTGAAGCTAGGGTTAGGATTCATCCAGAAAATACAGCTGCTCTTGCAAAGAGATTTGGTTTCTTCCTTACAGGTTTCCTGACTGACACCTTCCACATACTTGTGAACTATGACTTGATCATAACACAGAAATAACTCTTCCAATGCAATTACATTTTAAAATAATTTAATAACTCAAGGACGACATCTAAAGAAATGAAATTGATTTGCTTAGTTCTTCTAAATCTCAGGCAGCAACTGAATTATCACCAAGCTCCTTACCAGTAAGAACAAAGAATGGTTTTGAATAGTCAGAGATTTTGCAGATACGTGAAGCCTTGCTCCCCAAAGCTCTATTCATTGCTTACCATATTGGGAGGGAGGAAGATTTTGATTGAGCTGGTCTATGATCACACTGGTATACAATGCTTGCTGAACCCAATCCAAATCCTGAGTGGTATCATTGTAGGTACAGTTGCCTATAATAGCAGAGCTAAGCTTAGGAATAACTCAGGTAAATAGCACCAGGCAGTACTATGTATTATTATTTACTGTTTGGGTATGCTGAGGTCTCAATTACTATATAAATCACGTGAAGCAAATTAATCTTGTGCTCATATGGGGAAAGTCTTATGTACACTACAGGAGGCTAGAAATGTGCTGAATGAATCACTTATATTCTGTTTACATTTTATTCTTTTTTTAAATAAAACTTTTAGGTTCAGGAATACATGTGTAGGTTTGTTATATAGGTAAATTCGTGTCATGGGGGTTTGTTGTACAGGTTATTTCATGACCCAGATACTAAGCCTACTACCCAATAGATATTTTCTTCTGATCTTCTCCCTCCTCCCACCCTCTACCCTTAGGTAGGCCCCAATGTCTGTTGTTCCCTTCTTTGTGTCCACAAGTTACCATCATTAAGGCTCCCACTGATAAGTGAGAACATGTGGTATTTTGTTTTCTGTTCCTGTGTCAGTTTACTGAGGATAATGGCCTCCAGCTCCATCCACGCTCCTGCAAAAGACATGATCTCATTCTTTTTTTTTTTTTTTTTTTTTTTTTGAGGTGGAGTCTTGCTCTGTCGCCTGGACTGGAGTGCAGTGGCCAGCTCACTGCAAGCTCCGCCTCCCGGGTTTACGCCATTCTCCTGCCTCAGCCTCCCGAGTAGCTGAGACTACCGGCGCCCGCCACCTCGCCCAGCTAGTTTTTGTATTTTTAGTAGAGACGGGGTTTCACCGTGTTAGCCAGGATGGTCTCGATCTCCTGACCTCGTGATCCGCCCGTCTTGGCCTCCCAAAGTGCTGGGATTACAGGCTTGAGCCACCGTGCCCGGCCGATCTCATTCTTTTTAATGGCGGCACAGTATTCCATGGTGTATATGTAGTACATTTTCTTTATCCAGTGATATGGTTTGGCTCTGTGTCCCCACTCAAATCTCATGTTCTAGCTCCCATAATTCCCATGTGTTGTGGGAGGGACCCAGTGGGAGATGATTGAATTACGGAGTGGATCTTTCTCTTGCTGTTCTTGTGGTAGTGAATGGGTCTCAAGATATCTGATGGTTTTAAAACATGGGAGTTGGCTGGGCACAGTGGCTCATGCCTGTAATCCCATCACTTTTGGAGGCTGAGTCGGGTGGATCATGAGGTCAGGAGTTTGAGACCAGCCTGACCAAGATGGTGAAACACCATCCCTACTACAAATAAAAAAAAATTAGTGAGGCGTGGAGGTGCGTGCCTGTAATCCCAGCTACTCAGGAGGCTGAGGCAGGAGAATCGCTTGAATCTGGAAGGCAGAGGTTGCAGTGAGCTGAGATTATGCCACCACACTCCAACCTGGGCAACAGAGTGATATTCAGTCTCTCCCCCAGCCCTAGAAAAAAAAAAAAAAAAAGAAAGAAAAAGAAAAGGGAGTTGCCTTGCACAAGATCTCTTTTTGCCTGCTGCCATCCATGTAAGATGCGACTTGCCTTCCACCATGACTTTGAGGCCTCCCCAGCCATGTAGAACTGTAAGTCCAATAAACCTCTTTTTAAAACTTTTTTTTAATTGCCCAGTTTTGGGTATGTCCTTATTAGCAACGTGAAAACAAACTACTTCATTCAGTCTACTATTGATGGACATTTAGGTTGATTCTATGTCTTTGTTATTGTGAGGAGCAACAAACATATGCATGTATGTGTCTTTACAGTAGAATGATTTCCACTTCTTTGGGTATATACCCAATAATGTGATTGCTGGGTCAAATAGTAGTTCTGTCTTCAGCTCTTTGAGGAGTTGCCACACTGTTTCTACAATGGTTGAACCAATTTACCTTCCCACCAACAGTATATATGCATTTCCATTTCTCTGCAACCTCCCCAGCATCTGTTATTTTTTGACATTTTAATAATTGCCATTCTGACACTTATTACACAATGAGATACCATCACAATGAGATGGTATCTCATTGCGGTTTTGTTTTGCATTTCTCAAATGATCAGTAATGTTGAGCTTTTTTTCATATGCTTGTTGGCAACGTGTAGGTTTTCATTTAAAAAGTGTCTGTTCATGTCCTTTGCCCACATTTTTTTTTAATGTTTAAATTCTGGGGTACATGTGCAGGATGTGCAGGTTTGTTACATAGGTAAACATGTGTCATGGTGGTTTGCTACACCTATCAACCCATCACCTAGGTATTAAGCCCAGTATGCATTAGCTATTTTTCCTAATGCTCTTCCTTCCCCCACCCCATCCCTTGACAGGCCCCAGTGTGTGTGTTGTTCCTCTCCCTGTGTTCATGTGTTCTCATCGTTCAGCTTCCACTCACAAATGAGAACATGTGGTGTTTGGTTTTCTGTTCTTGTGTTAGTTTGCTGAGGATAATGGCTTCCAGCTCCATCCATGTCCCTGAAAAAGACATGATCTTGTTCCTTTTAATGGCTGCATAGTATTTCATGGTATATATGTACCATGTTTTCTTTATGCAGTCTATCATTGATGGGCATTTGGGTTGATTCCATTTGCTATTGTGAATAGTGCTGCAATGAACATGCATACATGTATCTTTATGATAGAATAATTTATATTCCTTTGGGTATATACTTAGTAAAGAGATTGCTGGGGCAAATGGTATTTCTGCTTGTAGATCTTCGAGGAATCACCACACCAACTTCCATAACGGTTGAACTAATTTACATTCCCACCAATAGTGTAAAAGTGATCCTATTTCTCTGTAACCTTGCCAGAATCTGTTGTTTTGTGACTTTTTAATAATCACCATTCAACTGGCATGAAATAGTATCTCACTGTGGTTTTGATTTGCATTTCTCTAATGATCAGTGATGTTTTAATGGGGTTGTCTGATTTTTTCTGATAAATTTGTTTAAGTTCCTTATAGATGCTGAATATTAGACCTTTGTCAAATTCATTGTTTCCAAAACTTTCTCCCATTCTGTAGGTTGTCTATTTACTCTATTGGTAGTTTATTTTGCTGTGTAGACTCTCTTTAGTTTAATTATATCCCATTTGTCAATTTTTTGTTTTTGTTGCAATTGCCTTTGGTGTCTTTGTCATTAAATCTTTGCCTGTTCTTATGTCCATAATCATATTGCCTAGGTTGCCTTCCAGGAGTTCTATAGTGTTAGGTTTTACATTCAAATCTTTAATCCATCTTGAGCTGATTTTTGTATATGGTGTAAGGAAGGGGTCTAGTTTCAATCTTCTGCATATGGCTAGCCAGTTATCCCAGCATCATTTACTAAACAGTAAGTCTTTTACCCATTGCTTGTTTTTGTCAACTTTATCAAAGATCAGATGGTTGTAGGTGTGTGACATTATTTCTGAGCTGTCAACTCTGTTCCACTGGTCTAAGTGTCTGTTTTTGTACCAGGACCATGCTGTTTTGGTTACTGTATCCCTGTAGCACAGTTTGAAGTTGGGTAACGTGATACCGTCTGCTTTGTTCTTTTTGCTTAGGATTGTCTTGGTTATTTGGGCATTGATTTTTGATTCCATGTAAGTTTTAAAATAGTTTTTTCTAGTTCTGTCAAGAATGACATTGATAATTTGATGGGACTAGCAGTGAACCTATAAATTGCTTAGGGCAATATGGGCAGTTTAACGATATTGATTCTTCTAATCCATGAGCATGGAATGTTTTTCCATTTGTTTGTGTCATCTCAATTTCTTTGGGCAGGGTTTTGTAATTCTCATTTTAGAGATGTTTCGCTTCCCTGATTAGCTGTGGTCATAGGTATTTTATTCTTTTTGTGGCAATTGTAAATGGGATTACATTCCTGATTTGGCTCTTGGCTTGGCTGTTGTTAGTGTATAGGAATGTTAGTAATTTTTGTACATTGATTTTGTACCTTGAAACTTTGCTGAAGTTGCTTACCAGCTCAAGGAGTTTTTGGGCAGAGACCATGGTGTTTGCTACATATAAAATCATATTGTTGCAAAAAAGGATATTTGGACTTCCTCTCTTCCTGTCTGGATGCCCTTTATGTCTTTCTCTTGCCTAACTGCTCTGGGTGGTAAGAGAGGGCATCCTTGTGTTGTACCAGTTTTCAAGGGGAATGCTCCCAACTTTTCCCCATTCAGTATGATATTGGCTGTGTTCGTCATAGATGGCTCTTACTTTGAGGTATGTTCTTTTATCATGTCTCTGTGTCTAATGACATCTCTATTGAGATGATCATGTGGTTTTTGTTTTTAATTCTGTTTATGTGATGAAACATGTTTATTGATTTGTGTATGTTGAAGCATCCCAGCAATAAAGTCTATCTGATTGTGGTGGATTAGCTTTTTGATGTGCTGCTGGATTTGCTTTGCTAATATTTTGTTGAAGGTTTTAGCATCAGTGTTCATCAAGAATATTTGCCTGAAGTTTTCCTTTTCTTTTGGTGTGTCTCTGCCAGGTTTCAGTGTCAGGATGATGCTGGCCTCATAGAATGAGTTTGGGACGAGTCCCTCCTCCTCAATATTTTGGAATAGTTTCAGTATAAATTGTACCAACTCTTCTTTGTACATCTGGTAAAATTTAGCTGTGAATCCATCTAGTTCCAGGTGCTTTTTTTTTCATTGGTAGGCTATTTATTACGGATTCAATTTCAGAGCTCGTTATTGGTCTGTTCAGGGATTCAGTTTCTTCCTGGTTCAGTCTTGAAGATATGTTCGGGAATGTATTCATTTCTTCTAGATTTTTAAGTTTGTGTGCATAGATATGTTTATAATATTCTCTGATGTTTATTTGTATTTCTGTGGGGTTAGTAGTAATATCTCGTTTGTCGTTTCTAATTGTGTTTATTTGGATCCTCTCTCTTTTCTTCTTTGTTCATCTAGCTAGCAGTCTATCCTACTATCTTATTATTTTTTTCAAAAAACCAGCTCCTGGATTTATTGATCTTTTGAATGTTTTATGTTGGTCTGAACCTCCTTCAGTTCAGATATGATTTTTGTTGTTTTTTGCCTTCAGTTAGCTTTGGGTTGATTTGGTTGATTTCCTCTTGCTTCTCTAGTTCTTTTAGTTGTAATGTTAGATTGTTAGTATGATATCTTTCTAACTTTTTGATGTAGGCATTTAGTGCTATAAATTTTCCTCTTAACATTGCCTTAGCTATGTCCTGGAGATTCTGGTATGTTGTATCTTTGTTCTCATTAGTTTCAAAGAACTTCTTGATCTCTGTCTTAGTTTCATTATTTACCATCATTCAAGAGCATTATTCAGGAGCAGGTTGTTTAATTTCTGTGTAATTGTATGGTTTTGAGTGATTTTTTAAATCATGATTTCCTATTTTATTGCACTGTGCTCTGAGAGTGTGGTTGGTATGATTTTGGATACTTTACATTTGCTTAGGATTGGTTTATATTTAATTGTGTGGTCAATTTTAAAGTATGTGCCACATGGTGATGAGAAGAATGCATATTCTCTTGTTTTGGGGTGGGGAGATCTGTAGATGTCTATCAGGTTTGTTTGGTCCAGTGTTGAGTTCAGGTCCTAAATATCTTAGTTAATTTTCTGCCTTGATAATCTATCTAATACTGTCAGTGGAGTGTTGAGGTCCCCTACTATTATTGTGTGGGAGTTTAAGTTTCTTTGAAGCTCTGCAAGAACTTACTTTATGAGTCTGGGTGCTCCTGTATTTGGTGCATGAGCATTTAGGAAAACTTGGCATTCTTGTTGAATTGAACCCTTTACTATTATGTAATGCTCTTCTTTGTCTTTTTTGTGATCATTGTTGGTTTAAAGTCTGTTTTGTCTGAAACTAAGATTGCACCTCTTGCTTTTTTTTATTTTCCATTTGCTTGGTTTATTTTTCTCCATCCCTTTATTTTGAGCCTATGAGTGTCATTGCATGTGAGATGGGGTTTCTTGAACAAAGCATACCATTGGGTCTTGCTTGTTTATCCAGCTTGCCACTCTGTGCCTTTTAATTGGGGGTATTTAGCCTGTTTACAGTCAAAGTTAGTATTGACATGTGTTAATTTCATTCTGTGATTGTGTTGTTAGCTCATTCTTATGAAGGCCTATTTATGTGGTTGCTTTATAGTGTCACTAATCTGTGTACTTAAGTGTTTTTGTAGTGGCTGGTAATGGTCTTTCCTTTTCATATTTAGTGCTTCTTTCAGGAGTTCTTGTGAGGTAGGTCTGGTGGTAATGAATTCCCTTAGCAATTTTACTACAAAAACGATCTTACGGCTCCTTTGCTTATGAAGCTTAGTTTGGCTGGATATGAAATTATCGGTTGAAATTTCTTTCCTTTAAGAATGGTTAATATGGGCCCCCAATCTCTTCTGGTTTGTAAGGTTTCTACTAAAAGATCCAGTTAGTCTGATGGGCTTGCCTTTGTAGGTGACCTGCCCTTTCTCTCTAGCTGCCTTCAACATTTTTATTTCATTTCAGTCTTGGAGTATTTGACAATTATTTAATTTCAGTTTTGGAGTATTTGATAAGTCTTGGGGATGATCTTCTTGTGGATTATTTTGCAGGGATTCTCTGCACTTCCTGAATTTGAATGTTGGTAAATTTAAAGTACATAGCATGTCTTGAAATTCTTATGCTCATGTGTCTGAGGATGTTCCTTACCTGTGTCTTTTCTAGCTCCTTAAATGTCACCCACTGTTGAATAGTTTGCATTCATAGGCCCAAAATTGAATAAATCATGGCAGAGAAAGGATTCCAATTTTCTTTCTGTAACTGGATCTTCGATTAATCTTAGTGTCAACAGATTTGGTACTCATACTCTGTAGTTGCCGTGGATGTTCTTGCAGCCTGAAGCTTCACTTTGTTTTGCAAGTTGGGCTTTTGTTTAGTTCCCTTGCCTAAAACCTGAGCTCGCTCCTGGAACTGGAAACTTGTTCTGAATTCACGCCTTTCTTGGTGGAACTCAGACACTTTGTGAGAGATGGTAGTGTGCCATCTTTTAACACTGAAAAGAAAAGTCGACCTAAAATTCTATGCCCTGTGAAAATATCTTTTTTTTTTTAAAAAAAGAAAGCAAAATAGGGACCATGTCACAGATGAAAAACCTGACATAATTCACCACCTCCAGAACAATATAAAAAATGTTGGCATGGTGCAGTGGCTCATGCCTGTAATCCCAGCACTTTGGGAGGCTGAGGTGGGCCGATCATGAGGTCAAGAGATTGAGATCATCTTGACCAATATGGTGAAACTCTGTTTCTACCAAAAATACAAAAAATTAGTCAGGTGTGGTGGCACACACTTATAGTCCCAGCTACTCAGGAAGCTGAGACAGGAGAATTGCTTGAACCTGGGAAGCGGAGGTTGCAGTGAGCTGAGATTGCACCACTGCACTCCAGCCTGGGCAACAGAGTGCGACTCCATCAAAAAAAAAAAAAGTGTTAAAGGTAGTCTTTTAGTCAGAAAAATTATGCCTGATGGATATATGGATGGACACAAAAGAATGAAGAACACCAGAAATGGTAACTATATGGGTAAATAGATAAGATTATTTACTTAGTCTTTAAAACCCTTTATAATTGAATGTTTAAACAAAAATTATAGCAATCTCAATAACAGTAAAATGTTTGACAATATTAGTATTAAGGCCTTGATGGAAAAAAATGCAAGTATTGAAAGATTTTTAGACAATTCATGGAAAAGTATAATACCACTTTATGTAGACAGTGATAGGTTCAAAATGTATAGTATAAACTCTACAATCACCACTAAAATAATGTATATCTATTCCTAATAAGCCAACAAAGGAGATAAAATAAAATTGTAAAAATAATTAGTCCAGAAAAAGGAGAACAAGAAAGAGATGGAGCATATAGAGACAAACAGCAAGATGATAGATTTAAGCATAATTAAAATAACATTAAATGTTAATAGTCTAAACACCACACAGATATTGTCAGATTGCACACAAAAGCAGGACCCAACTATGTGCTGCCTTCAAGAAACACTTTAAATATGAGGACAAAAATAAAGGATGGAAAATAAAATAAGCATTATAAATAGTATAAAAGAATATAACAATCAAAGGAAATCTGGAGTTACTATTTTATTGTCAGACAAAGTATATTTCAGAGCAAAGACTACAACCACGGACAAAGAAGATCATTTCATAATAACAAATGTGTCAATTTATTAAGAGTATATAAATGCTAAGTGCACCTGCACCCAATAATAGAACTTCAGACTACATGTTCAAAAAGTGATAGTGCTACAAAGAAAAATAGACAAATTTATAACTGTAGTAAGAAATTTCAGTACCACTCCCTTGATAACTGATAGAAGAAGTAGATAGAAAATCAGTAAGGAGATAGAGGACTTCAGTACAATTAACAATCAACCCTGCCTAATTGCACTCCACCCAATAGCAACATTATATTTATTATTTTCAAGTGCACACAGAGCATTTATCAAGAGAGATTTTGTTTTGGGTCATAAAACAAGTTTCCATAAATTTAAAAGGATGCCAATAATAACACATAGCAGCTTTTTTGATCACAAATTAAATTATAAACAAGTAACATAAACATTTCTAAAAGAAAATCCTCAAATATTTGGAAACAAAATAACATATTTAAAAATAGCTTATGGTTCAAAGAAAAAATCAGAAGTAAAATTAGAAGGTGTTTTGATCTGAACAAAAAAAGAAAACATAACATGTCACAATTTATGGAATTCAATTTATGGCTGCATTTATAGCAAAACTTATGGTGTTAAACACCTCTATTAGAAAAGAAAGATCTTAAATTAATAAACTCAGTTCCATCTTAAGAGGTGAGAGAAAGAACCACTACACATGTATTAGAATGGCTGAAATTAGAAGACTGAGAATATCAATTTGGTGAGGATATGGAGGAACTGGAACTCTCAGGAACTCTGGTGAAAAGAGATAATGGTGCAGCCACTATGGTTTCTTCAAACCTTAAGCACACACAATATGACCCAACATTCTATTCCAAGATATTTACTTAAAAAGAAAGAAGCATGTATCCGTAAAAAGACTTGTACAGAAATATTCATAACAACTTTGTTTGTAAACAACCTAAGCTATACACTGGTAAATGGGTACACAAATTGTGAAATATTAACATAGTGGAATGTTATTTCTCAATATAAACAACGAACTATTGATACACATAACAGTGGTGAATGTAAAAATAAATATGGAGCATGGAAAGAAGGACACGTAGTTTATGATTCTATTTATATGAAATTCTGGAAATAGTGTATTGATCTGCAGTAACAGGAAGCAGAACAGTGGTTTCCTGAGGAGATGAGGGGAATAAAGAAGGAAAGGATTACATAAGGGCATGATGAATATGCTCACTACTTTGGTTGTGATGATGGTTTCATGGTCCTACATGTACATCAAAATGTATAACATTTTATACTTTAAATATGTGCAGTTTATTGTTCATTAATGGTACCTAACGCACCTACTGCTCTAAAAATAATTCTACCACTGCAATATTTCTAAAATACCAATTGCAATGAAAATTTTTTATTGATCAAAAACTTAGAGAGTATTAAGTCTCAGTACTAAGGGCAGGAAATGAAAACAAATCTCACATGGTTGACTTCAGTGAGCTTTCAGTCTTAGAAAAAAACATGCGGAAGCAACTTCTTTGCAGCGCTTGGTAATCTGTAAAATACTGATTTTTACAGCGTTAGCTCATTTAAGAGTCATTATTTTTATCTAAGGTATTAATTATTTCTCAAAGGGATACATATATAAAAATAACGTAAGGATTTGATCTTACATGCAATCTTGGGAGCAGCTTATGCCATATATGTATGACTTGTTTCTGTTTGGTACAGGAGCTGGAAGTCCCTAGTTCATCTGTTCAGGAAGAGAAGATGGCTACGGACATGCAATAGGCTGGACTGGAGGCTGAGACGGTCTCTTGCCCCCTCCAAGACTGTAACTTTGATGATACAGGTGTCCCTCACTATGGAGCTAAACACACATCTGGTTTGGAAGCTGAGCAAGCTGGAAGTCAGCCATATGCTGATCCACTAAGGCAAAAAATAAGAGACCATGTACAAGTTGCATATACTGTCCTAAGCTCTGTTCTGACCTGCTAAGAGTTAAAAGTAACATAGCTGCTGCCCCACTTCTGCCTTCCAAATCTTGTGTGAAATGTCTCTAGTGAATCAGAGAGGGAATTCTAGGGACATGAAATTCGCCTTAGCTATGTTGATGCAGCCAAATCACACACACATACATGTATATATATTTATATGAACATACATGTATATATATGTATGTGTGTACATATATGTAGTGTATATCAGACATGTAGTTATACATTTAATATTTTTGGAGAAACTGTACTATTAAGAAAAACACACTCCTGTAATCCCAGCACTTTGGGAGGCCAACGCAGGCAGATCACAAGGTCAGGAGATTAAGACCATCCTGACTGACACTGTGGAACCCCATCTCTACTAAAAATACAAAAAATTGGCCAGGCGTGGTGGCACGCATCTGTAGTTCCAGTTACTCAGGAGGCTGAGGCAGGAGAATCGCTTGAACCTGGTAGGTGGAGGTTGCAGTGAGCCGAGATCGTGCCACTGCACTCCAGCCCGGACAACAGAGCGAGACTCCGTCTCAAAAAAAAAAAAAAAAGAAAAGAAAAAGAAGAACATCCATAATTTAGCAGGTCCATTGTGCCATGCTCCGTGTTGATTGCTTTACATACATTAAAAATTTTATCCTTAAATCATTCTACAAATAGATATTATTATCACCATTTCATAAATAAGGAAAATGAGGGTAGACAGGTTAAGTTACTTGTCCAAGATTACATGTGTGTAGGCTGTAGAGCAGGGCTGCAAACTCTAAAGCTTGTCTTCCTAACATGTGTTCTAAACCTACAAGCCAATTCAGTGAGCTGAAAATAAAAAAACAAAACTAAAAGAAATATATAAATAGTAAATTACCAGAACATATTTAAATAACCACTCACAGAATTTTTAAAACATGGCAATGTTAAACAAATTGAAAATCCTCTGAGATAAATAACTGCTCAAATCATATTTTAAAGATTTTAATCTCATCTGTGTAGGACTCTCTTTAATTTGCACTGAGTATACACATTCCTAAAATATATGCCAACAACATGCAAATGTTTACTGACTTCAGTTTACAAAAAAAAAAAAAAAAGTGAGGAATGAGAATAGCCATGTGGATAAGAGACAGGCTGGTGGATGCAAGGGGAGGGAATTTGACAGAGGGAGAGAAAAACAGGCAAGAGATTGAAAGAGACTGAGACACAACATAGAGAAGAGGCCCCAAGCTCAGGGAGAGATATGCAAATGTTCATCGACTCCGTAATGAAAAATCTTCTTATTAAACTGTGCTTTATCTGGGAACAGTCTTCCTTTTAGGAACATATCCAAGCAGAGATAAAGGCGTCTTACTGTACTCATTAAACTGCGCATGGTTTGATGCAATCAGACTTGTATAATTTGCATATGGAGCAGTTTAATCTAGCTCATCCTGTCTTGCACCTATTGTTAATCATGCCTAGGCTTCTCCCATCCTTCCCCCTCCTCCGCCACTAACCCTTTGATTCAAACAGATAAATGAATAGACATAAGGACATCAACATCTTTGTGAGTGATCATCAGCTTTGTACTTTCAGAATATCCCCTGATTTTTGGATTAAGTCTTTGTTGACACTCCATATGCTTTTGATAATGTCCTTCTTTGCTGATTTAGAGAAGGCTGTGTCTGAGCAAATCAAGATGACAGAAAATCATTATGAGGATACATCATGAGCGTAAGTCTGTTCATCTTTAGCCATAAATAAGGAGATGGCTATTCTCACCTTATTTATTGGATGGGATCTGTTTTCAGCACAGTGTCTTTTGAGTAAGCATGCAAGGTTTTACTGTATAAGGAATCTTTTAAGAATATATGAAAAGCTTTGTAACTACTCCTTGGCTGTTAAGTAACATGCACTTATGAAGGTGGTTGCAATTTAATATTCAGTGTGTTTGTCTTAATGAGGGTGAGAAAAACTATTTACAGCCTTTGATTCAGTCAGTAATGTTGCTTCCCATTATTCATGGGAAGGAGCTAAGGTATGGGAAGTTGGAAAAGGAAAGCAGTACAAGGTTTTCCCTACTTCTTCTCTGCTTTGCCTTCATTCCCCAAATCCCAACAATGTTGTCTATGTATCCCTCATCCTTCCCATCACCCACACTCTTCCAGTGTCAAAGGAAGAAAGAGGAGGACTATAGTAAAGAAGATGGTAGAGACTTTTCTCTGAGATGAATTGCACCCATTATAAAAATGGTGGAGACCTAGCTTCTAGAAGATGTTTTCTTTTTTTATTATTATTATACATTAAATTCTAGGGTACATGTGCCCAACATGCAGGTTTGTTATATATGTATACATATGCCACGTTGGTTTGCTGCATCCATTAACTCATCATTTACATTAGGTATTTCTCTTAATGCTATCCATCCTCCTCTCCCCCGACCCTACAACAGGCCCCCGTGTGCAATGTTCCCTGCCCTATGTCCAAGTGTTCTCATTGTTTAGTTCCCGCCTATGAGTGAGAACATGTTATTCCAAAATAAAATCCTGATTAAAAATAAAATAAAATAAAGTGGAATAAAAGGTAAATAATAATAATAATAATAAAAGAAATGGTGGAGACTAATTAGAGCATCAGTGAAAAAGGCTTAGTCACACTCTCCCTCCCATGGGATAGGATTACGTTGCTGCTTGAAAGTGAAGATGCTGCCCTCAAGAAGCATGGGAGGAAGTGTGAGAATATACAGTCATCCAATGCTTCATGATAGAGATGTGTTCTGAGAAGTGTGTCCTTAGGCAGTTTCATTGATATGCAAGTATCACAGAATGCACTTACACAGACCTAGATGGATAGCCTACTCCACTGTAGCCTGTGGCTCCTAGGCTGCAAACCTGGACAGCATGTTCCTATACTGAATGCTGTAGGCAGCTGTAACACAATCGTAAGCATGTATGTATCTGAACATATATAAACACAGAAAAGGTACTGTATGGTATAAAAGAAAAAATGGTACACCTGTATAGGGCATTTGCTATGAATGGAGGTTACAGGACGGGAGGTTGCTCTAAATGAGTCAGTGAGTGAGTGGCGAGTGAATATGAATGCCTCGGACATTATTGTACACTACTGTAGACTTAAACACTATACACTATTTAGGTTACACTAAATTTATTTAAAAAATTACTTTCTCAATAATAAATTAACCATAGATTACTATAACTTTTATACTTTATAACTTTTCAATTTAAATTTTTGATTCTTTTGTAATAAGATGTAAAACATAAACACATTGTACAGTTACACAAAATACTTTTTTCTTTATATCTTTCTATAAACCTTTTTCTATTTTTAAAACATTTTATTTTATTTTTTACTTTTTCAGCTTTTTTTTGTTAAAATCTAAGACACAGACACATGCATTAGCCTAGGTCTACACAGGGTCAGGATCATCCGTATCACTGTCTTCAAGTTCTCCTGTATCTTGTCCCACTGGAAGGTCTTCAGGGGCAGTGCCACACACAGAGCTGTCATCCCCTATGATCACAATGCCTTCTTCTAGATACCTTCTGAAGGGCCTGCCTGAGGCTGTTCACAGTTAATTTTTTTAATAAGTAGAAGGAGTACACCCTAAAATAACAATTAAGAGTGTAGTATAGTCAATCTACGAACCCATCACATAGCTTTTTATTATCATTATCACATATTGTATACTCTACACAAGTGTGCTAGACTTTTATACAACTGGCAGCATAGGAAGTTTGTTTGCACCAGCATCACCCCAAGCCCATGAGCAAGGCTTTGCACTATGACAGTTTGATGGCTACGATGCCACCAGGCCATAGGAATTTTTCAGTCCCAACATCATTTTATGGGACTACTGTGTAATATGTAGTCCATCACTGACTGAAATGTCATTATGTGGTACACGACTGTATCACAGAGGCAGGACTCTGAAACATAAAAAAGTGTCAGGCAAATAACATTTAAAGTGTTTAATTAAATCTTTATATGACTCTACATTGCTCTGTGTATACCAAGTTAAGTTATATAGGGTTAGAGATATTGGTTAAACTCACACTCAAACGGTAGATTAGAGGGCAACTGAGTTGTGGTAAACAGGGGTGAGCGCACATGTGGGAGAGCCCTCCTTTGGGTAAGCAACTCGCCTAGACTTTGAAGCAGTAGGAAAAGAATAAGAAAAGATCAATTCCAGGCTTTGGGATATATTAGGTTGGTGCAAAAGTAATTGTGGTTTTTGCCACTCTTTTAATGGCAAAAGCCACAGTTACTTTTGCATAAGCTTAGATGGAGTCCTTGGTGTCAGGACAGAGTAGAGCAAAGAGTACATTCTTCTGAAGGGCAATGCTACTGGTCATCTTTTTCTTAGAAAGTGTGTGAATAAGTGAGTTTCTCTATTGCATTCACTGATTCACCATTTGCTTTCTTCTTTTTCCTCTGTACCTTTGGGATGTAGAACTAAATACAGGATACATCTAGAGCCTGAGGTTAAATACATTTGGGTGCCCAAATCTTATCATACATATTTGGTAAATAATATGATAACAACAACAATAGACATTTATCAGGCATATACCAAGTACCAAGCTAAAAGCTTTCATTGGATTATCTCATTTATTAGGTTGGTGCAAAAATAAGTGCAGTTTTTGCCATTGCTTCCAATGACAAAAACCACATAACTTTTATACCAACCTAATGGCAATATAATTTTCCTCAAACACTTAAGCAGTTGTTATTATCATGTCTATTTTTACATAGGATGTAACTGGCTTGTTCCTCCGCTTCCTGTAAGTACCTGACTTCCAGCTGAATAGACAAATGGATCAGTGAATTTTCAGGAATGCAATTCTTAGTGTCTCCTCTGTGCCTACCTCCCATTGCCACCTCTAACTACAGAAGCTGTGGGGGCAAGTCTTCTGTTTATGTGTTTCTGGTACACCTGGGCCAGACATGTAACCACATGAGTTCTTCCTATCAGTGCTGTCTCCCCAGAATTTGGTCAAACAATGCAAAAGCCTTTTGGGAGAAGAGATTTATCACAGCAGAGTTGCAGATTGGTCTGTGATCCAAATGGTCCAAATGCTAGGATTCCCTTGGCTCTTACCTGCTTCCCAACTCCAGGCGTTGTGATTTTCGTTGATTGCAGGCACCCCAGGTATCCTTTTCCTTTTCTCTCTTCTTTTATAAGGCTCCTTTCCATCATAGCCAGGGAACAGCTGATACCTTGATTCTCCAGTCCAGGACACCAATTCATTCTCCAACCAAAAAGAGGTCCTCATTCTTAGGTCATGATTTGGTTATATGATTTTTTCATTTCTTTGCTGTCCCCATATAAATCCTCTCTATTAGTCAAGTTCCAGCTCAAATCTCAAATCCTCTCATGATGTCTTATTTACTTATTTCTTTTATTTTTTATTTTTTGAGACAGAATCTCACTCTGTCACCCAGGCTGGAGTGTAGTGGCATGTTCTCAGCTCATGGCAATCTCTGCCTCTTGGGTCCAAGCAATTCCCCTGCCTCAGCCTCCTAAGTAGCTGGGATTACAGGCGTGTGCCACCACACTCAGCTAATTTTTGTATTTTTAGTAGAGACGGGGTTTCATCATGTTGTCCAGGGTGGTCTTGAACTCCTGACCTCAGAAGATCTGCCCCCCTGGGTCTCCTAAAGTGCTGGGATTACATGCATGAGCCACTGCGCCAGGCCTCGTGATGCCTTTTTAACACTCTAGTTTACAAGAACTTTCTTTTACTATAATCTATTATACCGTAAGAAGAGACTAAACCGTTCAGCATCAATGCTCTGCCTCGGAGACTCTCCATTGCAGGCATTCTTAAGCTTATTGATTCAGTTATTTATTCAACAGTATTTATTATGTGACAGAACTCTACTAGGTGCCAGTGACAAAGCAGGAAATGCACACTTTAAACATATATGTGTTTCCAAAGAGGAAGTAAAGGTGCCATGGGAAAATGTGATGGGAAGTCTAACCTCATCTGGGGCCATAGAGGGGTCCATGAGATATGTAGAATTTCTGAAATGTGGTAAAGAATTGAATTTTTCTATAACAGACCTCTGTAACTGGCATTGGATTCTCTAAGAGGTCCAAAACCCCAAAAATGTTAAGCACTAAACTCTGAGTGCACATGCTTCTCTGTCTTTTCAATTAGTGAAATCTCTTTGAGTTACGGAACTGTCTGGTAATTCTCATCTGTGCCCAGATGACCTACTTCAACAGTGCTAAGTGTACAGTAGCTTCTCAATACATTCTTATCGATTACTGCATAATTCTAAGAATGAAAGCTTGACTCAAAATGTAGGTCGAGTTTCTCCTTCCAGTTGTATGTTTTTCTAAAACTCAAATTTAGTCATCATGTATGTTGTTCAAAATCACATTCTTCGGAACTGTATTGCCTGAGATGAAAGCCTGGCAGTGGGAAATGAGGATGATTTTTAACATTTTGATCATAAGGTTAGCCTGAAAACTGCACTTTACAATCACGGCTGACCCTCTATTTGGGTGTCAGGCTGCTGCCCAGCGTCTTCTGCGATCCGTCCAAGATGCGTAGCAAGTACAAGTGTTTTAATTTCAGCATTGCCTCTGTAGGTAACCAGCCCTGCTCCTTCTGTCTGCGAGCAAGCTGGGGAGAATACAAAATGCCTTTTCTCATTCACAGTGATTGCTATCAGGCCTCTGCGAGATCTGATTGAAAAACTGAGTCCTTCTGACCAGATTGGGAATCTGGAAATTAGCTTTTTATAGTTTCGAGAAGACTTGGAATGAAAGAAGATGTTAGGAGAACAAGTGGCTACCAGGTCAGAATCAATATTTATTGGCTTATTAAAGAAAGGGGGATGTTGGGAACAAGTGTCTCTCCATTTCTGTGGGTTTATATGTACCAACTGCTGCCTGCCTGTGAATCCCAACTGTTAGGGTCGAACGTTCTCATTTTTCTTACGTTCTCATTTTTCTTATATTTACAGTCTTTGACATTTCTCATTTAACATGCCTCAGGGCATGCATGTTAGCCATTCAGGTGTTAATACAGGAATTATGACATGAGAATTGATTTCTAGTTTTTGTTTCTTATCTCTCTTCAACTCTACCCTCCCCTGCATGCTTGTCTTTTCTCTCTTTCAGCATGAATCTCTTTGGGGGACAGGCTAGTAGGATGTTAATCTTCAAAGACAGTCCTTCTCTGTGTTACAGGAGTCACGGATGAGCTCTTGAATCAGCCTCTGACTCTATTATGGCGCATGTAGGCACAGTAGGTTCTGATGAGAGTGGTTTTCCATGAGGTGTGAGGAGTCCCCGGAGAGTGCTCTTCCTACCCCATCTCTCTCCTTTTGTCTTTCCTTTCAACACCAATGAAAATCTCCTTCATTATTGCTGATACTAGAAATTTTCCCTGTAAGATTCTATCCTTTGGATCAAAGTGCTCTCTTGGGGAAAGAGGATGATATACTAAACCTTATATGAGTCCTAGCATACCTGAATACTTCATGCAATTCAAACATCCAGAATGACTTTTATTGAGCAGCTAGTCTGACCTGACACTGTGCCACATCCTTTATGTAAATCCAAGCTCATCATTTTTTTCAAAAACCTTAAATAGCAGGCTCCCTCATTATATCAATTTCATAACTGGCTCAAAAAATTTTCTGAAGACTCTTCAGGTGTTAAGCAGCACAACCAGAATTTGATATCAGTCCAACGTGGCTTCGAATCTAAGGCCTTTCCACTGTTCAAAATGAAATAAAACCATATTCACGACATATAAAATACTTAGATTAAAACACTAGTTTCTTCAAACATCTACCTCCCCCAATTTATATTAAGGCAGATAATCATAAAGTATAATACCTGAATATTATTGGGAACGGGAAGGAATTCAGTTATTCAGTGACATTCAGTGCCCACTATGTGCCAGGAACTTTTCTAGTTGCGGAAGATATAGCAGTCAACAAAACAAAGACTCAGTCTCTACAAAGCTTACATTCCAGTGGGACCAAATAGTGTAATAATATAGAAGGTTACTATTAGAAGGACTATTGCTAGTATATTCAAAGCTTACTATTAAAAAGTTACTACTGTGGTATATTAGAAGTATATTCAAAGGTTACTATTAGAAAGTTACTAGTGTAGTATATTAGAAGGTTACTATTGTTATGGGAAAAAGTGAATCTGGTATGGGCAATGGAGCAAAGGAGTGGATTGTAATTACAAATTATAAGTAGGAAGCCATGTAGCCATTACTGGGAAAGTGACATTTGAACAAATACATGAAAAACACATAGCAGCAAGCCAGGGACACAATGTTCCAGCAAAGGGCGTAGCTGTTACGAGGTCTGGAGGCAGCAAGGCGCCAGGTGTGGAAGTCTCGACATGGCAAGTGGTTGGAGATTAGTGAGAAATGGGGAGAAGATACTAGAAGATGAGATCAGTGAATTAATGATGAAGAGGGAAATTATTTAGTTGCTGGTAGCTGACAGAGAAGATTTTGGTTTCTAGTCTGAGCGAGATGACAAGTTTTGCAAGATTTCAGACAGGGGAAGGACCTCATCTACATTACCTCATAATAGAATCAGTCTGGTTACTGTATTGGCCATGGTATGTAGAGAGCAAAGGAGAAGCAGAAAAGCCTGCAGGAACGCAATGGCAGTCATTCAACTGAGACATGACATTATATCAGATCAGGGTGACTGTGGGAGAGGGGCTGAGAAGTGATTCTATTCTCAGCATATTTAGAAGGTAAAACTGATGAGTTTTGTTGAGTGATCATATGTGGACGGTGAGAGAAAGAGAGCGGTCAAGGAAAACTCCATGATTTTTGATTAAACATCTGAAAGGATGAAGTAGCCTGTACTGAGATGGTACAGATTTAAGTAGGAACTTCAGGAATTTAGTTTTGGACATGCTAAATCTGTAATTCTGCTATATATCTAAGTATTAACAGGCAATTGAATGTTTGAGTGTAGAGTTTAGGGGAGGTATCTCAGCTGGTGATTAAAAAAATTAAAGGTTATTAGTGTGTATGTGGTATTTAAAGTAAAGTAAAAGCATAGATAAGAAGAATTCAAGGACTGAGCCTTGGAGCACACCAAAAATAGAAGACTGAAGGGATGATCGAAAAGATGTGTAAAAACTAGCAAAGGACCATAGGGTATTAGAAAAACCAAGATAGTCTTGTGTCATGGATGCCAAATGGTGTTTCAAGCAGAAGGAGGAGGAGCTGAAGAATCAAGTAAGATGAAAACTGAGGATTAATGATTGGATTTAACAAGATGAAAGTCTTTGTTGGCCTTGACAAAAGAAACTTGAGTGGAATGGATGCACTGATACAGGTGAAAGCCTAATTAGGCTGATTTTAAGACAGAATAAGAGAAGAGGAATTGGAGACCGTAACTACAGACAAGTCTTTCAAGGAGTTTTGCTGTAAAGAAGAGCAAAGAAATAGTATGTAGAGAGAAAAGTGGAGTTTTGTGAGTATTTTTGTTTGTTTGTTTTCTTTCATAAGATGGTGAAAATAATTGTGTGCTAATGGCAATAATCCATGAAACAGGAAAACAACTGGAAAAAACAGCAGAGAGTTGGGAAAATTGCTAAAGAAATGCCTTTGTGTAGAGGGGAAGGGTTGAGGTTTAGTGGAAACGTGGAGGGCTTGGTCTTAGCTCAGAGAGCTGCATTCCCCTGAGGAAAGGAAGCAAGATATGTGGACATTGCTGCAGGTAGGTAGGTGAATATGGCAGTAAAAGCTTGTTGAAGTACCCAACTAATGGCCTCCATTTTCCACCTAGTGTAGGAAGCAAATTTTTCAGATGAGAGTGAAGATGAGGGAGGAAGCATTAGTGCTTTGAGAAGATATGAAATAACTGGGGGAGTAAAAAGTTAATGGAATGGGGCATCTAGAATGACTTTCAGACAGTATTTAAGGCCTTTTTGAGATTAGTGATCATGAATATGGAGTGAAAAGAGTCTGCAAGAAAAAGATTAATGTAAAAAACATCATGTGGCAATTCCAATCTGCCCCAATCACATTCTAACACTAAAGGTCCTGGAAACTTGGAAGGCGAGTAAAGTGAGGAAGAGGTACAAGAGAGGTGGTGGGCCAAAATTAAGATTTATTCACTTCAAAATTCCAGAGTTGGTGCTACACACACAATGAAACAATGAGCACCTTCCTGAACTTGCATTGACAGTCCTAGTTTCCCCCTCACCACCATCACCAAGTCAAGTTGACTCCTTTGTGGGCATAACTCAAGTAGTTCCTTTCAGCATGCTGACTAGCTGGTCACCTTTGGTTCATATCCACTTGGAAAAGATTCCAAAACTTCTGTAGCCTTTCATGGTCAACCACAATCTCTGTGACTTCCTGCATCAGTACCATAGAATACTGATAGCATCACAGAATGTTAAAACTGGAGAGCCCTTAGCAAATGTCTGGCCTCATCTTGCCGGTAAGACAACAGAAGCCCAGAGAAGAAAAGTGATTTACATAAAGCCATCTAATTTAGAATAGAAATGGAGCTGGTACCCAGATTTTTGTCTCCTGCCCACTACTCCTTCTGGCATGTCTCTCAGCTGGTTTCTTGGACTCAAGACAACCACGCAACTTCTCTCAATTATGAAGTGAAAGTTGTTCTTGTGATGAATTTTGCAATGTCACTTTCTGCCAGACAAATAGGGCCATACTGATATGAAATTAATTTCATTTGATTGTCAATGCTCTAATAATGAGTGATTTAAATAATGACACCTTGAGAGAAGTAGACAAGGTGTCAGATTTTAAGGTTTTATCACTAATAGGAAAAATAGTGAGAATTTTCAAATGGATAATGAGGCTCTTCTCCTCCTTTCCATAGGATGCCATGTTATAAGGCTACATCCTAAAATTAGGAGTTGTGCTTCCAACACATCCAGTGCCCAGTCAAGTTGTCAGGTTGGCAGTGTGAATTCTAGAGTTTCCATTAGGCTGGTGATGGCTAAATATAAAAAAAAAGGAGACTAGCAGACTATCCATTATATAATAACTTTAATTCCCCAGTAATAATGGTGCCCCTACATGGAAGATGACAAAAGGAGGGACAAATAGTTATGGGGACAAGTTATGCAAACCACTTCTGCTTGTTCTCCTATAATTAGGTAGTTCATTTATGCCATCCCAGCCAAGGGATTAAAACTTTCTGCAATGCGATTTTTTTTCTTCAGTCCATGGTGTAGCTGTTTAAATTGCTTCAACAAGTTGGGATTTGTGTAGGCTGAAGCATGGAGCAATGCGTTGTTCCCTGAATGTGATAGCCAATTTTCTGTTGGGACTTGACGATCTTCATGATGACCTGAAGTGAACTATGGGCATGTCAGCTTGAATGCAAAGTTTCCAAAGAAACACGGCTTGGCAGTTTGAAGCAGAATGAACGATCGTGATTTCACTGGTTAGTGAATACAATTGAAACAACAGTGATGGCTTGATCTCGAGTGAGTATGATTATGGATCTCTCTGGCGTGGGAGCACCCACACTAGTTTGTTGCTGTAGGATGCACATTGGGAGTATCTTTGTTAAAGAAAGTAGAGCTGAACTCCACGTTTGGCCTTCTCGTGAATCTGTAGTTCTTGTGGTGAGAACGCTCTGGGGATCCAAGGATATTACGGTATGTGTATGTGTGTATGTGCACATGTGCACACGGGGGCACTAGTTGGTTTAGAGAGGAAAGGTAGGGTGGAAGAAAGGCAATCATTTAAGTACAAAATTCTATGAAGGTATGCAATTTTTAGGTTATGGGGCAGAAGTTGAAGGATAGTTGTTTCCCCACTCTGAACCTCTGAAAGGTTTTATAAAGCATATTTGTACAGAGTGCAGAAGCACCTGGACAATGTATTTGGAAGACTTAATGCCACCAGAGGCCGGGCACAGTGGCTCACGCCTGTAATCCCAGCACTTTGAGAGCTGGATCATCTGAGGTTAGGAGTTCGAGATCAGCCTGGACAATATGTTGTAACCTGTCTCTACTAAAATACAAAAAGTAGCCGGGCGTGGTGGTGGGCACCTGTAATCCCAGCTACTCTGGAGGCTGAGGCATGAGAATTGCTTGAACCCGGGAGGTGGAGGTTGCAGTGAGCCGAGATCATGCTGCTGCACTTCAGCCTGGGCTACAGAATGAAACTCTGTATCAAAAAAAAAAAAAAAAAAAAGGTGCCACCAGAGCCCTTGCTTTTCCTTCCCTCCTCATACTA
This sequence comes from Piliocolobus tephrosceles, assembly GCF_002776525.5. Classification (NCBI taxonomy): domain Eukaryota; kingdom Metazoa; phylum Chordata; class Mammalia; order Primates; family Cercopithecidae; genus Piliocolobus; species Piliocolobus tephrosceles. Next base: position 57,455,724 of record NC_045438.1, on the reverse strand, counting down.
TGTATCTAAGAGAATGGCCAGAATTAATGGTTGCTTTATAAATGAAGGTTGCTCACCTATTCCTAGCATCCAAATCCTTTCTCCAAGTGTATCATCTCTCCAACTCTTTAAAACCTTCAGCATTCACATCAGTGCTTACTGAATTTGAGGCAAATATTTGAACATAATGGCGATAATCTGTACACATGGGAGACCGTGTACTCTTAAACTTCTCTAACTCATTCTGACATGATGAACTAACAAAGCAGTATTAGAAAAGCATCTCATATTGGGCAGTAGGCAGTGGGCAAGGAAAATGGACTTGATTCTATATCAGCCACCTAGTAACTTGGGGTACTCTCAGGGAAGATAATGTGCTTTTTTGGGCCACATGGGAATATCTAACATATTCTGTTACCAGTTACAGTGTCTTCCAAAATTCTTAATTGATTTTAATAGGACTTGATAAGGAAGAAAGAGATAATCTCCTTTTAAATGGTCATCTTTTTGCTTTGAAAATATATAAATAGAAATAAGATTACTAACTGGTGTTAAGTAAAAGGCTTTATGCCAACTTGGAGGCAAAGGAGATCTTTAATGTTTTACCTGTTTGGTTAGTCATTACTGTAACTGTTCAGAGGCCTGGGTCTTGTGCTACAATTGCTGAAATAATGTATGGGGACCTTTCCTTGGTGAAGAATTTAACTGTGGTTATCTCAGAGGAATGACTTTACAAAGAGAACTGAAAGAGTCCTTCTCTGGTAGCAATGAGACCGATTGGCATGTTAATTTGAATATAAAGGCATCAGTTAATCAAAGGACATTTTTGTTATGCCATTGTTCTAGGTGTTCAGCATAGACAAAGATAATTCAGATAGGCTTTTGCATGTAATGAGCTTAGAGTCTGCAGAGGAAAGCAGGCTTTATACATACAGTGTTTTTATAATTGTAATACAAAGTAAAAATAAGTGGTGTGAAAGGTGTCAACCAAATGATGTGTTGATTAAGCTTTAACTGAGTACCTGTAAGCACATGCACGACATGGGCCTCCTGCTTTCAGAGGTTGCAGCCCAGATGCTGCAATGGCAAGTTTCCTTGCTGTTATAAGGCAGTAAAGGCCACTCAGCTGGCTTAGCAATAATTGCCGTGAGTCTTCATAAAACAAAGATGTTCAGTCCAGCTGGGGTGATCAGAGAAACCTTTATCACTGAGGAAGGACTTGAATCTACTCCTGGAATTCGTCTTGCTGACAGGTGAAGGGGGTGGAATAAGGGCATCTCTAGCGGGGCAAAGAGAACAGCAGCAGTGAGGTTCTGGAAGTGAAAAAATTAAAAGGCATATTCTGGGCTCAATATATGTGATTCCCACAAGGGATCCTCCTGAAATCCTAGCCAAGGTGCCTCTGAAAACTTTCGAGTGTGGGTAGCTTTCTTGGGTCTTCTGAGAAAGAGTGGACACTTCTCAGGTGTCCTTAGTGCTCTGTTTACCGGCCAGGGTTTCCCAACCCTTAAAAGAGGGCTTGCAGAGAAGAGTGAAGAAAAGGGATGTGACAGATTGGGTCAGATTTGAAGAGCCTTGAGTGACAGACTGGAGCTTTTGATGAAGGATTTGCTGCCCCCCACCCCCCTCTTTCTAGAGGTCACTCTGGAGCTCTCCTGGTTGGTCACAATAGGCCTGGCAGAAGTTGTTTTAATTCAGAGAAGTAATGGAATATTGTCTTTCCCAGCCCTGGTAAGCTTAGGGACATATCTGGAACACTCTTGTGTGGCTGCATGAATGGCTATTAGGGTACTTAGCCTTTGTGAGCCTCCCCATGTTTGCTGCAAAGGGTCTGAGCTGCTGCTTAGCTGGTGACCATGACCTAGTGTCCTTAGGATCCCAGGGACCACCTGCAGGTCATTGTGAGCCACACAGGGCACCTAAGGAAGGGGTAGACACTTGAGGCAGCCTAGAGTTTTGTCAGAACCAGCCAGGTAGTGGGCAAGACATCTTATCATAGCTCCTTTATATCCTCTTTTTTCCTCTCTAGCCTCCCTTCCTAACCCCTTTCTCTGCCTCTATCACTTTCTCCTTATAAGAGCATACACACAATCACACCACCCCCGCTTCATCTCTAAGACAATGAATGCTGCTGTCAGTTCAGATAAGAGCACCCGCTGGATAGAAAGGCAATATTTTCAGTCCTGGCAAACACAATCGTAAGTTCAGTTTATTAATATTGCAACTGTTGCACTAAATGAGATCACTTGGCTAAAAAACATTTATCAACAAAACGCTGCCACCTACTGAAGTTTTGCAAACAGCCCAGATGATTGGATAAGATCACAAATTCACTCTGCCACAAGCTTATGGTCTTTTCTGAAATCATTCTGAAACAAGAATGATAACCAGCCAAAACAGACAAGACATAGCTTTCATGTAATCTGTGTAGAAGGTGTCGGGGTGGATCCCGCAGAATGGCATCCGTACAGAGAGGGAGGTTTAGGGCCTTTGATGTTGCTTTTCTAAAGGGTTTGGGGAATGCTTCCAAACAACTGCAAAGAAGGCTGCGTCTATTAGGAACATATTCTCTACAAACTCATTTGCAACATTGGTGTCCAAATTGCCGTGAAGACATGTAAAAACAACTAGGTTTTTATTGTTGTTCTCTAGAAAATAAATATATTAGGTACCAAAAAAATCCCATGAAACTTATAATGATGATAATAATAGCTATTTTCTTATGTGAATATACAGCTGTGAAAATACGCTTTCATTCAAAGACTCTTTAAACTGTGGAAACCACCTTAGAAAGGGATAATTAAGTTGTATTGTGTTTATAAAGTTCAGAGTACTTTAGTAAGTAATGTGAGAACTAATTTGTAATGCCAGGGGGGAGTTCAGAGGGAAAAAGTAACATAACAATGGTGATTTATGTGTGATTTTCTTCCAAAGCTAATAGTTACTCTTCTTCTAAAAATCTTAGGACATAATTTTGAAATGCTGAATGACAAAATAGGGCTCTAAATACCATCGCTCACCTCCCTCAGCTCAATTCTGCAGCAGGCTGGGGTTGGCTGGGAAAGAAGAAAAGCCCGTGGCTGGTGCTCACTCTACTTCCTATATGTGTAGAAATATTTTCCCACTGTATTGTGAGGTTATCAAGGGGAGGACTTTAGTTCTCAGGATCTAGACAGTGCCTTGGATATTGCAGGGACCAATGAGGTCAGATATTTAAGATATTAGTATGTCTGAGGTCTAGTTAGCAAGTCACACCAATTTTCTTTTTTTTTTTTTGAGATGGAGTCTCGCTTTGTTGCCCAAGCTGGAGTGCAGTGGTGCAATCTCAGCTCACTGCAAGCTCCGCCTCCGAGGTTCATGCCATTCTCCTGCCTCAGCCTCCCGAGTAGCTGGAACTACAGGCGCCCGCCACCACGCCCGGCTAGTTTTTTGTATTTTTAGTAGAGACGGGATTTCACCGTGTTAGCCAGGATGGTCTCGATCTCCTGACCTCATGATCTGCCCATCTCGGCCTCCCAAAGTGCTGGGATTACAGGCTTGAGCCACTGCACCTGGCCCACACCAATTTTCAATAAATAATGTTCTAGATTCCTAATATTAGGGCTTTTTTTTTTTTTTTTTTTTTTGATGGAGTCTTGCTCTTTCACCCAGGCTGGAGTGCAGTGGCTGGATCTCGGCTCACTGCAAGCCCCACCTCCCAGGTTCACGCCATTCTCCTGCCTCAGCCTCCCTAGTAGCTGGGACTACAGGCGCCCGCCACCACGCTCGGCTAATTTTGTTTTCGTATTTTTAGTAAACATGGGGTTTCACGGTGTTAGCCAGGATGGTCTCCATCTCCTGAGCCCGTGATCCGCCTGCCTCAGCCTCCCAAAGTGCTGGGATTACAGGTGTGAGCCACTGCGCCCGGCCAGGGAGTTTTCAAAAATAGATTTTTATCTTTTTTTTTCCTCTGGAAATTACTGTACCTCCCTGACAGCTATAAGATTGGGATTACCGGTTGAATGACTTTCATTGGATGAATGCAGCCTTTCTCATGTAAGAGCAGAAAGGCAAAGAGGAGGGGCCCTGTCCCCTGTGTACATTTATGATTAGAGTAGCAAAACTCCTAGCCTGGGCTTTTCTTAGGCAGGTCTATGCTTCTGCTATGCCCCTTTTCTAAATTCTCACCAAAGTGAGCTTGAAAGAGAGAAAATGGCAGAGTAGGAATGGAAGAAAAGAAGAAGGCTTGATATTGGGCTTTGGCTCAACTACATATATAATAAACAGAAACGATACTCTTATTGAACATCAAGTATACATCAACCATTGTTTGAGGCATTTTACCTGTATTAGTTCTATTGCACATAACGATACTTCAGGAAAGGAGTCACTGTGCCTATTTTAGAGACAAAGAAACCGAGGCCCAGAAAGGTTAAATGACTCGGCCAAGTTTACCCAGATAAAAAGTGGCAGAGCAAGCCCAGATCAAGTACATGTCTTCTGGCTCAAAAGACCCTGCTGTTTTCATGACACCGGTTTGGGCACAGCCAGCATATTTTCTTCTTTGCTTGTCCAGAGAGAGTTAAATAGAGAGAGGGGAATAGAGGAAGTTCCTCTCTCTCTTCTACCCAGGGAAGTGGCACTTCTCTTGCACGTGGGAGAACAGAGTTCACAGTGTGCTAGTAAATGAGATCGTGGGTAGGAAGCCCTTGGACCTCCTTAGAAGTAAGTGACTATAAAAAATCCAAGCCATTTGTATTACTCTTGTAGGTGATGTGATTTCAAATGGACAGAGAGCACAGTTTGTCTTCTGTTCAAATTGGCATCCCTTCATGCCATTCTGGGAATTAGTTCAGAACTGACTACAGGAAACAGAAATCACCTTTGATACCCAGTACTATTTCCTAGCAGGCCCATATTTTCCCAGGAGGTTCTTTCTCTGTAGTAGATAAAAGTTTGCCTTCATTTCATGTGATCTCATTTCATTTTCCTCTTCAGTAGATACCAGCCTATGTCCATCGTTCTGGACTAAGCAGGATCCTGTCCCGGGCACTTACATTCATGGTGGTCCTACTGGAATCTCACTTTTGCCATTGAATACCTCCATCACTCCTATTGTTATCGGGGGAATAATTCTCATTCTCATTGAAAGGAAAAGCACATTCTGAATATGTAACAATAACCTGCATGCAGTTCTCTGATTATAAATATCAAGTGTTATAAAAGCCCCATCAGTGTAGTGATCAAAGGCATGAGGGACTCTCTGCTGAAGCAGCAGGTGACCCAGTACAATTGGAATAAAGGGAAATGCTGAGTAGACATGGGGTCCCAGGAAATTCACATTAAAGATTTTTTTCTGATGTATTTTCAGTTGTGCCTTTTAAAAGGATTTCACTAAAAGCTAACAAGGAAGTTGATTTTACATTCAATGCTACCTGATAATTAAAAGTAAATTTGAGATTTACTAATCAGTAATAATTTTTATTTTTAACCACTAATAAAGCCAATAATAATCCCTTTCAGCTCTGGGGGGGAAAAAAGGAGTTACTGAAACTGTTTTCATTGACTCCTTCCTTCAGAAAGATGTTGTTCTATGAGCCCGGGAGAGATGTGGGTCAAGGAAAGAAACTTCAAAAGAGTTGGTGGCCAATTAGTTAATGGAGGACATGTGTTTGGGCAACACATTCCTTTTTCTCTCTGAGAGCAAATATTAAGTTCTGAGAACTGGGTCATAGTATTAACACTGTAGAGTGTGGTTGCACAAACCTAGATAGCGTAGCCTAGTATACACCTGGGCTATATGGTCTAGCTTATTGCTCCTAGAGTACAAACCTGTATGGCATGTGACTGTACTGAATACTGTAGGCAATTATAACACAATGGTATTTGTGCATCTAAACATAGAAAAGGTCCAGTAAATATATGGTATAAGAGATTAAGAAATGCTACACCTGATGAGGACACCTGAATGGAACTTGTAGGACTGGAAGTTGCTCTGGGTGAGTCAGTGAGTGACTGGCGAGTGAATGTGAAGGCCGAGGACATTGCTGTACACTCTTGTAGACTTTATCAGCACTGTACACTTAGGCTACACTAAATATATGAACGTTTTTATTTCTTCAATTATAGACTAACCTTATCTTCCTGTAACTTTTTAACTTTACGAACATTTCAATTTTTAAAAAATTTTTTGACTCTTTTATAACACTTAAAACGTAAGTACATTATATGCTAAAAACTATCTTCTTTCTCTATATCCTTATTCTGTAAGCTTTTTTCAACATTTTTATTGTTTTTAACTTAAAATTATTTGTTGTTAAAAACTTAGATGCAAACATACACATTAGCCTAGGCCTATACAGAGTCAGAATCACCCATACCATTGTCTTCCACCTCTGCACCTTGTCCCACTGAAAGTTCTTCAGGGGCAGTAAGAAGCATGGAGCTGTCAGCTCCTGTGACAACAATGCCTTCTTCTGGATGCCTTCTGAAGGACCTGCCTGAGGCGATTTACAGTTAACTTTAAAAAAATAATAATTAGAAGGAGTACACTCTAAAACAATGATTTAAAATTATAGGATAGTAAATATATAAACCATTCACATAGTTGTTTATTATCATTATTCAGTATTATGTACTGTGTATAATTGTATGCACTAGACTTTTGTATGACCAGCTGTGCAGTAAGTGCACCGTCATCACCAGAAACACGAGTAATGCAGTGTGCTTCAACATTATGGCAGCTGTCCATCACTAGGTGATAGGAATTTTTTGGCTCCATTATAATCTTGTAAGACGCTCATTGTATACATGGCCCATCGCTGATGGAAACATCCTTATGTGGTGCATGACTGTGTTACTAAATACCAGGAATTATGAATAACTTTTTTTACATCTGAAAATTTGAATTGGTTACTTTTGAAAAATGCTATTTTGTTTCTTACGAGTGAAAACTGAATACAACTATTTCCTCATAAGTGACGAAAACCATCAGATTCTGTGCTGGCCATTTGCCCATTCCTTCTGGGATCCTTTCCTGGCCCTTCCCTGCTCTGCGCTGGATTGCAGGGGGTCCGATTCCCAGGTTTCCCCAACTTCCTGTTATGCAGGAGGTTCAACCAATGGGTGATGCCAGCAGAAAAGTGGCAGGTGGGATGGGGGAGAAACCAGGAGGTCCCTCCCTTTGAATCTGTTGTGGGTGGTACTTCCAGCAGCAGCTCTGCTTCCTTCAAAGTCTGTCCCATGCTGGCCAGCCTCCCTTTTGTGGGCAGGAGCCGAGTCTTGACTCTGGTGAGGATATCACCTCCTCCTTCAGCTCTGCGGCTCCGGGAGTGATGGTCGCTTCCTGAGTGCAGTTACTTCACTGTAGCTTATTTGACTTTTCAGTTCATTCATCATCTGTGTGACTCATTTCCTCCATTAAATCTCTTGTTTGACACACTTAGAATGTGTTCCGTTTCTCCCATTAGACACTCACAGACACTGTGTTGTGCTGGATTAATATTCTATTCATCTATGTTTCACAATTTACTGTCCCTTAATGTACTATTTTCTGACCTTATGCCTCACAGTGTTTTGTGGTTGTTGTTGTTGTTACCAGTATTGTGATTATTCTTTATTCCATAAGACAGTCCCCTTGTTTTTCTGCAGAAATTTTTTTTTTGGGGGGGGGGGTGGGGGGGGGGGTAGAAGAAATGTCCAGAGATGTTCTTAACTTTAAGAATCGTAAATCTAAAATGTTGCAAATTTCTGAATCCTGAAAGTCTTAAAAGATTCTAGGCTCTTTGTCTTTCAATCTGTGGTCCACATAAAGGCCATGTGCAGTCTCTTTTCTTTTTTTTTCTTTGACATGTCTTTCCCAATCGAGTGCAAAGTGTGCACTCAACCCAGAGTACATTTTCTTCCTCTCAGAGCAACAGAAGCCTGTGAAACTCTTGTTGGCCAAGCCCAGCAGTAAATATTCAGAAATAAAAGGAGAGCAAACATTTGCATGTGCACTTTCTACTTTGAACACTAAAAGGTGAAGCTTTCCAAATAACCAGACCTGCGGAAACCTGTGAATAAGCCATGCTGGTAAATACATGGTCCTTTAATTGATAATGAAATTAGACCCTAGAAGAGCATCAGTAATATTTGTCATTGGGAACCATATGGAACCATGATCCACAAATAACTTTAGTGATAAGTGTGTCAACAAAAGATCCATACGGATTGAAACAAAACAAGACAAAACAAATATCCATAAAATATGAATGTTGCTTCTTGGTATATATTGTAGATTTAGAAAAGATATAAAAGCATAGATTCTAAAGCTATGTTCATGATTCTTTTTGTTTTTTCATGGTAACTTCAACCACACTGCAATGTTGCGGGAAGTTTATGTTTCCAATGTAGTGTATCGTAATACCTAGGACAGGGGTTCCTAGGATGTGCTCCTGGGATTCATCTCAGGCTTCCTGAGGCCTAGGTCAAGAAAGGTGTCTGGATCAGACCATCTTTATATATAAAATTTCTTTTTTTTTTTTTGAGAAAGGGTCTCATGCTGTTGCCCAGGCTGGACTACAGTGGCACGATGTGGGTCACTGAAGCCTCAACCTCCTGGGCTGAAGTGATCCTCCCACCTCATGGTCCCATGTAGCTGGGACCAAAGGTGCATACCGACATACCCAGCTATTTTTTTTTATGTTTTGTAGAGACAGGGTTTCGCCTTGTTGCCCAGGCTCATTTTGAACTCCTGGGCTCAAGTGATCTGCCCGCTTCAGCCTCCCAAAGTGCTGGGATTACAAGCATGAGCCACCATGTCCAGCCCAGTACGTATTCTTTGACTCCAAGGTATGGTATTTATGGGCATAGGTTTTGGAGCCAGACCGACTGGATTTGAAACACTGCTCTACCCATTGCTATTCGTGTGATCATGGATAAGTTACTCCACCCCCTACGTTGCACTTTGTTTTTCTGAAAAAAATAATAATTACATCATAGCATCATAGTGAAATATTAAATCAGATAACACATAAAAAATGCTTAACATTATTTCCAGAACAAAATTAGTATTCAACAGGACATGGGTTGAGGGTTTGGAGAGCTAGACCCTACTCTAGGGTAGTTCTGGGGCCACCCTTTCTGGCTTGTGTCCACAGACTTTGAAGTCTCCTTCTCTTTTTGTTTCTTTAGGCCAGAGACCTGCCATATTTTGCATTTGATATATAGGACAGACTCTGATCGTCTCAAAGTTTCCCAAGGACTTTGAGTGCCTCTGAAACAAAGCTGCCACTAGGAGCACATTCTGAGACATTTTTGTCTCCCTAGGAAGTGTCCTTGTTTAAAATTCTTGTTCTGAACTTAATGTTTCTGTCCAGTCTAGCAAAACTAAGTTGCATCATTCTTTCTTTAACTCTACTGCCAATTTTGGGGTGCATGTGCTATTTATTCTACTTACTATCTGTTCAAGTATTTAATTAAGCATTCCTGGCAACTGCGAAGGTCACTGTGAACTTATTGAGTAGAAGTAAGCCCAGCTGGTAAGGAACCGCCAGGAAATAACCTGATTAGGAGAACATGGTTTCTCTAAACCTGATGGAATTGTTCCTTTACTTACTTTTCTCTGTAGCTCAGTACTGAGTCCGGTGGGCTGCTTCCAGAGGTTTGGGGGCTTGCAAGATAGTGCATTCTGTGACTTGAAATGAGAGAAGAAACCATAAGTAGGAATATGGGCCTTATTGTTCAACACCTCATTAAGCTTGCATGAGGGTAGGGTAGCCTCTCTAGACGTTGCAAACAAGCCATTCCTAATGTTCTAATGCTGGAGCTGGGGAAACCCAAGGCTGGAGTGTGAGAGAAAAAGCAGTCCCTTGGGATGAAATGCAATGGCCTTCCTTTCTGCAGAGGTTCTAGGCAATAGTCCTGTGAGTTGGGGAGGACAGGGCAGGACACATTTTGATTTTCTTTTCTTTTTATTTTTTTATTGCTTGGCTTTTCAGAAATGAAATATTTTCCCTAATAGCACTTTCTCTTCTTTTTGTGCCAGTTTCTCCTTCCTTCATCTGATTTTACAATTCCAATTCTAACTACTATTTTCTTTCTATAACTTCAGCTTTTCCCTGTACTCCTTAAGAGGCCTGAACAGTCCCTTCACTTACAGGCTGAACAGTTACCTCGGCCCTTCCTGACCCAGCGAGTTGAGGTCCAGCATAATTGAGGGCTTTTCATTGTGCCATTGTTAGGCACTCACAGCCCTGCACTGGGTCTACTCTCTAATGTTGCTCCATTAGGAAATGCCGTGTCCTGCATATGAGTGAACTGCACTTTGCTGTAACTTTGGTTGTCTTGCAATCCCACTAATAGCCTTTTACTGTAGGGAGACTATCTACAGCAGCATCTAAAAGTACCCATCCATCCAATGCCTCCCAGGGAAGAAGCAAATATGGGAGCTAAGAGAAGGATAAACGTTTTGGTCTCTCACTGTAATTGCTGTTAAGTAAAGGAATTGATTGTCTGCAGGAGTGGTGGGCTTTCTACTTTCAACTACGTGTTTCCACCCCGTGGTCTAGTAACTGCGGCAGGCATCAGAAACAAGTGCACAGCAGAGCACGTGTATTTCCTTGACATCCGTGACACTAAAGATAAAGAACATTTCATCATCAATATTGTTAATACAAGCTAGCATTTAAACATTTATTTTAAAAAAGATCAGACCAGAACCAGGTGGTGTCTACAGATCTTTATTACAGGTCTATGATATACAGTAGAGCTGATGCTACACTGAGATGAGTTTTCATCTCAAAAGGAAATGTCCTTTCCTTAATTTTCTATAATTTATCTCATCTTTTTTATGCTTGGGGCCTTATTCTTCTGTAGATGGAGGAAAAATCTGCCCATGATAGGTAAATCAATTTCTTTCCTATAAAAGGATATCTTTGGAGTGAATTTAGCTTCTCTCAGGTAAATGCTTAGATTTCTATGGCTTCTCTCCCTTTTCCTTCTTGACAAGATGGTACCTGGGTAGAGGGAGAAGACTGCCTGTCCTCATAACAGAGTGTCCTCTCCTGGTCCTCTCTGGTCAGGGGAGCAGTGTCCCTCTGGCCTTGCCGTAGAGTAGGGCCCATGCTGGCATCTCAACTGGGGAAACATGACCCTTTCCTCACAACACGCTTGACCTTGTCATTAGTTGGCTCTCCTCTGAATCACTGGCATGTCTTCCATCCAGATCCTGGATTAGCTGAGCTCCCCTTGGTACCTGCTACAGGGTTGCCTCACTGTCTGCAGGCTTCGTCCTGGCAGTCCTGCTGCACCAAAACTCTGCAACTCCCTTCTCCTACTGGGGACTTTCAAGAATTTCCCTAAAATTGATAGCAGAATTAAAGAAGGAATGATGATGGGAGTATTGGAGAGACACATTAAGTCCAGGACAAGTATTTCAAACCAGGAATGTTTCCTAGAGAAACGTAAATGTCTTAGAATGTGCCCATTTGTAGCTTCATACCAGCAGCTTTGTATCAGCTGCACTGAGGGTCTTCAGTTTGCACCCCAAGTCTCAGGGAAACTTTGGGATTCTCAGAGACTATGTTCTGCATCCATGGCAAAGCAGGGAAAGTGTCTTTGGTCTGAAGAACCAAATCCCTTCCATCGACATGTGAACTGGGGTGACACAGGGGACACTATCTCCAGTCCTTTCTATGATGAGCGTCTTCCTGCAGTGAGGTTGATGTGCTGTGTGGCTGGTGCCATGTTGGGTATGGCTCATGTGAGGACACAACATTCTCACAGTCTGTGCCAGAGGAAGTGGTAGAGTGACGACAGCTCTGGGGTGTTCCCTCTTCTTCCCCACCTTCTACTCCTCCAGCTGGAGAAATTAGATGTAAGTCTTGGTCCTCTTCTCCAGTTCTTTCTCTTTTCTCCTTTTGCTACATTGAAGATTAGAAAAGCTCTCCACTTTTTTCCAAGTTGGGGTGGAAACTTCTATCATTTAAGTGGGTTAGGCATCCTCTTGACATTGCAAAGGGAGATTCTGGAACCTAGAAACCATTTCTCTCTTAACAAACTCTAGTTCCCAAGACAATTATTTCACTTTACACTTAAAAGAAAATTCTAATTTGAAACCAAAACTGAGTGGTACCTGCTTTGTTCTAGCTGAAGTTACCCATTTCTGGAGTCCACCCCTTTCCTGAAGCATGGAAAGATAGCAGTTGAGTATCGGGGGAACCCCAGGGCATGGTGATTTTAAGGGGAATGAAGAATGCACTGTTTTATTAAAGTCCTAAATATCAAAAACAAAACTTTTAGGAGATATGTGTGTATATATATACATACACACACACACACACACACACACACACACACACATATATATATATATATATTTTTTTTTTGAGAGATGAATTTTCATTCTTGTAGCCCAGGTTGGAGTGCAATGGCGCAGTCTTGGCTCACTGCAATCTCTGCCTTCTGGGTTCAAGCAAGTCTCCTGCCTCAGCCTCCCAAGTAGCTGGGATTACAGGCACATGCCACCACACCTGGCTAATTTTGTACTTTTAGTAGAGACAGGGTTTCTCCAGGTTGGTCAGGCTGGTCTCGAACTCCCAACTTCAGGTGATCCACCTGCCTCGGCCTCCCAAATAAAACAAATATTTTTATGGCAGGCATTGGGGTAGGAAAAGTTGTTTTTGTTTTTGTTTTGAGATGGAGTTTTGCTTGGTCGCCCAGGTTGGAGTGCAGCGGTGCAATCTCGGCTCACTGCAACCTCCGCCTCCCGGATTCAAGCGATTCTCCTGCCTAGAAAAGATTTCTTAAGTAAGATCACCAAAACCATAGCACAAAGGAAACATCGAGGTTATAAAAAGGTTGAGGTAAGAAGTGAGATGCAGGAAGGGTAGCCTTCTTACTTCAAGTCAACTAAGGGGACCGCTTGGATAGTTTGACATGTTTCCCTTGGAATTTGGTGGGAACACAAGGGGCTGGTGTTTGAACTGTCTGAGAAATTGAAAGATTTAAAAAGGCTCTGGTTAGAGTGAGGAAAAGTGGCTACAATGGGAGAAAGCCATGCTTTCCCCAAAGGTGGATTAAGGCTTGTTTTTTGTTTACTTGGTTGCTTTGTAAATTCTTTTACCCATGGGTCAATTAGATCTGCGACCTGGACTGGAGCTTACAAAGGATTTAGCCCAGGAAGGCTTCCTAGACACTAATGGTTCCCAACAAAGAAAGCCTGAGTGAGTGCCCCAAGTCAGGGGATGGAGTCTTCAGTTGTCCCTGTGCATCACAGAAATTGCAGCTAGAAGTTTGCAGTAGAATATCAGAAAACCCCGTCAGAGTTCCCCATGTGTCAAAAATGCACGCTGAGAATATACCATATTCAGCAGGCACCACCACAAGATGACATCTGTGCCCATCAAATACAATTTCTCTTGTTTCTAATATTTACTCTCTGCCTCTCCTTTCCCAACCCTACCCCACCAACCGGGGATGTGTCAGAAACTGGGGCTGGGGCCCTGCGGGCTGGATGCATAAGAGGAGATGAGGCTAGGAAAGAAATACTTGATTGCTTAATGGCTCTTCCTCCAAGGGGAACTGCCCAGCTCAAATAGATAAAGTAGCAGGAATTCTCAAGTACAAAGATAAACAAATAAAAATTACCAACCACGGGAAATAGAGGAATTAAAGAAAAAATATAGAAGAGCTAACGCCCAGAGAAATGCAGTTAATAGAAAGAGGGTGTCTTAGTTTGGGCTACCCTAGAAAGCAGACCCTGAGACAAGGTTTCAAGTGCAAATAGTTCACTTGGGAGGTGAAAGTAACAGCAGGAGGCGAGTGAGAAAGTGAACCTGGGAAGGGAACCAGGAAGGGCATTGGCTCAAGCCAGCAACCGCTGCAGGCAGCTGGGACTCAGTCCCACTGGGGAAACGCTGGGAACTCGTGGAGAACACATGAATCAGAGTCTCCCATCTGACAGTGAAGGAGCTGGGGGTAATTTTATACCTACCTCTGTCAGTATTTGGTTGAGGGCTGCTCCTATGGGACATTAATTCCTCTTTCCCTCAAGCCTATGATTTTGGCAGCAATGTGGGCTTCAGAGGCAAAAGAAAGCCCTCAGGCAAAGAAATACAGGTGCCGGCGATTGGCTTGGGTGCACGTTGTGTTAAGAATGAGGAGATATATATGGGCATGGAGACAGAGCCTGTTAGAGGCATGCCTGTGACTTTCACAAGAAGTTAATATCCTTGGAAAGATGTGCAAAGAAGTTATATTCACTCACTTGTAAAAGAAAATCAAGTATAGGATTTGGAAATGGACAAAACCACAAAGAAATAATAAATTAATGTGAAGATTACATTGAAGAATTCTCCCAGAAAATAATAGGAAGGCACTAAGAATTAGAGAGCATGAGACAAAAGTTGAGGATAAGGGATGTATCCAGAAGTTGTCATAATTATATCTTCTGGAAGAAGAGAAGAGAGATGATGGAGGAGAGAAATTACTCAGAAGACAATGTTATTGCTGAAAAACGAAGTTAAGTTTGTAGATCAAAATGTCTGAGCGCTAACAAGGATAATGTCACAAGGATAAACACTCAGATATAAATCTTTCCAAATAGAAATTCTTAAACAGAGCTATGTAGAATACCTCATGTGGTAAAGTAAAATTTCAAGTTAGTGAGAAAAGAGAATCCATTATTCTAACATGATATTGTCACAATTAGCCACCAATTTAGAAAATAAAGCAGACCTTTACCTGACATCATACTTCAAAATAAATTTAAATGAAACAAAAAAATCTATAAAAATATGAGAACAAAATATAGGGGTTTTGCTTTTCATAATTTTGACGAGAGCTAAAACAATTATAAAGGGAAAGAATAATCTTTTTAACAAATGGTGCTGGGACAACTAGATATTTACAGGCAAAGAGTGAGTTTTGACCTTCCCACTTTAAAGCATATATAAAAATTAATTCAAAATGGATCAAAGACCTAAATGTAAGAACTAAAACTACAAAACTCTTAGAGGAGAATACAGGAGTAAATCTTCATGATCTCGAATTTGGTAATGGCTTCTCAGGCATGACACCAAAAGCTCAAGTGACAAAACCAAACCACCCAAGCAAAAAAAGTATACCCAGATATATTGGGCTTTATCAAAATTAAAAACTTTTATGTATCAAAGGATACTATCTAGAAAGTGAAAAGACAACCTCATGAATGGAAGAAAATATTTGCAAATCATATTTGATGAGAGACTTGTGTTTAGAAGATATAAAGAACTCTCACAACTCAATAATAAAAAGGCAAATAACCCAATTAAAAAATGGGCAAGGGACTTTGGACACATTTCTCCAAAGAAGATACGTAGGTGAGCAATAGGCATTTGAAAAAAAATGCTTGACATCATTAGTTATTATGAAAATGCAAATCAAAACTATAATGAAACACTCCTTAACACCCACTAGGGTGGCTATAATTAAAAAGTCAGATAATAACAAGTATTAGCAAGGATGTAGAGGAATTGGAACTCTCATACACTGGTTGTGTAGCCATTTTGGAAATCAAACTAACAGTTCTTTAGAAAGTTTAACATGGAACTACGATTTGATCCAGCAATTCCCAGATATACATCCAAGAAAATAAAAAATATATGTCCAATGAAAAATTTGCACACAAATGTTCATAGCATAACTTTCATAATAGCAAAAGGTGGAAACAACCCAAATGTCTATGAACTAATGAGTGTATAAGTAAAATGTGGCATATCCATACAATGGAATATTATTCAGCCATAAAAAGGAACAAAGTGCTGACACATGCTACAATATGGGCAAACCTTGAAAACCCTATGCTAAGGGAAAGAAGCCAGTTTTAAAAGACCACATATTACCTGATTCCATTTGTATGAAATGTCCAAATCAGGCAGATCCATAGAGGTAGAAAGTAGATTAGTGGTTGCCCAGGACTGGTAGAATGGGAGGACTGGGGGGTGATGGGTAAAGGGTATAGAGTTTCTTTTAAAGGTGATAAAAATATTCTACAATTGATTATGTTGATGATTGCACAATTCTGCGAATATATTAAAATTATTGAATTGTGTACTCTAATGGGAGAATTGTAATACATGTGAATTATATCTCAATAATGCTGTTACAAAAATAAAAATAGGAGTCTATTTCTGTAATCTTGAAGTATAGAAAGCTTTGCTAAGAACACAAACTGCAGAACTTAAAAGAACAGCTTGATAAATCAACATTCAAAATCTATATTTGGTAAAAGATATGATAAAGTTAAAAAAAAGAAGTGACAGGCTGGGAGAAAATAGTTTCAATGTATATATCAGACAAAGAATTTTTTGTGCAGAATACGTAGACAGCTTCTTCTACCCACATCAAGAAAAGAACCCAAACAACTAATAAAGTAAGTATAAGGGTAGGGGATGAGGAGGAAGCTACCAACTCCTCCCACATTGGGTCTGGATGGAAAAGAGGGAAAATGTTTGAGCCTGGACAGGCTGAGCTGGAGGACAGATCAACTTCAAGTTGAATAAAGTAAAGAATGACCCACGCACTTGAGTCTGGACTGGACATTTTAGTTCCTGAAGCAAGATGGTTCCTATGACCAGAAGAGATGGGAAGACTTTGACTTTTGTTAGTCCTGGAAAACACAAAAAGATTTTCTGAGGTTTCATTCGTAAAACGAGGACACAGAAGAAAATGTGAAAAAGTCTGAGTCTCAGATTGGGTTTTCAACAGAAAGTTTGAAGATGGATGAAGTTGTTTTCTATTTAGTGACTGTACTAGTTATAACCAGGTGAAAAAATACTCAACCTCAGCAGTTATCAGCGAAAACCAAATGTAAATGA
The DNA here is from genome assembly GCF_002776525.5 of Piliocolobus tephrosceles. Classification (NCBI taxonomy): domain Eukaryota; kingdom Metazoa; phylum Chordata; class Mammalia; order Primates; family Cercopithecidae; genus Piliocolobus; species Piliocolobus tephrosceles. Next base: position 57,438,928 of record NC_045438.1, on the reverse strand, counting down.
GATAAATTGCATCCATCAGATTGGATACAATTTTAAAAACTTGGCAAAGGTGTGAAAAATGGCTATTTTCATACTAGCTGGTAATATGATTTGATGATTACTTTTTAGAAAACAATTTGGTAGTCTCTATCAAAATAAAAAATTTTCATTCTCTTTGATCTAGCAATTCCAATAAGAGGTCAGTGATGTTTTACAAAGGAGAAAAAAAAAAAAAAAAAAAAAAAAAAAGGAAAAAGCTTAAGTTCCATAAATAAGGGAATGTTCAATGGATTTGGGGAACATGAATGCAACATCCATGCAGCAATAATGAAGAATGAGAGAAATGTTCCTATGCCAACGTTGAAGCACCTCCTGTGTATATTATTAGGTGAAAGACAAAGCCAATTTCAGTAAAATACATATAAAATGGTCCTATTTTGTTTTTTACTGTGTATGTATCAAAGAAGTTCTGATGAATACACAAAATGTTATGAGTGCTTTTTCTGAGGACCAGAATGCTCAGGCCGAAAGACTTTGGTTTTGGATTCTGTGTTCGCTCTGTTCAACAGAAGGATAATGAGAGCCACAAATGTGAACCACATATTTAATTTTAAATTTTCTAGTAGCCACATTTAAAAAAGTAAAAAGAAATGGATGCATTAACTTTAATAGTATATATATGTTATCTAATCTACACAAATATTATCATTTCAATCTATAATCAGTATAAAGTAATTATCCATGTAATATTTTTTCATTATTTTCTGATCCACAGACTTTGAAATCCAGGTGTGTCATAGACTTACAGCTCTTCCCAATTTGGAGTAATCACATTTCATGTGATCAAAAACCACATGTAGCTAGTGACTACTGTATTGGATAGTGCAGTTCTATATTTTATGTACTTCCACCTTTCTTTTGAATTATTGATTATACTTTTATAAATACAGAAACGAAAAATGCAAAGAACTACTGAAACATTTAAACTACTTCTAGGAAAAAGAAAAGGAAATAATAAAGGAAATTCCCTAAGCACCTGCTTTGGGCCCACGATTTGCGGAAAGCTTGTTTCTTTTCTGGGTTTTCTGGACTCTGGGATGTCGTTATTGATGCAGTTATTTGGCAAAGGGCTGCTGTGGGGTGGGTCAGCAGAGGAGTGAGAATGCCGTTCTTGTCTTAAGGGACTGCAACTCACGGGCAGATGGCTCCCGAGGTGCTTGGGCAGCCCTTACTGATTTCGGGGGTCTTGACCTCCTCTGCACAGCCAGTCATCAAATCTCCTCTTCCTGGGTGATGGCCTTCCCCAAGCATGTGAACAAGTGATTATTTTTGGAACCAGCATAACCCAAATCCCCATGCTGACACCTGACCCTTTCATCTTGTCCTGTGTCCCTACCTATGATTCTCTTTTTTATGCTGACACAGCGACTGGAAACTGTCTCTGAGTTTTCTTCCGACAGGATCAATATCCCTGGTGATCCTAGACTGTGGGGTACCATCGTTACCTTCCTCTGGATCCTTTCAAAGTGGTTCACCTCACATTTTAGTGCAAAGCCCCAACAGTGTCGTCTAATTAGTGGAGTCAGGGGATTCTCTTGAGGTTCCCACAGTCTCTATCCTTGTTTGTACATTCTGCCATTTGCCTCACTTTGTTTTTCTGTTTGTTTGTTTGTTTAGTTTTTCTTTCTCACACAGCAACATTTTCCTCCCCAGCTATCCCCACGTTGCATTCAGAAAGCTCTGAACCAGAGTTCTTCCTCTGTTCACAGGATAATTGACTCCCCTGGCAGAAATAAGATACATTATCCTTCCTTGAATTATTCCACACTTCTTTAAACCTCCAACATGACAACAATTGGAATTAAAATTTGAGCGAGGCTTAGGATAACTTCAGATTAGAGATTCCCTAATTTGAGCAATACACACGGCACCCATGAGGAATGTTCAGTACTAGCTTTCACTGTGGATACATGATCTTGTGAGCCAATTCACACTTCAGTCTCCCCTAAGTCGCTGGAGTTGGGTTAGGAATCTCCTCTGTGAATTTCTGCTTTATCCGTGTGTGCTCTATCCTGGCCCTTAAAAACAAAATCTTAATTGATTATTTACTGTATTGATTTCTCTGGTATGCCTGGGGGCATACCTGAGAAGTGCACGGAGGCTGGGTTTTGGTGTAGAATAGGAATTGGTAGAGGTAAGAGGTCCTTTGAAATAGCCTGTTCCATCGATTAGTGATAAATAGGCACTTTGCATTTGGAAAGAAGACTGGAACCACTCCCAATACCTGCCTGAGCCATATCAGAGGAACCCAGAAGTTCCTCTGGCTGCACAGAAATTAAATATTTCATGTTTCTAATACCAGTGAATTGAGACTCAACCAAATATTAATAATGATACTATTTGTACTACAACTAATGAAAATAAAATTTGTTAAACTCATGTAGATAATCCCACCGAGCTCTTATCTTCTTGAAGATGGGGTCTCTTTTAGGTCCTCTGTTGGTCAGCAGTTCCTAGCACAGTGCCAGGAACATAGTCAGTGCTCAAAACACAGTTGTTGAATAAATGAGGTGGGTTAAATGAAATCATAGTAAGAAATGAAACCATTCTCTTAAGAATCCTGTTTCTGGGCTATTGAATGTCATAGTTTTACTCATCTGGTTCTAATGTTTGTTTTCCACGTACAGAAAGAGTAAAAATAATAAGTAGTGATTATGCTCATTTTTTTGGCAAAATATTAGCAAGATATGTACTATTTACACTTGTGAAACTTACTATCAATTCTTCTATTGCTAGTTTCAATTAATGTCTCATAGTAATAATTACTAATAATGCTATTGCTTTGTACTCAGATGGCAATTTTCATCAAAGAATTTCAAAAGCTTTCAAGTCAAGGTATTTTCAAGAACAAATTCATATTATAGAGTCTTGCGAGAATGCTTCAAGAATGCTGGCAGATATTTTTCATTTCTTTGCCATTTTATTTTAAATCTTCCTGATTCTTCTTTTCACAATTCAATTGAGTAATCTCTCACCCTTTCAAGTCCTCCTCTACCCCCACTCCACACCCTCAAGACACTTTATACTGTATTTTAGGCAATCCAAAGCTCCCTACTAGCTCTTAATAAGTATATGATCATTTCCACTGAAAATACCAATCCACCTTCCAAATGAAGCAAATGTTTCACAAGGATTAAGACATAAGGTCTATTATACCCATTGCATGCAAACATGCAGTTATGATTAAACCCTGAAAACAAAATTGCTGTTAGTTCTAACTGGACACTTTCATGATACAAACTCTTATAATTCCAGTGAGTGATTTCAGGTAAGAATCTGTGGTCAACTACAGCGGGAACTAGGATCCTGTAGGCATTTAATGAATATCAGGATATACATTTTCATATTTTAGAATGCATTTACTTTTCCACATAATGTATATATAAAGTATTTTCTGGAAGACTCCAGCTGGATCTAAAAAATGGCTCTTTTTATATTTACTCAATTTGGACTATGAAAGGGTATTTGAAACTGGAAGGATCATATGCATATTAAGTATTATTTTATGTTAGTATCTGGGAGATTTACCTGTCCTGTGCCATATATAAAGCAAGAAGTCAGAGTTGTGGAGAGAGATGAACTAAATGACTAAATAGGTATTTTTACTCTGATGATAAATCAAATCAAAGCATGTTGTGCGAAAGTACCCTTTAAAAGCACTGCTTCTGCTCTAAAAGTTGCAATAACTTTGAATAAAAAACCTCTGAATGAGAAAAGAAAAATGCAGTCAGTCATTCAGATGTTTTATTTGCACAATGCCAACACACGCGAATAATTGGGAACATTCAGGTGACTAATTGGCTGAAGTATGTGAAGTCATGAGATTTTCATACCAAATGCTTTCATATTATTAGTGTTATTATTGTTAGTTATCATCCATTTTCCTCTTTTGAAGTTTGGCAGACTCTAATCAAACTTAGTTTTAAACAATTTTCTGAATCTAAATTTTTACCTTTAGAAATATTATTTCAAGAGGGAAAAGAAGTAAATTATTGCAGTGGCATATTTATCTAATAGTGATGAGAATAAAACACTTTTATTGAGGGATCAGTATAGTTATTTACACATCTGCATTGATGTATTCATGCTATAGGGTCTCACACATTCACATTTATGAAGGGGTGCACCATTATGAATTATTTGGTTTTATGAATTAGCTTGTAAAAATAATGCAATTGCTATTGAGGCTATAATGCCTCCTGGAATTTACTTTGCTTGTTTGTTTTGACAAGTGTGGTTTAGTTTTATGATAATATTTCAGAGTACACAGGTAAATGCCCTGTAGTCTGTTTTGTAAAGGTAATGAAGCCTTCACAATCTGCAATCTTACCGCTGATTCCAGATACTAAATCTTCGCTTGAAAGTAGAGTGAGACTGTTGGCATGCTCACTGAGAATTCTCAAGCTAAGTGAAAATGGTAAGAACCCCCACCACAGACACTGTTTCAGTAAATTTATCCTGATCGGGATCTTGATGTGTAAAGGTAAGCAGGTTAAGACCGTTATTCAGTGCCACCTCCTGCATTCCAGGCACTGTCAGGCCCTTGGTGTATGGCCATGAACAAAATCAGGCAGAAGTACTTCCCTTGCAAGGAGCTTACATCCTAGTGGGGAATGACGGGGGTGGGTTCCAAAGAAAACAAAGCAATGAAAATGCAGAGGCCAGGACACCACCATCCCTCACTTGGGCTGCACCTAAACGGCGTCCCTAATTCATGCTCCACAAAACAGCAAAAGCAGTCTTCCTATGGCAGAGTTCAGATCTTGTCACTTCTCTAATTATGTCAAAAAGAAACAAAAGCCTGAAAATAAATGAACACCCAACCAAAATCCTAAACTCATTGCCAAGGCCTGGGAAACAACTGCCCAAGTCCCAAATCTCACATTGTTTTTCAGCCAGGGGTTTTCCAAATTCATCCCTTGCTTTGCTTATGCTATTCCTTTTGGTCACAATGCTTTTCCTTCCATTTTATTATGCAATCTGTTCAGACTCCATTAAAATGTTCCCTTCTCAAGGAAGTCTTACCTGACCACCCTACTTAAAGTGGTTCCCCCACCATGTTATTCTCTATTTAAGCCTTAGTTGGTTTCTTTCATAGCTCCTACAATATTTGCCATTTTTTTTCTTGTCTTTTTGTTTCTGTACTTGTGTTTTATTGTTTTTCTCCACTAGGATGTAAGCTCCATATAGGTAAGGGCCATGTGTGTCTTGTTCATCATTATACCCCTAGTGCCTAACACTATGCCAGGCACATAGTAGATGATCAATAAAATTGATTGACTGACTGTCTAAATGAATGAATGAATGAATGAAAGGGAAGGAAAGGAAATGAGTTTATCTATTCCATTACTTCTTTCCTGGATGACTTCGTATACATTGTCAGACTGACAGAACACTCACTTCCAGTTTGCCACCGCCCTCCCCAACACACACCACACACTCACATTTGGGACTACATCAGATTTCTCTGCTATTTGCTAAAGTAGCACCATACTCCTTTCACTGTTTGGAATTGACCTAGTATGTTTTCATGCTGGAATGTTACATTACTTTAAGTACTCTTTGCTCAATATTGGCACCTCTCGAGAGTGTGCTCACAAGGGCCAAAGCTATGTAATTTTTGCTAATGCTTGTATCTGCAAAGCTATTAGATTGGTACAATTACTTTTGCACCAACCTAATAGTACAAAGTCTTACAAGTTATAGACATTCAATAAACATTTATTGAATGAACGAATGAAAAGAAGGAATTCAGGCAACCTACCCTATTTAAGTCAGAATATGCTAGGTGCACAAACATGCCAATCTGATCATACTGGAATTGTATAAAATGATTTAGGATTAAGCAATCAGAGGAAAATGTCCCTCAAATGTACTGAATAAAACCTCAAATGTCTGAAGTGCTCAAGGAATAGATGTTTTACTTTAAGGTTTGCCAGAACTACCAAATAGAAGTTAAGTAGAAACTTCTTCCCTGGTTTAATTCTTGACTTCTAATATGTATTATTCCTATTTCTGCCTTAGCAAGTAGAACATAATCAGCAAAATTTAATCTTCATAGAAAGGCATGGAAAGAAGGAGTAAATGATTAAGCTGGGTGAGGAGTCAGGAGAGAGGGAGTGAGAGTGAAAAATTGGAGAAGATGTGCCCTATCTAAAGACATTCAAAACAAATTAAACAGAATAAAACAAACAAGCAAAAAATCCTAGACAGTACATGCCATCAAAATCAAATGTGACCCAGGTGGCCTCTGATGGGTGGATGGGTAAACAAAACGTGGTATATGCATTTAGTGGAATATTTATTCAGCCTCAAAAAAGAAGGAAATTCTGACACTTGCTGCAACATGGGTGAAATTTGAGGACATCATGCTAAGTGAAATAAACCTGTCACAGAAGAACACATATTATATAAGTCCACTCTTTGTTTTTTTTTGAGACGGAGTCTTGCTCTGTCGCCCAGGCTGGAGTGCAGTGGCGCGATCTCATCTCAGGGCAAGCTCCAACTCCCGGGTTCCCGCCATTCTCCTGCCTCAGCCTCCGTAGTAACTGGGACTACAGGCGCCTGCCACCACATCTGGCTAATTTTTTTGTATTTTTAGTAGAGATGGGGTTTCACCGTGTTAGCCAGGATGGTCTTGATCTCCTGATCTTGTGATCCACCCACCTCAGCCTCCCAAAGTGCTGGGATTACAGGCATGAGCCACTGGTGCCCAGCCATGAGTCCACTCTTATGAGGAACTTAACATAATCAAAATCACAAATACAGAAAGTAGAATGTTGGATGCTGGGACTGAGGGGAAGGGGAATTGGGGAGCTATCTTTCATCAGTACAGAGTTTCCATTTTGCAAAATGAAAAAGTTCTGGAGATGGATGATGGAGATAGTAACACAACATCGAATATGTGCTTAAAGACCCTGAACTCTGTACTGAAAAATGATTCAAATGGTACATTTTGTGTTATGTATATTTTGCTACAATTAAGAAAACCAAGCAAACAATCAGATTACAAATGTGTCTTTGGGTCAATGGGGGCCTGGGATCATGATGATGTCATTTCTTACTGGCCATGCAGATCCTAAGTCTGTGGTATACACTGAACTGGAGAGACTGCTCATCCACGCCTTTATGCAACTGAATGGCCTGAGCACCACAAGAGGCAGACACTGCGGTAGTCAAGGGAGAAACAGTAGAGACAAGAGCAAGAAGGCTCAATTTCCAAAGTGTACATTCAACTGGGGGTAGAGATGATGAACAAGCACATCAAACAGGAAAATATCTTGTGGGAGCACTTTGCTAAGAGAGTTAAAGATTTTTTGCATGCTGGCCTATTTTCTTTTATTTTTACCTTTACTGATTAAAAATATCTCCTCTTTCTCTCTTGTAGTCACACGTCTGTGCATCTACACGCACCCTTGGTACATCTGGACTCCTAGCTTGACTGTGTCCTGATTAACCAAAGTTTTCCTGTAAGTGCTTTGAATTGTGGCAATGCTGATATTTTGCAACACATGTCTTATTGTTTTGGTTATAGAAAATAAGATGCATGAATAATAAATTAAAGTGTGTAATAATATAACTAAATCACATTTATGTGATGTTCTTTGTTTTGCAAATTAAAGTGCACAAACAGCTGAATCCTTTTGTCTTTATTAAACAGTTTGTTGGATTGCCTCAACTTGGAGCATGTACATAAATATTCAAATTGAGTTTTTCACTCCGAGGCAATTTTGACATTTCCATATTGGGTTCCTCGGTGTTTTATCTAAGAAAAATTAACCACATGTGACCAAAATATGATGATCACTTATATTTGTATTGCAATTTTCCCAGTTATATACCTAACAAGTGGATGATTTTACCAAGTCCTAAATGAAAGCATTATAAAGGGTTTCATATTAACCATTTATGGAATTAATAATAAAATGTTTATAGGGAGCTAAAACGACCATTAGCTCAAATAGTCCAACTGTTATCTCTTCGGCTCTGGATCTATTTGCTATCATTTTGAGATGTCCTGGGTGTGAAGTACTTTTATTTAAAAAGCAGCTTGTGCCAGCTCACTGCTTAGCCTGATTTCCAGTGGGTATGGGAGCAGCTCAGAGAAAGGAACTGTGTCAGCCTGGTGCATATGGATGGAGAAACAAAACCTGCCCTGCTCTAGATCTCCTTGCAACTCTAATGAATTCTTTGGGGACACTGCCCTTTGCATTTCACTCTCAACTCTAGGCCTTTGCTACTTCACAGGTGGCACCAAAGGAAGGAACCGCATGTCTTGGCACAGTGGGGACTTGCATGTGGATAGCAGAATTGGACAAAAATTTACATAATGCCACATGGATAAGTGAAAAGCAGGCGGTCAGGCTGGAGGAAGGTGACGTCTTGGCTACCAGCTCATAAGCTGAGCACCAGGGTAGCACCTCCCCTCACTCAATCTTGGCTCCTTCATCCCGGAAAGAGACAAGGGCAGTGAAACTTCATAGTGTTGAGGTAAGGAAATGATCTTCTGGCATATAAAAAAAATTCCATAAATATTTGTTGAACCTCAGAGCCCGCCATGATTTCACTGTTATTGGCAAGGTTTCACCATCACCCCTGCTCCTGTTTTTGCTAGAAACTGCACCCAGAATTCAATGTATCCTGTCTATGAATTCCAGTTGAAGGGTGGGCTCCTGAAGACCATCACTGTCAACAGAGCACTCCCCAGAGACACTGGCAGAGAAAGGCAGATGGGAGTTAGGCTTTTTAGCAAAGAAAAACATCTTTAGCCAGGAAGAAAACACAAATCAGGTGCCTCCAACCTGTTATGTATCTGTGCCTTCAGATATTGGAGTAAATTCTGTTTTCAGGAATTCTCGGTGTAATGCTGGGTCAAATTCTCCCTTGCTGACAGTATTTTTTGGAGCAAGTCCAAGGGCGGCTTTTGACCTGAGGTTATTAACCCATCATTACTGAAATTTTCATTGGACAACGTTACCTCATTGTATCCTGAGTTATAGATATTTGTGTGCTTGCTCTTTCTCTCTCTTTCTCTCTCTTTCTGTCTCTGTCTCTTGCTATGCATAAATACGCATATACAAAAAGATACTATTTATTGCACCTGCATTGACTAAATTTTTAGGCTCTGTAAGTTTATATTTCTTGAGCTTAATGTTGTATTAATGCATTTTTGTTTGCCTGAATGAGTTATTCCCAGTCCTTGCTTGAATCTGTTCATTAAGATTTCATGAAGTCAGCTCTTGATGAATTCACAAGCCAGAACTGCAACTTTCTCACTGTTTTTGTCGTGTTAAAAAGCGCAGCACCAGCTTTTCATACTGGTGGATGGTAGAGATAAATCCTCCAATGCCAACTCATCACCTAGGGATGACAGAACTCCTGCTGAATTTACACAAGTCCTTTATTATGTGAAGTGATTTGAATGAAACAAATGGGTTATTTACTGTGCAGCAGACTAAGAAGTGACTCTTTTAAAATGGTAAACATTACAGTACATAATATCTGGGAAGACTTTTTTTTTTTTCCCCGTGTTTGTCGGAGATTTCCACAGTTGATGTGAAAGTTGCAAATCTGAAGCACAGATTTTTTTAAAGGGAGAGTTAGAAAGAGGAGGAGGGAAACCGTCCCCAGGGATTTTTGGAGGACTTGGGCAGCACTGGTCTTGTTCCAGCTGAGAAGTTATTTTCAGGCATTTCCTCATTGAGGGTTTTAAAACCACAGAAATCCTTTTTGGAGGATCATGGAGGTATTGCTTTGTCTTCACTTTTTAGCTTTTCCTGCTAAAGGGAAAGCACGTGACTGAGAGCAGGATGCAGTGCATTGTCACCGGGGCTTCTGTGAAGTGATTGGGGATGGAAAATAACTTTACTTAAGTAAGATTAAGAAAACTGGAGAGGGCCCAGGGAAGCCATGAAGACTTCCCATCCTAGCCTATGAGGATGTCTTCATCTGGCATAAAATGCGTAGTGGTGCATGCCACTCCTTCAGAACTCAGGAAAGAGGGCAGGGGCAAGCTGGGCAGGTAGACCCAAAGACCTTGCTGCCTCTCTTCTCCTTTATCCCTTCCTTTCCTGACATGCTGTCACTCTGGTAGGCATTTGTGTATGGCCAATACCATTAATAATAAGTCTAGGCCGGGCATGGTGGCTCACGCCTGTAATCCCAGCACTTTGAGAGGCCAAGATGGGTGGATCACCTGAGGTCAGAAGTTCGAGACCAGCCTGGCCAACACGGTGAAACCCCATCTCTACTAAAAATACAAAAATTAGTCAGGTGTGGGGGCGGGTGCCTGTAATCCCAGCTACTCGGGAGGCTGAGACAGGAGAATGGCTTGAACTCAGGAGGCGGCGATTGCAGTGAGCTGAGATCACACCACTACCCTCCAGCCTGGGCAGCAAAGGGCAAAACTCCATCGTAATAGTAATAGTAATAATAATAATAATAACAATAATAAGTCTAGCACTTTACTGAGCGAATACCAAGAATGAGACACTATTGGTGTCTTTAAAGTTGTAAACATGCAACCCCTTGCAAGGCAGGTTTTATTATCACTCTTTTATTTTGCAGAAACAGGGCTGGGAAATGCTTGCCTGGTGAGTAGCAGGTGTGGGCTGTGAACTAGGGAATTTCTGATTCTAGATTCTCTACCTTTTCCTCTATACCATTGCACCAGTGCAGTATTTAGGATGGCAGCTACATAATTGTAGCAAAGGGACCTAAAGAGAAGATTCATTTCTCTCTTGTTAAACAGACCGGGGTAGATATGAAGGTTTTTCTCCACAAAGTCGTCTAGCGATGCAGACTGGCCAGGTGGCATTGCTATGCTCCGGACGGCAGGAAACGGCCAGTGCATTATGGGTATGCCTGAGAAGATAACAAAGGATTTGGACAGGTCAGTTCCACTGGAATCCCACTGTTGTGAAATCAGTCACAGATCCGTCCTTAGCATCAACTGGGACAAAGCATTGTAGTCTATGGTTGGGTGGTCAGGTGCTGAGGTGAAACCCAGAGGGTTCCTCAATGAAAGGGAAGGGGGGAAAATGAATTTTGGGAAACAACAGTCTCCACTTCATCCAAGGTACCTGCATGGTGCCTCTGCCCTACATTGGTGGGAAAATAAGTCAAGAAGGCTTCAGAAAGAAAGGTGATGGAGGAAGCAGAGCTGAGGATGGCTTCTTGAATTGTGAATTTTAAGGTCTTTTTTTAAAAAAATTAAAAAATTGCCACGATCAGAATGTAATCTGTCCCCAAGTCCCCATTTTACTTCAGTTAACTTTCTCTTTCACATAACTCACCTTCTTCTCATGGTAAACCAGAAGTTAGTCAGTTTCAGAGTAATTACTGTTTCTTCAGGTAGTACCAAAGCTATTCCTGCACTATTTTATTTGTTTTCTGTTTTGAGGGTCTGCTGAACCTGACCATGTACCTGCAAGCAGAGTTGCTTAGATAGTTGTAAACTTTCTCTCTTGGCTTAACCCTGGAATATTCCTTCAGTGCCCTCTCATTAGCTGACCCAGACTGTGAGCTTGTGAACATTCTCTGGAGCTGCCATGATCTTGTGATAAACCCCAATTTTTTGTCCCCATTTTCTTTTCCTTTTGCAATTTCTCCTCTTTTGAATTTTGGCCTCATTTTGACTTCTCATTTTCCTGTTTTCCCAGTCTGATAAAGTACAGAAGTTTGTTGATGCATTCAACATATTTCATGAGCTCCTACCACATTCTAGGTATTTTTCTAGGCTTTGGGGATTATGTGAATAGAACAAAGTTGCCACTTTGATGGATCTTACTTTCAAATGTGTGGAGTGGAAAAAGGAGGCAACAGCATAAACCAGCAAACATGTAGACATGCTGTGTGTCACGTGGTGATATGTGCTGCAAAGATAAGCAATACAGTGTTCAGAATTATGGGGGGCTGGGTTATTTTGCACATGTAGTCATGATGAACTCCCTGTTAATGGGACATTTATGTAATCTGAGATCAGAGTCAAGTGAGGGGGCAAACAATGCTGATTTCAAGGTCAAGGCAGATTCAAGCAACAGTGAAGGCCACGTGCTGACAAAGTAAGGGAGAGGGGGTGGAAGAAGGAGTCAGAGAAGTATTCATCAAAGGTGTTATTAAGCCAAGGTGAGGACTTCAAATTGTATTAGTGAGACAGAAAGCTATTGAAATACTTTGAACAAGGGAGAAAAATGGTCTGATTTCCATATTGTGAGGGCCACTCCTGATTAGCCGTCATATTCTCTCAGTTCTATATGCTATTGGTCACATAAATCTGCTCCAATTCAATGGGAGGACACTACACAAGGATCTGAATACCTAGGAGCAAAGATAGTTGGGGGACATCTTGCAGGCTGGCTAGCACATAGACATCCAGTTTTTCCAGCACCATTTGTTAAGGAAAATGATCCTTTTCCCATTTTAATTACATCATCATCCTTGCCAAAATTAACTAGCCATATATGTGTAGGTTTATTACTGGACTTCTCTATTTTGTAGTACAGACTTAAATGTCTAAATTATGCCAATACCACACTTAAAGGAAATTGTTAAATAGGGTAGCATAAGGCTTACAACTTTGTTCTTATTTTTAAAATTTTGGAAACTTAAAATTTTTAAAGTTTAGGATTCTGATTGAGATTGTGGTGAACAATTTGATTGTATCAATTTTGGTAGAATTCACGTCTTAGCATTATTGAGACCTTCGATCCATAAACATGATATGTTTCTGTGTTTTAGACCTTTTTAAATGTCTCACAGCTATGGTTTGTAATCCACAAATAAAGGATTTTGCTCATGCTTTGTAAGTTTATCTCTAGGTATTCTATGTTTTTGACACTATTGTAGTTTTTACTTTATTTTGTTTTTCAATTCCGTTTTATTTTCCAATTTCCATTTTATTTTTCAATTCCAATTCCAGTTACCAGGATGTGGGAATAGGATTGAATTTTTATATTGATATTTTATCTTATGGCCTTGCTAAACTTATTTATTAGTTCTTCTAGCTTCTTTGTGGATTCTTTTTTCAAAGATTCTTTAGGATTTTGTACAAATACAATCATATCATCTCTGAATAAAGGCAGTTTTACTTCTTTCTTTCCAGTTTGATGTCTTTTTTTTTCTGTTTCTTGCATTATTGCACTGACAAAGTCCTCTAGTACAATGGTGAATACAAGTGGTGAAAGCATTCTTACCTTGAAAAGGGAAAGCTTTCAACTTTTTAAAAGTGTGACATTAGGTATATGCTCTTTTTTAGACTGAAGAAGTTATCCTTTGTTCCCAGTTTACTGAGAGTTTTTAATTTAAACAGACAGTGAATTTTGTTAAATTCTTTTGCTGCATTCATTAAAATGAACATATAGTTCTTCTTTTTTAGTCTGTTGATATGGTGAATCAAGTTGATTTTTTTAAATGTCAATTCAATCTTTGATTCCTCAAATAAGCCAAAATTAGTCATGATACTTTTTCATTTATCAAATCCAATTTTTAGAAATTTTTGAAGGAGTTTTGCCACTATGTTTCTTAGAATATTAGCCTAGAGTTCTCTTGTAATATCTTTCTCTGGTTCTAATATCAAGGCAGCACTAGCTTTATAAAATCAGATGGAAAGTGTTCTTGCCTCTTCTTTTTTCCAGAAGAATTTCTGTAGAATTGCTTCGTTGCTTCTTTAAATGTTTGGTAGATTCACCAATGAAGACCTCTGAAACAGGAGTTTCCTTTGTGGGAGGATTTTAACCATTAATTCATTTTTTTTCAATACATTTAGAGCTATTCAGTGTATCTGTTTCTTTCTGAGTGAGCTCTGGCAGTTTGCATCTTTCAGGAGTTTTCTCATTGCATTTAAGTTGTCAAGTTTATTGGCATTAAATTACTCATTACAGTCTCTGATTGATCTTTTAAATCATGTAGAAACTGTAGCAATATTCTTTCTGTGACGATGATAATTTTTGTCTATTTTTTCACTTTCTCATTGGAAGTTTATCAGTTTTATTGACCTTTTTAAAAAAAAACCTCTAACTTTTTATGTTATTGAATTTTCCGTATAGTTTTTATTTTGTTTTCTATTTCATTACCTTGTATTTTCAATTCTTCTACTTACTTTGGCTTTTAATTATCCTTCTTTTTCAAATTTCTTTATGAGTAAGCTTAAATAATTGATTTAGAGAGTTTTCAATTTTCTAATAGAAGAATGTAATGCAATAAATCTTCCTCTAGACATTTTATAAGCTGCTTCCTACAGGTTTTGATATAATGTATATTTTAAATTTAATTTAGTTAAATATTTTTGTAACTTTTTAATGGGTTTAAAATTTTTTTCCAGTATTTGGAAACTTTTTAGGAATCTCTTTTATTGATTTTTAATTTACCTTTAGTATTGTCAGGTGACACACTTTGTATGATTTTAATCTTTCAAACTTCATTGAGTTTTGTTTATGGTCCCAAGTGTGGTCTAGCTTGGTGAATCTTTTATGTGCACTTAAAAATAATGTGTTTTCTGCTATTGGATGGAGTGTTCTACAAAAACAAATTAGATTAAAAAATTAAAAAGTTCAAATACTTTATATTTTCATTTTTTGTTTAATTGTTCTATCAATTACTGAACAAATTAGACACCATAAGAAAAAAAAAAAAGATCAGGGACTTTGAAGTACTAGCAATAGAAACTATTGACAATAAACACACAGAGGAAAAAAGACCAAAAAGACCAAACTGTAAGGGTGGAATGTAGGGAGTGAAGAAATAATATTTGAAAGTAAAGGCCTGAAAATTTATTTTAATTGATGAAAACAAAAAATCCACAGATCCAAGAAGGTCAGGGGATCCTAAACAGAAGAAATATTTTAAAAGAAAGCACAAGAGGGCATATCATAATCAAATTTTCTGAACACATATGATAAGGAGACATTTTAAAAAGCGGTCAGAGAGAAAAGACATTTTGTACAGAGAAACAAAAAAATAATGACAGCATATTTCTCACTTGAAACTATGCAGGCCATTAAACAATGGAAAGACATCTTTAAAGTGATGGGAGTCAAATATGTCAATTCAGAATTTTATATCCAGAGAAAATACCTCTTGAAAATGAAGGCAAAATACAGACTTTAAGACAAAATCTGAGATAATTCATCACTGAAGAGAAGCATTAAAAGAAATCTTAAGAAAAACAAACACTTATCTAAGCATAAAGCAAATTATGCCAGATGGTTGTAAGGACCCACAAAAAGGAATAATTAGTGCTCCAAATAATAAATACATGTGTAAATATAAAAGGAATTTCTTTTCTTGTTTTTAAATTTCTTTAAAAGATAATTGATTCTTAAAAGAAGAAAATAGCAGTGAATTGTGGAGCTTATTATCTATGTAGCAGTATATAGTAATAATACACAAAGATGAGGAGTTAGAAGTATACTCTTGCAAGATTCTTACACTGTACGTGAAAAAGTGTGATATTATTTGAAGGTAAACTCTGATAAGTTAAAGATGTCTATTAACCAGTCCCAAGTAATTTTTATTCAGATAATTTACTTTATCACTAGAATTTAAATTTGTGTACTTTGTATGCATTTTCTGTTTTTCTCCTTGTCATGCTTATGCTTTCTTTTACATACTTGAATGTATTTTACAATTTGTGAGCACAGAAGTATTCGGCGGTAGACTCAAGGTGGCCCTTTGCAGACCTTAGCTTTCTCTCCGTGAAGCTCCCTTTTTACTCATACATGGACCTATAATTCTAGCTGCTTTGGCCTTTTTTGACTCCAATCTCTATCTCCTCCACTCAAAAATACAACCAGGCTCCTCCTGGTGCTTTGACCTGGATCTGTTTGCAGACATTAGGTTTAAACATTTGCAAAAATCACCTTGTTTGTTTTCCTTCTCTCTGGGATCACAGTTCCATGCTGATTGTTGTTTAATGCCTGAAAAACACTGTTTCATATATTTTGTACATTTGTACAGTTGAATACAACATGAGGGAAATTGGAGTAGCACATGATCTTTTATATGAGAAAGTGGGGTCCCCCTAAGATTCTTTTGTCTCCCTCCCACACTGGAGTATATTAGTTGCCACCTCTTTGTGCTCTCAAAGTTCTGTGTTTACACTCAGTATTTATCTGAGAATTTGCAGGTCCATGTCTCCTTCTGGTCTGTAAATACCTTGAAAGCAGTGGCTGCCTTATTAATCTTTTTATTTTGACACTTAGAATAGTATCTGCCATATAAGTGTTCTCAAAAAATATTTATTCAAGCTTTCTAGTCTTGTGACCCATTTCCTTGGGTTCTTGGAATATGTTAGTTTGCAAAAATCATATGCATAACAGCAATATCAGAAACAGGGCACATGTCTTTCCATTTCCTCTGTCAGAATCCATGGCAGACATTCATCAATCACTAGGTTCTACTTTCCACCTCAGCCCAGTTGTGAGTTTGGACTCCTTCTCACATGGTTTCAGATATCTCTTGCCAATAAATATAAGTTCACTCTTAACGCTGAATTGTATTTGCCATCTATGAATTAGTATTATCCTTTCTTAGAAATAGCATTTGATTTATTTCATAGACATTTATATGGCACTTGTTATGAACTAGCATCATTCTAAGCACTTTAAAATGTTAACTACTTTATCCTTATTGCAATTGTATGATATTGGAACTTGTATTATGTCCATTTTACAGATGAGGAAACTGAAGCACAGAAAGGCTAAGTATCTTGTTCAAGGTCACACAGCAAGTAAATGGTGTTCAGGGATACTACTCCAGAAAATTTGGGGCTCTGGAGTCCCCGCTCTTCTCTGTTAATGCTATGACTCTTGGCCTAAACCAACTAAAATGTCTCTCTTTATGAGGAAGCTAAGACAGTAGTTAACACCTCTATTCTAACAAGCAGGAGTAAGGGGCAGGCTAAAACAGGTGGGGCTTAGAGTTAAAAGTACCTTGGGCCTCTTAGCACACAAGGGAATGATACAAATCTCCCTCTTGATTTATTGCTTTAACAAATATCTATTCTGCCCCTCTATATTCCAGGCACTACTGGGAAGGAAAAGCAAATGTTAAGCCAAGTGAAGCACAAAATAGTTCCACACTGCCAGATGTCACCCAGACACACAAACAATCACATTTATGAGAGCTCAGCTTAACTCCAGGATGAGCCAGCTACAACAACACATATAGTTTATGCCCTGGATGGTATTTTTTGGGAAACCAGAATTGCAAAAGTGCTGGTACTATAGCTGGGAAGGACTGGAAGAAGTCAGGGTTGACCTGTATCTTTATTTTCCAATATCCACTGACTGTCATTGATGTATCCTTGGATAAGGTCTTCTATACCCTCCCACAGGTGCTTTCTAGGGCACACATATTGTGTCTGGTCCCCCACAGACCACAGCAGAGAAGCAACAAGAGATTGAACAGTAAAAGAACTGAATATCCTATATTTGAATATCCTACATTTCAGACAGAAGAGTCAGAAAATACATAACTCACAAAAAAAAGAAAAAAGAAAATGTGTCACTCTTCTACAACAGAGTGAGTAGCCCCTCTCTTTTTGATGTGTTTTCTTGTTTGTTTAAAATACTTAGCTGCCCCAGAGCAATGGAATAAAGCAATACTGGAGGAATCTTGTTTCTCTTGTTAGTAGATACCTTGGGTTCTATTGTGGGAGGCTGGAACTCTTAGGATGAGAAGAAGTGGAAGATTTCTTTCACTCAGATTTTGAGAGCTGGCTAGTCAACCTAACCCTCATACACAAGTCACCCATGGATGTCCCCCAGAATTCAACAGAAATGCTGAACACAAATTTAGACCACATGCTTAATGATTAAATATGGAAATTATCCAGGCTGATTGATGGGAGTGTGATATTGTTTGTCATTGCCCAAAGTCATTCATGCTGTGCTTCGGTCAGGGTTGGGGGACAAGGATCTGCTTCATCAGATACTTTGGAAAAATCTCATTTCACAGGAATTCCACTTTTCACTTCAAAGCCTATTAGATGCTATGGTTTCCCGCAGTCCCAGGGCAAAATGTTGTGAGAACATACATTTTTAATGGGTTGCTCTGCTTCTCTTTGTTTTCAGGTGGCAGGAAAGTTTCCCGTGAGTGTACAAGCTTTCTCAGGTGCAGGAAATTTTGTGGGATAATATTTCTACCAAAAGAACACTGACACCCCTTTCTTCTCTTTCCCTCTGGGGCAAACCATGGAACTTAGGGCGGGTGGAGGAAATCTCCACCAACCTCAGTAAGTGCCCTGGGTCTGGGATGCAACTCATGCTTTTAGAACTGGGGACAATTGGTTGGATTTTGAGAAAGCTATGCCTTCTTAGATTTCCCTCTTCAAACAACAGTTAAGAGTGAATGTATATTTATATATCTATATAGTTAGGATTATTGGAATCTAAGGAAAAAAGTTAGGTTCTGCTTTATTTTTTCAAGGGCAGAACACACATACGGTAAAACAAAACAAGACGGGCTGGGCGCGGTGGCTCAAGCCTGTAATCCCAGCACTTTGGGAGGCTGAGACGGGCGGATCACGAGGTCAGGAGATCGAGACCATCCTGGCTAACACGGTGAAACCCCGTCTCTACTAAAAAAAAACTACAAAAAAAAACAAAAAACAAAAAAAAAAAAACTAGCCGGGCGAGGTGGTGGCGCCTGTAGTCCCAGCTATCCGGGAGGCTGAGGCAGGAGAATGGCGTGAACTCGGGAGGCGGAGCTTGCAGTGAGCTGAGATCCGGCCACAGCACTCCAACCTGGGTGACAGAGCAAGACTCCATCTCAAAAAAAAAAAAAAAAAAACAAGACAAGAAGAAGGACAAATGAAGTAAAAAAATATGTCCCTTTCCAGAGCCCAATTTCTGATATCAGTTCTCTGCCTCGGAGATAATCAGTATCAGTTTTTGTAATAATTGGCAATTTTTGCACATACAACCATATAGGCATATATACAATGTAACTTTTTTAGATTACTGTAAAGATTCATTTTACACAAATAGATAAGACCATCATTGGTGGAGGTGGTAGTAGGGGTTTTTAGATAAGACCATCAGTCAAGAGGTTGTCACGCTCAGAAGCGAAAGAAAAGTTACTAACTTGGATTTCATAATTTTAAGTTGAAGGGTAGGATGGAGAGAAGAACATTCTAATTATTTTGTGTCTATTATGGAACAGGCATCAAGCAAAGAGTTTTATATACACAGGAGTGGCTACATAATTTTTGTGCTCTAGTGTAAATAAAAAGTGCAGGTCTCCTTGTTCAAAAATTAAGAATTTTAAGACAGGACAGCAGAGCCTCGCGCCAGGCAAGGACTTGCTAATGCTGGGTGCTGTGTGACTGTACAGGCTGCACACCACCCATGAAGCCAGCCCTGTGTATACATTTTCAGATTTATCCATAAAACCGGACGATGGAAGTGTCTTTGTCTTTACTGTGCAGATGGAAAGCTGAGATTTAGAAGTTTCAATCCTCAGTCTTCTTTCCAGTGCATTTACCTGTAGGATATCATGATTTGAAAATAGCATTCCTACCAAAACAATGTAAGTTCCCCAAAGAAAGAAAATATTTGACCCTGATATTGGTCATCTGGACAATGTGAATTTTATATGTGAGAGCTGTTCCAACTTCCAGCTACCAGATGTCTGTAAAAATTCATAGCAGGCTATTAAATTTAGCAGATCCTGTCTTAATTAGATTAGCTTTTGCACAGCACGATGGCAGAGTGTCTCTCTGATTGAGGGCTTATAAAGATTTCTGGTGGGAATTCTTTATGGAAGATGGAGTCTTTTATCCACAGAGACTGACAAATAGAAAAAAAAATAGCCTACCTCATAATAGTATAAAAATGTGGTCATGGTGTGTCAAAGCAGAAACGTGGGTCTTTATTTCACTGATGTTTTCTTTCTATTTGGCTTAAGAACAGGAATGGTTGGGGGATAAAGATGGGGAAGGGATGTTCAAAATGACTGACTAAGAAAATAGCATAGGGAAAGTGGAAAACTACAAGCAAATTCTTGTCGTCAAATCCTCCAATAAATCTAGCACCAAAGGAGTGCTCAGCGTTCAGTTCCTGTTAGTGCAGTAGTTATTTTTTTTTCTTTTCAGACAGGAAACAAAACTGTGCAGTTTGTCTTGAGCTGGTCTTACGTGATTAAACTCAGCATCTAGTCTCTCTCCCCATTAAAGGTCACTAAAAAAGCTCACATGACGCAAAACCAACAGTCCAAAGACCCCTCTTTATTTTGCCTTCTCTATCCTGCCATGAGCAGAGGCCCTAACCTGCAGTGTTTTATGGAAACATGACTTGTTTATCCACGTAGGTATCTATATGACAGCAGTTTTGAGAGCTGAGCAGCAATTCTTGATGTGTAGGTCACACCATAAAGAAAACTGATGTGGGGAATTTTTCTGGTCATCTGATTCACCAGCTGAAAGGTCATGCTCATGCAAAGGTCTTCTTCACTCGGCTGTGGAGTCTGTGGAGACCGATAAGACAAGAAAAAAGGGGATGAGAATTTGTTTCCACCTCACAACCTCCATGCTAGGGGGCAGGAGGTGGAATTTGGGTTTTCCAAACCTCAAAGCATACAGAAGCAGGCTGGGAGCACTGGTGACTGGGAGGAAAAAAATGGCCCATCATTTGCTGCCGCGGCAGGCTAATCAGATTCACGTCACACACAGGCAGGGTTACTAGGCAACTGATTAAATAAACGTGCTGGTCCTACAAGCGAGCTTGCAATTAATTAACTTAACCATTTTCATTTTGACCGTTTTCTTCCCTTCTCCACCTCAACCTGCTTTGAAATACTGAAATGTGAGAGGCATTGGGGAGCTTCTTGTGTTCAGGGGGAGGATGCCGAGGACCTATTTTTGCCTTCAGTGGGAAATGCCCGATTCCTGTTAGTTCTTCCCACACATTGAATACAAGAACCTGATCAGCAGGTAATTAACATTTTAAGCAAATAAGAAAACACACATGAAAAGACCTGAAAGAGTGCCAGGCGTATATCTTCAATATATTCAAAACCTACATATTCAAATTGTATATATTCAATGTATTCAAAACGTACATATTCAAAACGTATATCTTCAATATAGTCAAAGCCTGTTATGCTTCTTAATCATGCTAGTCACAGTGTGGAATGAGATAAAAAATAACTTATACTATGGAAAATTATTTTAATCGACAGATCATTTCCCTGTAATAGGCGTGTGCTGAGGGGGAACCATCCTGTGCTCCATGCATATCCCCTCTACATGCTTTGAGGTGGAGAGACGAATCCTTTAACCGGCCCAGGTGGTCATGGAAGCATTCCTGGAGGACACGAGGCCTGGAGGCATGTCTTGAAGGTCAAGAGAAGGTCAGGAGAGGAAGAAATGTGAGTGAACATTCCAGTAGGGAGTCTAGTGTGAACAAAGACCCAGTTGCATTGGTAACATTGTGACCAATTGGGTTTGGATGAAGCAAAAAATGAAAGGCATGGAGTAGGGCTGGAGAAATTTTGTAGGGCCAGGTTATAAAGTGCCATTCATGTCCGTCTGAGGAGTTTAGACTTTATTTTATGGGCATGGAAGCCACTGAAGGATTTCACAAGCCAAGTGGCATAGCCAGATTTTACCTATAGATTGTTTACTCTTAGTCATGTGGAATTGAAATTTAAGAGGACACTAGAAGGGAGAAGACACTGTGGGGCGTTTTGTGATAATTCAGAAGAGAGAGGAGGATGTGAAATGGAGCCTGGGTGGAGGGATGGGCTGGGAGAAGCAAGTGTCAGATCTATTTGTGCCTTGAAGGGATGGGGTTAGTGCAGGGACAAGATGGCAACAAGGGTCCCAGTTTGAGAAATGGAGTCAGGGTTGGGGCATTAACTGAAAGCAGGAGTACAGAAACAGCCCACTCATGGGAGAGGGAGGAAATAGAAATTCTGTTTTGCTCTTGCTGAGCTCGTGCTTCATGTGTCCAGCAGGCTATCACTTAAATAAAGCAATTTCTTAATAATCCCCCAAGACTGGGATTAGAAGAAATTCTGTGTAGAACCTGCATTCCAAAGAGACTCCTTATAGGACTGCATTTCCATAGTAATTTTTAAAATAGGACAGAGAACAAGTAGATAGAAAGAATGGGGGTCAAACCTCATGCAGAGCCTCTTGCTCCTAAATGTATTATAGTAACAGCCAAAAAAAAAAAAAAAAAAAAAAAGTCCACTAGCCCTGATAACATTATTATTCATCATAACTACACCATCCATCCTAATCTGTCCTTCTAATTATGGAAGAGTTGCCATATACAAATGTGGAATGGGCTGAAGTTACCCATGACAAAGACATAGTCCTGGATGATCTGATGTTCCCTGTGCACTTATCAAAAGCCACTGTCAGCCTCTGCTGCGAGATCACTTCTGATGACACATGGGACCCAGGGAGAAGCTCTTGGCTGCCATGCACGAGTGCTGCATGGAGAAGAGTAATTTCTCTTGGCCCTGGGAACAAGATTCTGTTTTCTTTTGTAACAATCAGAAGATTTACAGTCTTGCTTTCCCATTTGCCTTAAACTGGCCATGCCTCTATGTAGCTGCAATTTCAAGCATTTCTCAGTGACACGTAAATGATTATGCTGTACATGAAGGTATGGATCTAACACAGCTGGAAAAATGTCACAGTGCACAAGAACAACAGGCTCTGAGATAGATGCTTTAGCATTTAGGGGTAACCTAGGACATAAACCTGTCATAGTCAGCATTTGGTACTCATTCCTTCACTTAAAAAACAATCTTTAATCTATACTTTATATACATAGATACACACACACACAAAGTATATATACATATATTATATATGTATATTTATTTATTTATAGACTACTTCATAAACTATAGTAATTTTATCTGTGGAGGTGGTATGATGGGCCAATGCTAGTGAAATAGTTCACTGGAAACTTGAACATTTTGTCTTAGTCCTTTTGGGCTATTATAACAGAATACCATACACTGGGTGACTTATAAACAGCAGGTATTTATTTCCTACAGTTCTAGAGGCTGGGAAGTCCAAGGTCAAGGTGCTGGCAGATTTGGTGTTTGGGGAGGGCCTGCTTTCCGGTTCATAGATGGTGTTTTCTAGCTGTGTCCTCACATGGTGGAGGGGGAGGGTGATATGGTTTGGATATTTGTCCCCTCCATATCTCATGTTGAAATGTGACCCAAAATGTTGGACGTGGGGCCTAGTGGGAGGTGTTGGGTCACTGGGACAGATCCTCTGTGAATGCCTTGGTGCCCTCCCTGTGGTCATGAGTTCACATGAGATCCGGTTGTTAAAAAGAGTTTGCTGCCTCCCTTGCATCTCTCTTGCTCCTTTCCTCACCATATGATATGCTGGCTCTCCCTTTGCCTTCTGCCATGATTGTAAGCTCCCTGAGGCCTTGCCAGAAGCAGATGCTGGCACTATGCTTCCAATACAGCCTGCAGAACCATGAGCCAAATAAACCTCTTTTCTTCATAGATTACCCAGCCTCAGGTATTACTTTATAGCAAGACAAAACAGACTAACACAGTGAGGGAGCTCGCTGGAGGCACTCATCCTCTTCATGGGGGTTCTATCTTCAAGATCTCATCTAAACCTAATCATCTCCTAAAGGCCCCATATCCTAATGCCATCACATTGGTGATTAAGTTTTAACACAGGAATTTTCAGGGGACACAAACATTCAGACCATAGAATATATGTTTTTGATTATTTGCTGGGTTTGTTGCTTGTGACTTTGTTTCTTCAACATTGACTTTTTTCCCCCAAATAATTATTTTTTCCTGATTGGTTCTTTTCAGGTAGAATCGGAAATGTTGAAATTGCTTTGAAGGAACCCGTATTTCCAAGCTGTACTGTCAGTCCTTGGTGACCAAGCCCTCACTACCCTGGCCATTTGAGATTAATTTTACCTTCTATTGAGTCTAGTTGGCCCCATCTTCCACTATTCAAAGACTTTTTTCCCCCTCTCCTGGTAGAGAACTGGATGAAGGGAGAGTGAATTTTGTAGTTTCCATGGGCATGAAGCTATATAAAGAAAGGCAAATATCACTGGCAATATAGCAGGTTGAAAAATTTGTTACTTGTTTCTTAACCTTATATTAAAAGTATCATAGTTTATTTATTTTATTGCATTTTGCCTTTTTCCCCTACACGATTAAGTTTTGGACATCTCTACATTTATATATGTTGTTCTAGTTCAATGATTTTAATGATTGCATAGTACTCCTACATTTATTTATAATTTTAATGATAAATATCTAGGTTGTTTCAAGTTTTTCACTAATACAAAAATAGTGATTAAGATTTACCTTAAGATTTTTATTGTCTGATATAAATATGGTTCCACCAACTTTATTTTAGTTAATATTTTCCTTTTACTTTCAAACTTTCTGTGTCTTAATGTTTCAATTGGGGCTTCCATAAGGAGAACATGACTGGGGTTTATTTTTTTATGTATGTGTTTATTATAATTATAAAATCTGATGATCTCTAATCTTTATCTGGGGAATTTATTCCATTTATATTTAGTATGACCATGAGTAACTGGATTTATTTCTCCTAATTTATTTTGCTCCTTTTACTCCTCTTTTCCCCCTCCTCTCCTGTCTTCTTTTGGTTTGTTCATGTTTTTTTCCTAGTGTTTACCCCTTAAATGTTAACATGAATAACTGAGCAAATAAAGTCTAACATCAATTATTATCTCTAGTTTCCTCTAGGCTGCTGTATAAATCTTAAAATTATTTATTTTGGATAAATCTTTTTCCATCTCACATGTTACTGTAGTGCTTCATTTCTACCTTATTATCATAACACTCAAAATTAGATAGTATTATTTTTATTCTTTGAAATAGTCGATTCTTGTCAAATTCATTTACATGTATACAAGTTTCTTCATTCATAATTGCTTTTTTCCCTCTGAGATAATTTTCCTTTCTCTTGAAATATATCCAGTAAATATAAATATATCCAGTGTTTCCTTTCTCTTGAAATAGATCCTCAGTGAGGATCTGCTAGTGGTAAATAAATAATATTTTTCTGTTCTAAACATGCTTTAATTCTACTTTGATTTCTTCTATGCTATGTTTTTAATGCTCTGTTTTTATTAATTTAATATTCTTTATTATTATTAAAATAATAATTATTATTATTATTGGTTGCAGATTTATAGGAAGTTGCAAGGATAGCACAGAGAAATTATGTGCACCCTTCACCCAGCCTCCCTCTATGGAACATCTTCTTCAGGTATAGTACAGTTTCAATTCCAGGAAATTGGTGTTGATACAAACCAGAGTTTATTCAGATTTCTCTCTCTCTTTCTCTCTCCCCTCCAATCCCCTTTCAATTATTGTCACATGGATAGCTCCATGACACCACACTAGGTCAAGATACTTACCTATGCTATCATTGCAGGTTCCCTTAGGCTACCCTTTATACACACCCACTCCTTACCCCTCCATCCCTAACTCCTGGCAGCCAGATCTCCATGTTGTCTCTCTAATTTTATTTCAACAGTGTTATATAAATGAAGTCATGCAGTATGTAGCCTTTTGAGATTGGCTTTTTCACTCAGCATTCTTCTATGGAGATTCAGATTTTTGTATGTATCAAAAGCTCACCTTTTTGTTGTTGCTGAGTAGTATTCTGTGGAAAGGACATACGATAGTTTGTTTAACTATTCACATGTTGAAGAACATTTGGGTAGTTAACAGTTTTTGACTATTTTAAATGGCTATGAACATTCATGTACAAATTTTTATGTGGACATAAGTTTCTCTGGGACAAATGCCCAAAAGTGCAACTGGTGGGTCATATTCATCCTCAAAGTTTTAAAACATAGTTTTAGCTGTTTATAAATTTTTAAAAAATAAAATAGAAGTTCACTGCTGCATTCTACCTTCATTGTTGCTGTTGAGAAGTTAGTTACCCTTCTTTTCATTATTTTTTCTGTTTTAGGTAGATTCTTTTTTCTTCTGCTTGCTTTTAAGATCTTTTCGTTTTGGTGATCTGTAGGCACACTTCTCCTGTGTTGAATCTTTTACTTCTGTGAATCACAGGATTCATACATTTCATCATTCCTAGAAAATCCTAAGTCATTATCACTTGCAACTTTTCCTCTCCCCAATTCTTCTCTTGTATCCTAATTAATAAAGTGTGAGTTTTCCCATTTGATGTCCCAAGTCTTTAATCCCTCTTCAAATTTTTTCATCTCTGTATTCTGGGTGTTTTCTTTCTTAGTTCCATTATCTGGTTTCCAAAGTTCTCTTTCTCTGTATCCATTTTAGATACAATTTTTAAAAATAGATAATAAAAGAGATATTCTCTAAAGAGAAAGAAATTTCAAATTTTTAAATAATATATAAACAGTTTTTCATATATGTTGATTCCTTTAATAGTTTCTGTTGCCTTTTTCATTTTAATTTTATAAATAATTCTTAATGCTTTAAGCAATAGATATCCCTTTTATGATCTTTTTTTTTTTTAAGTTGATTACATGGATTTCTTAGGTGTTGAAATTTTTTAAATTTATTTTTATTTTTATTTTTATTTTTTTGTGATGGAGTCTCACTCTGTCACCCAGGATGAAGTGCAGTGGCTCGATCTTGGCTCATGGCAACCTCTATCTCCCGCGTTTAAGCGATTCTCCCACCTCAGCCTCCTTTAATTTTTCTACTTGTTATTTTTGCTTATGGCAGATTACTTTTCCATGTCTTTATTTTGCATTGCAAGCTCATGTTTTTTGGGGCCCTGTCTATGGAACTCTTTTGCTTCCTGGGTTGAGTAAGTATCCTTCCAGAGAGATTTTTCTGTTTACGTAAGCCAGAAACCCCGGGGTGTTACAAGTCTGGAAATGCTTTAAAGCGATTCATTTGCTTGGGAGTTCACAGACCAATTAAATAGTGTGAATTAGAACCTGAAACCCATGTGAGGGCAGACATTTTTGTTAATAGTTCTAGGAATTTATTTTTTATTTTTGGTTTATTCAGGCTGAGAGAGACAAACTAAAACAGTGTTATATATGCTAGGATGTGCTCTACAATCCCAGGAAATTGGCACTGTTAGAAACCACAGAGATTACTCAGATTTCTTCACTTTCAGGCCTGAAGGTCTTATTTTCCCAGCTACTGGGAGTTCTACCCGCTGACAGCTGAAGCCTGGGGATTGTCCTTATCTAATGGTCAGGCCTGTTTCTTAGAAGCAGCCTGCATTCGATGGTACAAAACCTGGGCTCCCTGGACCCCAGCTGAGGACAACTCAGAAGTGCTATCCAGCTTCAGAACTCCCTGTGGGGCTGGATGAGGCCTTGCCATGCGTATGTGGCAGTTCTGCTTCTCCTGTCCAATCCTGCTCCCATTCTTCCCCACGCAGGCATCAATCCTAATAGCACCCCTAGTAAACTGTCCTGCGTGCTAAGCTCTGCCTCATGGTCTGATTTCCAGGGAGAAGAACCTGTGACAACAGGCGTGTCCTCTTCCCCTGACTGTGTCATCCATTTAGGCATCTGGGGTCCTGGATTAATGCAAGTAGCTCTAGTTACACTTCCCACCTTTTGCAACCACAAATCCTCATTTTCTGTCCTTGCTTGGCTTTCCGTTTCTTATTTGCCCCTGATAATTTTTCTGAGTGTCATGAGTTCAGCTTTGCATGAAAGGAATGTTTGCTATATTTGATTCAATATTTCTTGGTGCTGTGTAGCAGCGGGGTTTTTCAGTTACCTATCTCACTGCAATGCCAGAACGGATGATTGGCATGAGGACTTTGGATGAGACTACTTGATATCATTGTTGCCATTATTGTCATGAGTGATCACTATCGTTCTTTCTATGAAAGTAGAAATTTGTGAATTCGCCCTTTCCCTATTTTGTGGATGTTGTGTGTTTTTGCATCTATTTATTGCCTCTTTGTGGGTGATTTTTGGATACACTGACCTCTCAGTTAACAAAGCTCTCTTATCCCCAGAGAATGGAGGATATGGATGAATGAAGTGTGCTGTTGACTGTGCTGCCTTCCCCTGGTCCCTGGGGATAGAATATTTGCTCCCTCACTCCAGTTAGTCTCAGGATAGCCAACTTACTTCATCTTTTCCAAAACAGAGAAAAAAACCCCATGAATATTATTCTAAGGAATGAATATTAGTACCCCCTCAAAAAGATAAAACACACTTTAAAAAATCAATTTCATTGGAGTATAATTTGCTTATAACAAAAGGCACCCATTTTAAATGTACCTTCTGGTATGCTTGGACAAATTTATACACACATAACCACCCTAGCATCAAGCTATAGAACATTTTCATCATTCTCAAAATGTTCCCTGTGCTCTTTCTCATCAATAGCCCTGATGCCCCTGGCCATAGGCAACCACAGATGTATTTCCTTTCAGCATAGGTTATATTTATCGTTCTTATCCATTCTGTAAATGAAATCATACAGAATGTGTGCATTTGAGTCTGCCTTCCCTCACTCAGTGTAACGTTTTGGAGATCCATTGATTCTGTTGTGTGTATCAGAAGTTCATTCCTCTTTGCTGCTGAATATTTTTCAATTATATGGATGCACCATAATTTGTTTATCCATTAGTCCGTTGATGGACATTAGGGTGGTTCCTAATTTGGGCTGTTATGAATAAAGCTGCTTATAAACATTTATAGACACAGGACTTTTAATTTTCTTATAAACTCTCCTGTCCTCTGTCCCAAAAGATTTGGGATTCCAAAGCCCTTACCCTCTTAGATATCATAAGGTATTTATGAGATGCATTACATTGAGCTCCACTATGCCACTGGGTCTTCATTTTATTCTGGGAATAAATATCTAAGTCAAATGGGAAAAAGCAGTAACAAAGATGTGAATGCTTTAGGAGATTTGTACAAATCTTATTTTGCTTATTGTCCTTATTATTTTTGGCTAATTCTTTCATGTTTCTACATACTTGATTATGAATGTCTATCTGTGGTTGGTGCCAAATCTTTAAAACCTATTTTCTTCCTTATTTCCCTTCCTATTTCTCATTGATTTTAGCTCTTCTAACAAAAATATAACAAAATATTTCTAGCTCTTGGAAATCCTATTCTTTCTGTTACATCCATGACTCTATCAACTGTGCTGAGACAAGGGCTGGACAGTCAGTTTTCCTTACTGAGAAATGGATGAAGGCCAGGTCTAGAGGAAGAACAGAGAACAGGATGTAAGAGAAAGTGAGTCTGCTTTTGAGGGTCCCTGGTCTTGGCTGCTGCAGACCTTGAGAATTTCCAACCCAGGATCTCTACACCTTTCAATACTCTGACCGTAATAGACTCTTGAGCTATTTTCAATATTTCAAAAAACTTAGCAGGAATCTGCAGTGAGGCTGTGATGACTAAATGCAAAGTCATCATTTTTGGGGGAGAAAATCGTTTTACATCAGTTGTGCTAATATAAGTTAGTTTGTAATGATTAAAAGCTCCAATTGGCAATTCTAGATGTTGTCAGTGAACCCAAATGATGAAACAAATTAATCAGTAAGCAATAAATGTTTTGTGGTTAGTAGACAAAAATTTGTGAAGATGTGCATCCTACTGAGAAAAGTAATAAAGGTGGCCCTCGGTGGTGAAAAAAATTAGGGATTACTGCTATAAATCTTTCTGGAGCTGTCTTTATACAAATTCTTTCTCAACCTAATTACTCACTTCCTGGTTTACTTATTTTTTTAATCCTTTCATAAATATTATTCTGCCATCTACTTTCCTCCCTCCCTCTCCTTTCTTACCATACAGTGTGTCCTAGCTAATGATTTACAGCATTGTTCTGTAGTCCTTCTTAAAAATGATGCCATAAAGAGCATAGTTCTTAAGTTACAAAAGTGATTCAGCTTCCACAGACATCATGTGGAAAATAGTGCTCACCTCTTTCCAGTCTTCTAAGACTGGCAGCCCTGCCACTGTCCCCCACATCCAGCTATGAGCTCTCCCTTACTTGATGGATATGGCCAAAGACAGAAATCTTTCTCCTTTTAGTTCTTTTAGGTCCCTGGCAGTACCTGGTACCATTCTGAAAACGTGGCAAGATATTCAAGCATTTCTTGAACTGATTTAAAATCGTCTGTATAGAAAGTGACATGATATTAAGCAACTGGTCATTAATAAATGATGCAGATATGGCTTGATATCTGCACATTCACTCATGAAAGGCTTGGCATTTCAACCCTTGGTAGGTTGAAAAGGCAGCAGAGGACAAATGCCTCTGTTCTGGTTTAAATGTTGGGATAAGGTAAGTGTCTTGGTCTATTGTGTGTTGCTATAAAGGAATACCTGAGGCTGTGTAATTTGTAAAGGAGGGAGGTTTATTTGGCTCATGGTTCTGCAGGATGCACAAGAGGTATGATACTAGCATCTGCTTCTGATGAGGACCTCAGGCTGCTTCCACTTTTGGCGGAGTGATGGTGAAGGGGGCCTGGCATGTGCAGAGAGGACATGGTAAGAGAGGAAGCAAGAGGGAATTGGAGGAGGTGTCAGGCTCTTTTTAACAACCAGCTCCCATGGGAAGTAACAGAGTGAGAACTCACCCATTACCAAAAGGATGATGGCACCAAGCCATTAATGAGGGATCCAGCCCCATGATCCAAACACCTCCCGTGAGGTGCATCTCCAACACTGGTGATCAAACTTCATCATGAGGTTTTGATGGACAACATCCACACTACAGCAGCAAGGAGAAGCATGAATATGAGAGAGTTTGAAGTCAATTATTTTAGTAGTTAAAGTTGCAGGATTGGTGGGGTGGTGAGTGAGTCACATTTACAGTAGGTCAGTAAATTTGTAGGTTTGAGGAAACTGAATGGCAGGTTCAGCTCACAACAGGGCTAACTTTAGTATGTAGCTTGATGGGATCAGACAGTCCATTTAATTTCTTTGCTGCACAAATAACACTGTAATATGTTAATGAAAATTGAAATGAAGGAAAACTTTGCCCATGACTCACCATCGCAATAAATGGCCATTTTTGTGTTTTTCATGTTCTGTGTTCTCTTACCAAATAAATATATTTTATGTAGTTATAGCTGTAATGTAGGCACAGTTCCATATTCTGTTTTCCATTTAACATTTTATTTCATAACCATTTTTTTTTATGTCATTACTGCAGCTTCAGGCTTTGCAGCCCAGAGCGTGTGCTCCACCCAGTTTTGCCATTTCTCTTGAAGCATCAGATAGAGCTGGGTGAGGTCTGTCCTTTGGGGTCAGTGGGGTCTTCCCACTATCCCTCTGGCTGAGTGCGTGGTGGGAGCTTAAGGTATCATAGGGGCTGAGGGTTGTGGGAAAAAGACCCTTGAAGTTGTATGGAAAGAATCAACTTTAAAATTATGTTTCCAGCATAGGCCCTGTTGGAGTTTGCTGACATTATAACACCGATGAGGCTGATGGACAAAAGGAGAAGAGGGAACTCATAACTTGGAGCTACTTTGTTAATCAGCAGCCCTGGGCCTCAGTAGTATAGTCCTCACCACAGGGCCGAGAATAAAGCTTGAATCGCCAGGAGTTCTGTGCGGCCAAGGACGGGAGCCCCTATTGAGGTTCAGGCTAACTCAGGCCAACAGAAGAGCCCAGAACACCTGGCGCATGTCTGGCACTGACAGGATCCCTGGAGGCTTGGGACCCACTCTCATTTTTGCTTATTTATCCTAGTTTCAGTCTACACTGCATAGCCCATTCAATTTATTTATTCTGGATTCTTACTCTGCCTCCTTCCATAAAAGATTTGAGATGTCTTGACACTGCAGAGTCAGTGATTCCAGCTTGTGGTCTCAGTATTTGTGTCCCTGTTATTTAGACGTGCATAGTATGGAGCGCACAGAAAGAAGGATAGGAGCTGGGGAAAGACAAACAAAGCTTAAGGAGGGTTGAAAAATACACAGAAGTAAGCAGGTGAGCTTGGCCATTATTTCTTAGGCAGGACACACCGGGAATAAAAAATACACAGCCTGTTATTCCTCTGAGGAAATGATGCATGAAATAAATGTTATTAGAAGCCCAGGAGGATGCTTTTCCTTATTTGTTAATGTACCTTGTGCTGAAAATATGCCGAGGGCTGTCAGCACTGGGCGGCAGAATTCTAAGAAGCCTTTCCTGCAGACTCTTCCGTTTCGTGGAGGCTCTCTCACTTCCACCTCACACAGAGCCACCAGACGGAAAGTCTACCTTCCCTTCTCTCTTCCCTTGTCTTTTTATTCCTCTCCTTCCTGGCCAGCGTTTGACAATGGAATGCCTTCCCAGGATGAACACGTTTTCTCCAATAATCTTGAACACTTCCCTTTTACCTCTAAAGCATCTTTCTTGTCCTGAATAAGGAGGTATCCTTCTCTTGCTTTCTCTCAGTTGAGGTTATTTTGTAGGAAAAAATGATCGCAGCCAGGGCTTGAAAGTGGCAGGGAATAAATTTGAGTATCCCCGATCTTTCCTCATGACAGTGCTGGAGCATTAGCACAAGGCATGTCTATCGTCATGGGAAATAATCCCACCCAAACACATTGGGAAGGCGTGAGGGTGTCTCCTTGGTCTTATTAGCTTAGCAGAGGGAGAGATGGATGAAGGCACGGGGGGTGGGGGGAATGAGAAGTGCTGAACACCTGGAATTTGTTCCCTTGGGCCGACGGGTTGCAGCTTGCTTGCTGTTCTCCCTCTGTCTGAGAACACTTCGTATTTAACACTCTCTAATTCTGCTTGCACTCCCTCTACTTCCTTTCTTATTTTCATCTCTCAAGGTTTGTGCCCAAATATGGCTCTATTTCAGCTCTTGTTTTCCACTTCACTTCAGATTCTCAATCCTGTGGGTTGGGCAGAAAAGGCAATTTGCCAAGTCTAGGGCAGGACTTGTGTCTAAGGGAATAGATGAGCACCTTGCTGCTGCTGCTGCTGCTGCTGCTGTGTGTGTGTGTGTGTGTGTGTGTGTGTGTGTGTGTGTGAGAGAGAGAGAGAGAGAGAGAGAGAGAGAGAGAGAGAAAGGGGAGACAGAGAGATCCTCCAGTAAGTACTTTGGAAACTGCTTCTTCAAAAATGGCAATAGTGATTCCAACATATAGACATATTCTAGAAAACTTAAGGTCTAAGGGTCACAATATTTATCAGAGCGTTCATGTATTTGTCTGCATTAATTCAACCAATATTTAGTAATTGCAACTCTTAATTATGCAGTGTGCTTGATGATCAATTCTCTTCTTTTGGATTTGCTCTGGTTCTGCCCGAGACTTAATATAGTCCTTCACTCATACTGGATGGTCATTAAGTGATAGATAGTTGTTCAACCATCCAATCCTTTCTTTGCAGCCCAAGAAATAGCTAGGCACTGTCTTCATGTCTTGAAGCAGGATTCTCATAAAGGATGCTTCAGTCTTCCATGGCATGGAAAACTCTGACTAGTTATGTATAAACACTGATTTTGGGTGTTTTGAATCCTGAATCTGCCACATTTTTGTGTGTGACCCTCCCGCCAACCTTGGACAAATTACTTGGCACCTCTGAGCCTCCATTTTTGCACCTATAATAACTCAATTCCTGCTGTGGTTATGATTATGCTGCTATTTCTGGTAACCTCCACCTTCTTTTTCATTTCAGATCAGCAAACACTTCTCCACATGATCTCTTTGCTGTGTCTAAAGTTAGGTATTTCTCATCCTTAGCCATTGGCTGGTAAAGCACCAGACAGGTGTTATTCAGTAAATACTTATTCATGAGTCAAGTTTTGAGTCTAATTTTCCAAAAGTTTGTGTATGTGAAGTTCCTCCCCAGTTCCTCCCACACATCCCAGTGGTTTCAGTGGTTGATAATAGAACAAGTGGAAGGTCCATTAAAGCATTAGCTTTAAAAGCATTAAAGCATTAAAGCATTGGCTTTGTGTGGTGTGACTTGAGAGCAAATGTCGAGGAGCCCATTTTTTAATATCATAGGAAATTGTTGGCTAGTTTTTGCAGTTAAAATTCTACTCATGTCAAGTGTTTGTAGACTTAATCAAATGCTTTTAGAAAGTAAGTTATTTTAGTTTAAAATAATTTTCCCTAGTATAAAGTTTTTTTTTTGAAATAAAGACAAAGAAATACATTATTATGGAGAATGTGGAATATTTGAAAAATCAAAAGGTATCGTTCCGGTCAGTGTAGTTCTTTAAGTGTTATTTTGATATTTCCATCAGAAATATATGTTGTCTTCGGGTCCAACTTACAGGAAAATACTGTGTGTATTTTCACAAGTAGCCAATTGTTTCACCCTAATTTCTGTATCTGGATTTGAAAAAAAATTCACTGGTTTAAGTAATTGTATTCTGATGGTCTTTTTATTACGAATGTCCTGTGAAGTGAGTAGGTCTACCCATCCATGTGTAGTTTCTCTGTTTTTCTATTTTCTAAAAACAAACAAACAAACAAACAAACAAACAAACAAACAACCAAGCAAAGCACAGCTCAGCCCTGTTATTGGAAAGTCAGAGGGCCAGGCACTCAATCTTAAATTAATTAAAAAATATTTGGCTGGTAGGAAAATGGTGTTCATCAACATGGTCCTTTCTGAGAGGTCCTATGAAGCCCCACAAGTGCCTAAGCAGAGTAAGAATAAAATGAGAATACAGGGGAAAGGCTGCACTGGCTAGCTTTCAACTCTTTCCCTCTTCTGTTGAAGACTAGTTATTAATAGGTGAGTCTTCTATCAATTGTTAACTTTGACATCATTGCCCTATTTTTAGGGGTACAGTTTACAGAGATAGTATTCCATAATAGCCATACTCATGATGAGCAATTCAAGGTATAGCTAAAGTGCAGCAATTATCTCTATAATAATTATTCACTCCAGTTCTTTGGAGTCCATTGTATTAGTCTGTTCTCATACTGCTAATAAAGACATACCTGAGATTGGGTAACTTATAAAGGAAAGAAGTTTAAAGGACTCACAGTTCCACATGGCCGAAGAGGCCTCACAACCATGGCAGAAGGCGAATGAGGAGCAAATTCATGTCTTACATAATGGCAGGCAAGAGAGAGCATGTGCAGGGAAACTCCCCTTTATAAAACCATCAGATCTCTTGAGACTTATTCACTCTCATGAGAACAGCATGGGAAAAATCCTCCCCGTTGATTTGGCCACCTCCCACAACATGAGGGGATTATTACAATTCAAGATGAGATTTGGGTGGGGACACAGAGCTAAACTGAATCACCATGTATAGATTGTTGAACTTACTCTGTGTTAATGACCCTCCCCAGAACAGCATATCCAAGCTTTTTTTGTTGGTATTGTTCTTACCTGGGTCATCTGTTTTAGGCTAATCCTGAATTCTGCTGTGTCTTGTGTAAACCAACTTCGCTAAAACTAAACTTGGTCCTTCAAATCAAGGGGGATTGTGCTTTTGCTACATGCAGTGGCATCTGCCTAACATCTCTTATTCACTTTAAGGGATTTGTGGAAGATTATTGAAAATGATTTCCAGTGGGGCATCACTTTCCCTTAGCTAAGCTGAATTTCTTTCCTTGGCCATCTTTGTGACTTATTTCTTCCCTGCTCACAATTTCTCTGAGCCTTGACAGGTTGTATAATTATTTTTTATCAGCACATTTTATACTTCCAGGTTGTTAATAAATATATTGAAGAAAATTAGCACTAGAGGATTAACTATAATCAGATTCTTAAGGCAGTAACTATTAAGATATAACTTTGTCTGAAGCTGAGAAATGACCATTGATTTCTGCTTCTTAGTTTCTATCTCTTAACCAGTTCTAGAAATCCATATTGGGATTTTCAATTTGGCCTTATGTAGTCACCAAGTTTTCTTTCAAAAAAGTCACTAAAATCATTTGGAAGCCCACATTTATTTTGTGCACTCATTTTTCCTTTATCTAGCTTTTCTTAAAGCCCCTTTTAGAAAATTCTCTAAGTTAAACAGTCACAATCTTCCTAATTACATTATTACAGGAAACTTATTTGTGGCAGGTATGTCATAGTATCATAGTATCCCCACGTTTGTAGACCCCTTCCCAGTTGCAGAAGAAGTTGAGGCCAGGAAAGTCCTGTCTTGTAACAGGCTTCCAGAAGGGGTAGTTTGTGTATTCCTAAACCCTGAGCTAAGGAAGCAGAAAAATTGATTAATAGACATCACATTTTCCCCAAAGATACTTGGAGATCAACGCAGCCTAGGGCATTTGGAAAGTTGGATTTACTAAACCTTAAAAAACGTGTCTGAGAAATCATGTCTATATAATTTTAGATTCAATCAGACCTGTATTTCTTTCATCTTTGTCACTTTTAAGCTAAAGACATCTCAAACACGAGCTCCTGGGTTTAGATAAAGAAGTGTTTAGGCTGGAAACAATCTTGGCATGGCTTTATAACAAGTAATATCTCTTTCTAGGCATCAAAGTGATTTGAATTAGAGCCAGAAGACATTTCCCATGACAAATCAACCCAGGTACACATACAAATGTGTGGTTTGCTGAGCCCGGTGGACAGCAGGGCCGGGAAAATGGGTTAGATGAAATAAGAAGCCCCTTAGGCCTTCTATCAAAGCTTTCCCTTGCACCATGCTTCTTCCTGGTTTCAGAAAGAATTAGAGAACAGGAGCTTCCTATTACCTCTTATTTTGGGACTTTCCAGTAAAACCTGCCCACTCTGATTTCCATTTTTCTCTAACCAGTGGAGCCCCAATGACATTCCTTATAAGACCAGTTCTCGTCTCTCTTGTCAGCTTTGTGTGGTGGCTCTGAATTCTTACCCTGGTTTTACTACAGAACATTCATGAGCTAATGTGTCTCTCTTCTCAGGGCCTAAGGTTTAGCAGCAGGCTGTGACTAGACTGTTTAATACTCCAGTCTCTAGCGGATGGGGCAGCAGTAACAGCCATTTCTGTGCTCTCATCCATCCACCCATCTTTGTTCCTCCTGATCTATTAAAGCTTCCTTATAAAATTGCTAGGTATGTGCTCATAGTTTTCTCTGAGGCAAGTCCATGAGAATAATTACTTTTATTTTAATAATAAAGGAAAATAGTGTTAGGAAAAATGAGAAATTTATTCCACAAATCATTGCAGATGTATAGTGAAGAGTACCACCACGCCTTCTAAGTTGAGTCCCAGGAATCTATTGCATGGGTCTTCCTGGGTTTTCTTCAAAGGGTGTTTGCTGTGAGTGTTCTGCTATTCCTTTATAGTTCCAGAATTGGAATAACCCAAAATTCATGCCAGAATAATAAGGTTTAGGAGAAAATTACTAGACAAATAATGGAGATGGTCAGTAAAATCTTTACAAGTCTCAATTCTGCAAACTGGGTGCTGAGGCCTTAGTACCTTTTTATTTCTCTGCTTTTGAGTGCAATTTCCAATAAAAGAATTTTCCTTTTGGAGGTCTTTATCTAAGCCTTACCATTCATCATTCCCTTATGACTATCACAGCCTTCTGCAGGCTCATTTTTATAATCAGATATGTTCTTAGGGACTCAGGGATACATATTAGAGATTAATAACTGTGGCTGCCTTGGCTTCAAGCTCTCTAAACATACAGGTCACCTCTTCTCTCTCTTTCTCTTTCTCTCTCTCTCTTTTTCTCTTCCCCCTCCTTCTTTATCTCTCTCTCTAAATATGCAACAAAATGGACATCAATCGAATACATACAGTTACATACTTCTAACTAATTCAAATTGTGACCAATCAAGCAAATTATCACCTATGTTTTATGGTAGTCTTGTTAGATAAGGTTAGGAGTCTGACAAATAGAGATTATTTTTGGCATATGGTAGACAATAAATATTTATTAACTGAACTAAAAGATATTCATTTTAGGTTGAATATCTAATATCTAAATATTGATATTAGATATTGAATATCTAATATCTAATATCTAAATTCAACCAATATCTAAATTCATTTAGGTTAGCTATATATAGAGTTTTTTTTTTTTTTTTTACCTCCTCTTTTATGTTTATTCTCTGTACTCCTTCATTCCTAGTGCATGCCAAGTGGACTGAGTGGATCAGGGGACTGTGGGAAGGGTACTCTTTGGATTTGGCAGCTGGTGGTAAATGGCTATCATTGTGAACCCTGTTTTGAGAAATTTCCATTGTCTTATTGGCTCAAAAATCTGTAAAGTCTACATTATTATTTGCATTTTAAAGATGAGGAAGTATGGCCAGAAACTGCTTAGGAAATTACAGATAAGAAGTCACAGAAAAGCAATGTAAGTGTCCATTGATGTCATTCCAGATTCTGTGTTCTTCCTACCTCGCTGCACCCTCTCCATGTGTCACATTCCAACATCTCAGCTGTGTGAGTGGACTTTTATGAGTCTGTTGATGGTCATGGTAGAAAAGCGAGGAAGTGATGGAGAAGATGGACTAGTTTCTTCCTGCTGTGCCTTGATTCTTTGGTCTTCCCATGATGTAGGGGGTTTGATAACACCAGACACATCATGGGTCCTGTGCCATAATCTACATTAGATGCCCCATCCCATCGTCATATGGATTTATTTAATATTTGTGACTATTCTTCATAGAGATATGCTAGAGCACCTTATTTTGAATGATGGCCTCAGGAGATATGTAAGGGATGATACATATCTAGTTTTAATCCTTCTTCTACCTGTTTACCATATGATTCTTTGGCTCATGCATTTGCATGCAGTTTTGTACATTTACATTTAGAAAGTTTTTGTTTGATGGTATTTCCTTCTCTGCAGTTATAGCAAGATCTGTCATGTCATGTCTTTCTGAGCCATTGGTGATTTACTTTATCTGTACTGTTTGGAATTTTCTAAAAATATTCAGACAAGCTTGCCTAGGTTGCAATGCTATTTCTGCCTCTTATTTTTTTATTTTATTTTTCTTGCTGTCACTCTTTTTCTCAAGAGGGAGACACAGAGTTGAGTGTGTGACAGGATGAGGGTGGGGGAGGTACACTTAGTCTCTGTAAAGTTTTAGTTCATGAGGAAGGAGAATTGCTTTAATTACTGTGTCTCCTAGGAAATCTGATATAGAGTGGGACAATCTCATCACAATCAGAACTGTCCCCTACCTAATTAGTGAAATATTAAAGCAAAATTGCTTAAGTCAACCAATCTCATGTTCATAATCAAATGTGTACCCCGAATTTGCGTGTATTCTGACCCAGACTTTCTACTCTTAATTTATCCTGGAGTCTGGGGGTGAAAATTACTTCAAAAAGAATTGCCCTCCCCAAGAAGTATATAAGTAGGCCTGGTGCTACATTAGTTAGCTGAGCAGATTTGTGCTATTTTGTATTTTACCTTTTCCCCAACATCAGTCCAAGATGTTTTCATCAAAATTATTTTGTTTGTTTTCTTAGTTTGGTTTCTAAAGCAAAAACTAGGGTCTCATAAATTTGGTAAATACTGTTGAACATGAAAGTTTTACATACAAAGATGCAGATAATTCTTGTTCTTAATTTTTTTGCTCTTTGACATAATTTACTAAATAACTCCCATTCAAAAGAGATTTATAGTTTCAAGTAGAGTCTTGGCAGTTTTTTAAATACCTACACATGAAATTGTTTCAGTTAGAGAGGTAGACATCTCACGATGGTAAAATCCTATCAGATTTTGAGGTTATGTTTTTTTTCCAGGCCATAGGGCTGTTCAGTTAAAATAGGTCAAATTGCAATTTTACATTTCTTCTTCTGGTTTTAGAAGAAAAAAAAGTAATACTGAAATAAAAATTAGGAATTTCATGTAATAATTTTTGAAGTATATGTTAAGGACTAATGTAGATATGTTAGACCACAAATAATTCTTAAAAATTTGAGGAGATGATATGAAACTAAAATTCAGTGGCAGGAGAATACAAAAATTCAGAAATATGTAGAAATTAAACAACATATTCCTGAATGACCAATAGGTTATAGAAAAAGTCAAAAGGAAAATAAAAATATATTTTGAGATAAATAAGAATGGAAACACAACACAGAAAACTTATGGGATGCAGCCAAAGCAGTTCTAAGAGGGAGGTTTAAAACAATAAATGTCTACATAAAGGGAAAAAAAAGATAGCAAATTGACAAGCCAGCTTTACACCTCAAGTAAGTAGGAAAAACTAAGCCCAAAGCTAGAAGAAGGAAGGAAATAATAAAGATTAGAGCAAAAATAAGTAAGTCAGTAAATAAATAAATAAAACATGAACTACAAATATAATAGAAAAGATCAGCAAGACTGGCTACAGTGGCTCATGCCTATAATCCTAATGCTTTGGGAGGCTAAGGTGGGTGGATTGCCTCAGCCAAGGAGTTTGGGACCAGCCTGGGCAACATAGTGAGATCTCTACAAAAAAAAAAAAAAAAAAAAAAAAAAAATTAAAAAGATTATCCAGGTGTGGTGATGCATGCCTGTAGTCCCAGTTACTTGGAAGGAAGAGGTGGGCAGATCTCTGGAAGTTGAGCTACAGTGAGCCATGATCATGCCACTGCACTCCAGCTGGGAGACAGAGTGAGACCCTGTCAAAAATAAAAAACAACAAAAAACAAAACAAAACAAAACAAAAAAACAAAGAAAAGAAAAGAAAACAAAATATCCACAAAAGTTAGAGTTACTTTTTTTAAAAACTAAACAAAATTGACAAACCCTTACACAGACTAAGAAAAAGAGAAGACTCAAATAAATAAAATAAGAAATGAAAGAGGAGACATTACAACCAATAATGCAGAAGTACAAAGGATAATAAGAAATTACTATGAAAAATTATATGTGAACAAATTGGATAACCTAGAAAAAATAAATAACTTCCTAGAAACATATAATCTACCAAGTCTGAATCATGAAGACTAGGAAATCTGAACATACCAATAATGAGTATGGAGATTTAATTGGTAATCAAAAACCTTCCAGCGAAGAAAAGCCTAGGACCAGATAGTTTTACTGGCAAATTCCACCAGGTATGTGAATAAGAATTAACACCAATCCTTCTCAAACTTTTCCAGAAAACTGAATAAAAGGGAACACTTCCAAACTCATTTTATAGGACCAGCATTACTCTCATACCCAAGTCAGATAAGGACACCACAGGGAAGGAAAACTATAGGCCAAAATCTTTGATAAATGGAGATCCAAACGTCTTCAACAAAATACCAAATTCAACATCACATTAAAAATATAATACACCATGATCAAGGGGGATTTATCCCTGGAATGTAAAGATGGTTTAACATAAGGAAATCAGTACATGTGATACACTACATTAGCAGAATGAAGGATACAATTCATATGATCATCTCAATAGATGCAGAAAAAGCATTAGATAAAATTCAACATCTTTCCCTGATAAAAGCTCTCAACAAAGTCAGTATAGAAGGAATTTACCTCAACATAATAAAGCCACGTATAACAAGACCACAGCTGACATTACACTCAACAGTGGAAAGCTAAAAGCTTTTCCTCCAAGGTTGAGAGCAAGACAGAGGCTGACTCTTCCATGTCTATTCAGCATAGTAGTAGCCAGAGCAATTAGGCAAGAAAAAAGAAATAGAAGGCATTAAAATTATAAAGAAAGAAGTTAAGTTGTCTCTGTTTTTGGAGGACATGATCTTTTATATAGAAAACCCTAAAGAGTCCACCAAAAACCTTTTAGAACTAATAAATCAATTCAGTAAAGTTTCAGGATACAAAATCAACATATAAAAATTAGTTGTTTCTATGCACTAACAATTAAGTATTGAAAAAAATAACTTTAAAATCCTATTTATAATATCATCAAAAAGAATAAAATACTTGGGAATAAGTTTAATGAAGGAGGTGAAAGACCTGTGTGCTGAAAACTATGACACTGATGAAAGAAATTGAAGAAGACACACACAAATGGAAAGCTATCCATTGTCTATGGATTGGAAGAATTAATATTGTTTAAATGCCTATACTACCCACATATACAGATTTAATACAATCCTTATAAAAATTCCAATAACATTTTCATAGAAATAGAAAAAAAATTCTAAAATTTGTATGAAATCACAAAAAGCCCTAAATAACCCAAGAAATCTTCAGAAAAAAGAATAAAGTTGAAGACATTTCATTTCCTGTTTTCAAGCTACATTACGAAGTATAGTAAACACAGACCACTGGAACATAATAGAGAGCTCAGACATAAACTCCCACATACACAGTCAACTAATCTTTGACAAGAATGTCAAGAATACACAATGGTGAAAGGACAATCCTTCAATTAGTATTGGGAAAACTGGATATCCACAAGGAAAAATAATTTAATTGGACTCTTATCTTACACCATACACAAAAATGAAATGGGTGAAAGACTTAAATGTAAGACCAGAAACCATAAACCTCCTAGAATAAAACATAAGAAAAAATCTCCTTGACATTGGTCTTAGTAATTATTTTTGGATATGACACAAAAAGCATAGGCAATAAAAGCAAAAAAATAAATAAGTGGTGCTATATCAAACTAAAAACTTCCGTACAGGAAAAAAAAAACATCAAAATCAAAAGAAAACCTACTAAATGAGAGAAAAAATATATAAACCATATATCTGATAAGGAGTTAATATCCAAAATATGTAAGGAACTTACAACTCAATAGCAAAATACACACTTAACTCATTAAATAATGGACAAAGGACCTGAATAGACATTTTTTCCAAAGAATACATACAAATGGCCCAGAGATATTTGAAAAGGTGCTCAATATCACTAATCATTAGGAAAATGCAAATCAAACCCATAATGAGATATGTATCATCTCATGCATGTTAGGATGGTTATGAAAAAAAAGGCAAGAGATAACAATTGTTAGTGAGGGTGTGGAGAAAAGGGAACTGTAGCACATTGTTGGTAGAAATGTAAAATGGTGCAGCAGCTATTGAAAACAGTATGGAGGCTGAGGCAGGAGGATCACTTGAGGTCAGGAGTTTGAGACCA
Organism: Piliocolobus tephrosceles; assembly: GCF_002776525.5. Lineage (NCBI taxonomy): Eukaryota > Metazoa > Chordata > Mammalia > Primates > Cercopithecidae > Piliocolobus > Piliocolobus tephrosceles. Next base: position 57,396,006 of record NC_045438.1, on the reverse strand, counting down.
GGCTGGTCAACTTGGTGAAACCCCATCCGTACTAAAAATGCAAAAAAAACCTGGGTGTGGTGGTGAACGCTTGTTGTCCTAGCTACTTGGGAGGCTGAGGCAGAAGAATCACATGAACTCAGGAGGCAGACATTGCAGTGAGCTGAGATCACAACACTGCACTCCAACCTGGGTGACAGAGTGAGATTCTGTCTCAAAAACAAAAACAAAAACAAACAGTACGGAGGTTTCTCAAAAAATAAAAATAGAAGTACCATATGATCCAACAACGCCACTTGCGGGTATATATCCAGAAGAAATGTAATCAGTATCTTGAAGAGATATCTATACGCCCTGTTCATTGCAGCATTACGCTCAATAGCCAAGATACAGAAATGGCCTAAGTGTCTGTGGACAGATGAATGGATAAAGAAAACGTGGTACACACACACACACACACACACACACACACACACACACACAAACACACGAATCTTATTCTACCATAATAAAAGAGAAGGGATCCCTGACATTTATGACAACGTGAATGAACCTGGAGGACATTATACTAAGCAAAATAAACTAGACACAGAAAGACAAGTGTTGTTAGGATCTCACTATATGTGGACTATGAAAGAGTGGAACTAACAGAAGCAGAGAGTAGAATGGTGGTTGCCAGGGGCTGGAGTTGGGGCAAATAGAGAGACGTTGGTTAAAGTGTACAGACTTTTAGCTATAAGATAAATAATTTCTGGTATTTAGAGTACAGCATGGTGACTATAATGAATAAAATTGTATTGTGTACTTGAAATTTGCTTGAAAAAGTAGATCTTTGGTGTTCTTATCACACAAAAAAGTGGTAACTATGTGAGATGATGGATGTGTTAATTAACTTGATTGTGGTAATTGTTCCACAGTGTGTACATATATCAAATCATCACATTGTACATTTTAAATAGACACAATTTTGATTTGTCAATTACACCTCAATAAAGCTGGAAAAAAAAACCTAAAATAAATAAATGTCAACCTCTTAAACAATAAAATGTCTAATATAGGATGGAATTTTATGTTCTTTGATTAACAGGTATTTATTGAGTAACTAATTTGTTCTACGTACTACTCCAGGTGTCAGCCATTCAACCATGAATGAAAACAAAGTCTCTCATATCCTGATGTTTACATTCTAATCTGGGTGGAGGAACACAAACTATGAATAAACAAAATGCAGCCTGTCTCAGGTGGTGATATGAAATAAACAAAATATAAGCTGAATAAAAGGCGTGGGGAATGATGTAGATTGTGATTTTATAAAGAGTGATCATGGTATGTGGTCTCATGCATGTGATCTCAGCACTTTGGGAGGTTAAGGTGGAAGGTTAGGGATTGCTTGAGCTCAGGAGTTCAAGACCAGCCTGGGCAACATAGGGAAACTCCATCTTTACAAGAAATACAAAAATTAGCTGGATGTGGTGGCATGTACCTGTGGTCTCAGCTCTTGGGAGGCTGAGGTAGAAGGATCTGCTTGAGCCTAGGAGGTCAAGGCTGCAATGAGCCATGATTGCACCACTGCACTCCAGCCTGGGTGACGGAATGAGTACCTGTCTAAACAAACAAACAAACAAACAAACAGAAAAGGTGATCCAGGATACTTGAGAAGATGCCTGTTAAACAGATTTAAAACAATTTTAATTTATAGACACTCAGTTTACAAATTAGAGGCACATGTGTTTAGTTAGTCCTGCCACTCTTCTAGCATAAATGGCTGTCTTCTCTGTTTTTGACAAAGGGCCAGCTAGCTTCCTGAATGCCGAGACTGTCTTCCAATATTTGAAACATATTTGAAATTTCCAGGGATCGACTCCCCTTCTATACAAATCTCCACATTTCAGAGGATTCTGATGGAATCAAAACTCAAGACTTTGGTCATAGAATTGATCAGAGTTCACATAAAACATTTTTCACCATTGACTCCCAGAGAGTCAAAATTCTTGGTAAATTTCTGCTTCCCTTGGAATTATTAATACCTATTCCCTCTACTTTTACATATAGTCTCATTTATTTTTCTGTAAGCTTCTCATTAATCAACAAACTATGCACGCAAGTGTAAACTCTTCTCAATACATCAGCAAATCTATTTCTTCAATTGTTTCCCTCAGAAAGTCATTCTGTCCCAGTGCAGACCACTGGGTCTCAGGGCCTGATGTGCAGCGGTCCTCCTGAGTCCTTCTTGGGGCTTCCTCCAGGAAACTGCCAGTGCAACTGTTCACCGAATCTTGTGCCCTTCTCTTTTGGTTTATTTCTTATTTGGTGAAGCACAGCCTTTAGAAGCATACTAAGATCCCATGAACACATTTGTACCAACCAAAAATATTTTTATGCTACCCTCATACTCCATTAATAATTTGGCTGAATTAAATTCTAGGTTAGAAATAATTTTCCACAGATCCCTGAAGAAATTTTTTTATTGTCTTCCAGCTTCCATGTTACTACTTCTATTCCAGGTCTCTTTGCATATGGGCTGTTTATTCTTTCCCTGGACATTTCTAAGACTCTTTTTTTTTTTCCCCCCTGATGTGTGTTTCAAAAATAATGTCAAAATTATATAAACATGTGAGGGCATCTTTTACTTTAATGGGATGGATGCTTGATGGTATTTCTCAGGGTAGAAATAATATCCAAGTGCCTCTATTAAATCTCCCCTTTTTTCTCTGTCCTTTCAGAAATACTAATATTCAGACACTGAACACTCTGGGTTGATTTTCTAATTTCATGTCCTTTAATGTTGGCCATCTCTATCTTTTTATTGTACTTTCTGGGAGATTTACTAAGCTTGTTTTTCATACCTTCTATTCATATGTTTTATAATTTTCTGCCATCATAATTTAATGTATAAAATATTTTTCTTACTGAATATTATTTTTATAGGTTCCTGTTCTTGTTTTAAGGATTAATGTCTCCTCTCATCTCACTAAGACTATTTTAGAAGTATTTTCCCCTTCCTCTCTGTATTCGTTATGTCTTTATGGCAAATCTCCTTTCAAGTTGTTTGGTTTCTCTCTGTCTTTCTTTCACATTGCAGCTTCCCTCAAATATCTGGTGATCCTTTTGTGTCCTCTCATATATAAGGGCAAGGCACTGAAGAATGTGGGCTTGCTGACCAGTGGCCCTCACTCCAGGGAGCTGAGGTGGAAACAGCCTTTTCATTGGTGGTACTCAAAATATTAGTTTGTCTTTTTCTTCTTGTTCTCATCATTTCCCTTGGAGAGCCACCTCCAATCTTGCGCCTGCAAAATATAAGCTTCTCTGCCAGTATCCTGGAAGCCAACTGGGGAAGGGTCTGGGATCCTCATTGTTCGTGTGCAGGCTTTCACTCAAATCCCATTTCTGAGATGTCCCCCAATCCTGGCCAAGAGGCACCTGGTGTCCTTGAGTCCAAAGAATACTCGGTTCTAAATCCTTTCCAAGAGTGTCTCTTCAGTCCTCTACCAGAGTAGGGGTGTGGTTGCCTGGCATAGAATTCAATGTTAATTACAATTCTTTTTAGAACATAATAGGCTAAGCTGCATTATATTCTTGTATACAGTGTTCCCAGTGAGACAACAGATTACTGATCTATTTCCCATTTCTGTGACCGCTTTTTTCCCCCTGGAAGCTACTGAAATGGTCTGTTTATTTTTGGTGTTCTGACGAGACTGTGTGGATGTGTTGGAATGCATTCTGCTGGGATTCTCAGGGCACCCTTTCACCCCAGAGACTCAAGTCTTTCTATCGCTCCGAGAAACCTTTATTGTATCATTTCTTCAGTGTCTTCCTCTTTGCTTTCTCTGTTCTCATTCTGAAATTCCTCTTGGCTATTTTACCTCTTGAAGGAATCAACTCTGCTACTTGTTTTTTACTTCATATGTTTTCATTTTGTTTTTTATTGTGTGCGACAGTGCTTTTATCTTTTAACCGTCATATGAGATTCTTTGTTTCTTTTTATTTTTTGAGATAAGATCTGGCTCTGTTGCACAGGCTAGAGTGCAATGGTGTGATCTCGGCTCACTGCAACCTCCACCTCTCCAGTTCAAGCGATTCTCCCACCTCAGTCTCCCAAGTAGCTGGGATTACAGACATGCACCACCACACCTGGCTAATTTTTGTATTTATTGGTAGAGATGGGGTTTGGTTGCCCAAACCATGTTGCCTAGGCTGGTCTCGAACTCCTGAGCTCAAGTGATCTACCTGCCTCAGCCTCCCAAAGTGCCGGGTTTATAGGAGTGAGCCCTGCCAAGAGATCTTTACTGTTTTCCCATCATATTTTTTTCTGTTCCTATTTTTTTGTGTGTGTCTTGCTGTTGTTGTTTTGTAAATTAACATCTTCTTAATTTCTCTGAGGGTGCTAATGAGAGGCTATTGTTCCTCTCAATACTTCTTCTGTTTCTTTTGATTTGTTCCTTCATGCTGTGTTCTATGTTGCTATCTTGTCTTTCTTTTTCAAGTTTCACCCTTTCTCAAGTTACTTGCTCCTGGATCGAGCATTCATACAGTTGACTGCAGTCCTTGTCTGTCTTGTACATGGGCAAGGCTTGTGGACTAGCAGCTTTAGATGAAATGGGGAAGTGGTGATTAAGCTATGAGACCACTGACGTGAGGATGGATTTGTTTTGCAACCAACATTCATGCATTCTTCTTATTTAATAAAGAGCCATCCTTTTATGAAGGGATGGTGGCATTCAATGCCTGGTTGTCAGAGATTCCTCTTGCCAGCATAGGAGTAAGGGGTAAGAAAAGTCACTGTTGTATATTCTTTCAGTTAATCTTCCTGTATTCAGGTTTTATGTCCTATTTCTAACTCCTGTTCCTGAGTTTTATAATTGTGAGACTCTCCAGGGTTTTCCAAGAAAGCTTTCTCTGCTGTTCTAGCCTTCTTCTATTTATTTGTATTTGTCCATATTTTTACTTATATTGTTAAAGTGAATAGAATGCTTTTAAAATATATCATACTTTCCTGTTAGCTTAGCAATAATTCTTACTAATTTTAGTTATTATTTTGTATTTTTCTAGGCATATAGTCATATAACTTATAAATGATATCTCCTATTATTGATGCTTATGCTTATTTGATGCTTTCTTCTGTTTTATTACATTAGCCAGTACTTCCAAAACAATAATGACCGACAGGCTAGAATAGACACCTTTTCTTATTCCTGATTTGAATAGAACATTACTAGTATTTCACTTATATGTCTGGTGTTAGTTTCAAATAGGCATCATTTTTCTAGCTAGCTGTATTATATTCATTATGATTTCTTGTGATGACATTTTCCTGGGAAATATTATTGATTTAGTTATAGAATCAGGAGAAAAAGGCAGTTTCAATTCAATCCTAGAATCTTTCATTGACTCACACTGGAGATACAGGAAAGGAGAAAAAAGGGAAGTCTTATATCGGAGGACCACTTGGTGTATGTCAGTGGGGAGCTACGCATCTGCGAGAGATGCTGACCTGCTGATTCATCTATGGAATTCAGATTTTCACTAATCTCCTGGGGCCGACAAGCGTAACTTGAAAATTAGGGCACCATGTTTTGATCAGCTACAGAATAAATAAGGAACTGAAATCAGTCGTTTGAAAGAAATATGACTACAGGGCTTGCGTTTGATCAGCAATCTGCAAATTTTTAGGTGAATGCAATTTATCTGCATAAAATTCCTTATTTGTTCTTTGTAAATATTTTTCTTAAAGAGTAGCAACATTCTTTAAAATGAGATTATAAAACTTTGGTTCATTAGCAGTTTAACCTCTGATAATCCAAATCAGCTGTTTGTTGTCAGGTAGGGTTCCTTCTTGGAGACTGGAAAGTTTTGAGGGACCAAGGGAGGCTACACAGGTCCAAGAGTGGCCTATGCTCAGTATCACTCACATTTTGTTATTTCTAGGCAGAGATATTGGATATCAAGAGTGACTACTCAAATATACTTCTTCCCCCTTTCTTAAGACTTTCTTCTATTTTTACTTGGTTTTTCTGATACTCCTTTCTTTCTTTCATTATCTCAGCTGTGCAATGTGCTGTGGCTGTCCTGTGTAATCTACGCCACACTCAGGTTTGACTCATGGTAGAAAGGGGGATCTAGTTGGGACACTAAGCTAAAACATGCAAAGATAATATAGAAAAAGTTTTCTGGGCTCTGGTAAAAGTTTTAACTTGAATTGGCTCAAACAACCGTATTTACAACATTTTGGAAGAGTCCAGAATTGAGAGTGTTTTCAGCCTGGGAAAAGAATGAAGGAAAAAAACCTCACAAACCTTTCTAGATTGAGTCCCAAGTGGAAGCCAAGCTTCCAGGTGGACTTGGACTAGACTGAGGACACATTCTCCTCTGCAGCCTTGATATTGCCATAGGAGTTCATCCCTCCTTAGACTATTGCTCGCCAAATTCACTCTCACCATGTTTTACTGTGATCGCCTAGGCTGTGGGCAATTTCAGGGTGTTACTTAGGTAGGGAAAATGGGAACCGTCACACCTGGGTTCAGTTTCAGCTTCCTTCTTTGGATTTCCTAGCATGACACATGCTGAAAGGAGACCAGGAGTGTGTGGTTTCCTGGGTGTTGGTCAGAGGCTCAGGCCACTTTCACATGGGTTTTCTTTAGAGAAGCAGCAGGTGGAAAGACAGTGTTTGCCAGTCACTCCCTCACCCAGCCTCTACCTCTACCCTTCCCTTCACAAGACAGGAAAGCCAAACGCCAACTTGGTGTGTCATTAGATATTTTCCCCTTTCCACTTTGCTCAGGGGCACAGAATGCTGATGCAGTTGGGAACGGAGCAGTAAGTGATTTATAACTAAAATGGCCCTTTGCAGTGAAAGGTCTATGAGAGATGGGAGAATTTATTTGCTGAGTTACTATGCAAATTTCACAATTAAATCTTAACTCAGCTCCTGAGGGAACATCGGGGATTACTGAAAGAAAGGGGCTTTTACTCGATTTTTAAAAAGGAAAGAGAGCAAAGAAACAGCAGAATACCCTACAGTTGCTCGCGCAGCCCCGCCAAGCCGATCTCGCAGTGGGAATCACCATGGAGAGAATCGGAAAGGACAGGGAACAGGGAAGATATAATTAGGGGAAATGCAAATAAATTCACTTTCTTATTTGTAAAATGGAATTAATGAATTAAAAAAAATACGCATCACTACAGCATGCTGTCCAGGGGGAAATCTGCTTGGAGACACACAGCCAGTTGTCTGTTTTTTGTTTTGTTTTGTTTTCCTCCCTCTGTGTCCTGCTTCCCCTTCCCTCCGTCTGCATGTCACCCAGACTCCATGGCTGTGGTGGGTTGCTCTTCTTGCGTGGCCCCCCTTTTCCCATCCCAGCCCCTCTTGACTGCCCAGGCCTTCCCAGCTAGGGCGTTTCAGTTTCTGTTTTGACAGGCAATCTCTTGGGTCTCTCCACTGAAAAGGCCAAAGCTCCCAGTGCAGCTAAAATCTTTGCTTTTAAACAGCTTCTTCCTTTCCTGAACTGCATGCAAATAGGAGGTGTCTCAGAGCTCTTCGCTCATCCAGGTTTCCTTGTGATTTTCTCAGTCCCAAAAAACCATCACTCTGTGGAAGGCTTTAGAAGGAAGCACATTCATTCCTCATACTCTGGTCCACGGAGGACTACGGAGCTATTCTCAGGGCCCAGCTCCAAATGCATGGGGCAGCTCACCATCTTCTGCTTCACGTAGCAGCAAAAGCCCTTCTTGCTTTTCTCCATGTTCAGCTAAATATGCCAAAGGCAGCTGGCTTGTCCATGCTGGCTGATAACTAACAATGCCATGACAACAACCCTCGCTCATTAGTTCAGTGTCATCTTTAGGAGGGAAGTGAATTTCCTTTCCCAGGAAAGAGTACAGCAGCCAGCTCTGTGCACAGGCTGGTTATTGAACAACCCACACACTGACATATAGTTAGTTCTCTGTATCTTAGAACAGTGGTCCCCAACCCTTTTGGCACGAGGTACTGGTTTCATGAAAGACGATTTTTCCATGGACCAGGGGGTGCAGGGGTGGTCGGAGCATGGAATAATTTCGGGATTAAACTGTTCCACATCAGATCATCAGGCATTAGTTAGATTCTCATAAGTAGCACTCAACCTAGATCCCTTGTATGGACAGTTCACAGTAGGGGTCGCCCTCCTAGGAGAATTTAATGGCCGCCACTGATCCGACAGGAGGGGGAGCTCAGGTGTTAATGCTCAGAGGCCCACTGCTCACCTCCTGCTGTGCAGCCCAGTTCCTAACAGATCGTGAGATCATGGACCAGTACCAGTCTGCAGCCCCAGGGCTTGGGAACTCGTGTCTTAGAGGGTTAAGAAAGTGAGGTTAAAAATTCCTACTACTCCCAAGTACCCATTTTCAGTTCCTTTCTTTGAGCGCCTTCCCTGACAGAAGTAAGTTTGCAAATCTTGGTAAAGTTTATCCAGATTGATATTAATATTATATTATTATTAATCTTATATTGAAGGGCATTAAGTCAACTGAGATTTTATTTATGGCAACAGCAACAAACTACCATCCAAAATTTTCCTCATCCTAGGGAACACAATGAGCATTCTCTTTCAATAAATACCACCTTTTTCCACCCCAGTTTTGGTACGAAAACATTCGTAACTATGCTTTAATGTAGATGAAGTCTCATTTTGTGGTTATTACTGTAAAGAAGTTGTATAGTCCAAAAAAGATATTGAACATTAAACACAGTTTTTTTGTTGCCATGTCTATGTTGTGTTTCTAGAGTTACTTTTTCAAAGTGCTTTCATAAATATCCTATCCGATGCTTCCCATAGGCCTTGGAGGTGGATGGGACAGGCAGTCTATAAGTGTATTACTTGCAACTCATATGTGATACGGTGTATTTTTTTATTTTAACATAATCACTTTCCTATACTACTAAATAGTTACAAAAAAGTGGCTACTAGCCCTTTCTGAGGAATGAAGGCAAATAGTGGGAAATTCAACAAAAACAGAAATCAAAGACTTCCATTGCATGACGGAAGGATTCCCTATTTAATAAATGGTGCTGGGAAAAATGTCTAACCATATGCAGAAAACTGAAAGTGGATCCCTTCCCTGCATCTTATACAAAAATTAACACAAGATGGATTAAAGAAGTCCTAAAACCATAAACAAATCCTGGAAGAAAACCTAAGCAATACCATTCGGGACATAGGCATGGGCAAAGACTTCATGATTAAAACAACTAAAGCAATTGCAACAAAAGCCAGAATTGACAAATGGAATCTAATTAAACTAAAGAGCTTCTGCACAGCAAAATAAACTATTATCAGCATGAATAGGCAACCTACAGAATGGGAGAAAATTTTTGCGATTTATCCATCTGACAAAGGTCTAACACCCAAAATATACAAGGAACTTAAACAAAATTACAAGACAGAAACAAACAACCCCATCAATAAGTGGGTGAAGGATATGAACAAACACTTCTCAAAAGGAGACATTTATGTGGCCAATAAACATGAAAAAAGCTCATCATCACTGGTCATTAGAGAAATGCAAACCAAAACCACAATGAGATACCATCTCACACCAGTTAGAATGGTGATCATTAAAAGGTCTGGAAACAACAGATGATGGCAAGGATGTGGAGAAATAGGAACACTTTTACACTGCTGGTGGGAGTGTAAATTAGTTCAACCATTGTGGAAGATAGTGTGTTGATTCCTCAAGGATCTAGAATGAGAAATACCATTTGAACTAGCAATCCCATTACTGGGTATATACCCAAAGGATTATAAATCATTCTACTATAAAGACACATGCACACGTATGTTTATTACAGCACTATTTACAATAGCAAAGACTTGGAACCCTCCCAAATGCCCATCAATGATAGACTGGATAAGGAAAACATGGCACATATACACCATGGAATACTATGCATCCATAAAAAAGAATGAGTTCATGTCCTTTGCAGGGACATGGATGAAGCTGGAAACCATCATTCTCAGCAAACTAACATGGGAACAGAAAACAAAACACTGCATGTTCTCAATCATAAGTGAGAGTTGAATAATGAGAACACATGGATACAGAGAGGGGAACATCATATACTGGGGCCTGTCAGGGGTTGGGGGACAAAGGGAGGGAGAGCATTAGGACAAATACCTAATGCATGTGGGGCTTAAAACTTAGATGATAGGTTGATGGGTGCAGCAAACTACCATGGCACAATGGCACAGGTATACCTATGTAACAAACCTGTACGTTCTGCACATGTATTCCAGAACTTAAAGTATAATAATAATAGTAATAATAATAATAATAATAATAACACTTTCGTTGCACAAAGAGACCTAAGACCTTGTTTATGCTTGGGTGCAATATGATGCACCAATCCCCTGTCCACACCACCTATTCATGGTGTGGTGGAACTCTGCCCCCACTTCCTAAACACTTTCTTTTTTTTTTTTTTTTTTTTTTTATTATTATTATACTTTAAGTTCTAGGGTACATGTGCATAACGTGCAGGTTACATATGTATACATGTGCCATGTTGGTGTGCTGCACCCATCAACTCGTCAGCACCCATCAATTCATCATTTATATCAGGTATAACTCCCCAGTGCAATCCCTCCCCCCTCCCCCCTCCCCATGATAGGCCCCAGTGTGTGATGTTCCCCTTCCCGAGTCCAAGTGAGCTCATTGTTCAGTTCCCACCTATGAGTGAGAACATGCGGTGTTTGGTTTTCTCTTCTTGTGATAATTTGCTAAGAATGATGGTTTCCAGCTGCATCCATGTCTCTACAAAGGACGCAAACTCATCCTTTTTTATGGCTGCATAGTATTCCATGGTGTATATGTGCCACATTTTCTTAATCCAGTCTGTCACTGATGGACATTTGGGTTGATTCCAAGTCTTTGCTATTGTGAATAGTGCTGCAATAAACATACGTGTGCATGTGTCTTTGTAGTAGCATAATTTATAATCCTTTGGGTATATACCCAGTAGTGGGATGGCTGGGTCATATGGTACATCTAGTTCTAGGTCCTTGAGGAATCGCCATACTGTTTTCCATAATGGTTGAACTAGTTTACAATCCCACCAACAGTGTAAAAGTGTTCCTATTTCTCCACATCCTCTCCAACACCTGTTGTTTCCTGATTTTTTAATGATTGCCATTCTAACTGGTGTGAGATGGTATCTCATTGTGGTTTTGATTTGCATTTCTCTGATGGCCAGTGATGATGAGCATTTTTTCATGTGTCTGTTGGCTGTATGAATGTCTTCTTTTGAGAAATGTCTGTTCATATCCTTTCCCCACTTTTGGATGGGGTTGTTTGTTTTTTTCTTGTATATTTGTTTGAGTTCTTTGTAGATTCTGGAAATTAGCCCTTTGTCAGATGAGTAGATTGCAAAAATTTTCTCCCATTCTGTAGGTTGCCTGTTCACTCTGATGGTAGTTTCTTTTGCTGTGCAGAAGCTCTTTAGTTTAATGAGATCCCATTTGTCAATTTTGGCTTTTGCTGCCGTTGCTTTTGGTGTTTTAGACATGAAGTCCTTGCCCGTGCCTATGTCCTGAATGGTACTACCTAGATTTTCTTCTAGGGTTTTTATGGTATTAGGTCTAACATTTAAGTCTCTAATCCATCTTGAATTAACACTTTCAATAACAGAGAGCTAGAAAGTTCTCTAGTTCTTTCTAGTCTTGTGAAGCACACTGGATGATTGCATAATTATTTCTTAGATTGAACCTCCTTATAACTTCTGCTCATCGGTCCTCCTTATTCCTCTGTTTTATCTCACACAAAGAGACCAATCCCTTATTTTATTTATTCAACCAATATTTATTTTACACACACTAGATGCCAGGCATTGCTCTAGAAGCTGGGGATGCAGTTTCTAGAACTGACAAAAATCCCTGTGTTCAGGAGACACAATCTAATGGAGGAAGGTGGAGGAAGAGGGGTAACACAACAAGAAACAAATATGCGAAGATAAAAATTATAATTCTATTGAGAAAAATATAACAAGGAAGGGGACTGGAAATACTGGGTTCAAGTTGAAAGAATGTGCTGAGAAGATGACATTTGAGCAAAACCTGGGAATAAGAGATTGAGCCAGCCATGTAGACACCTTGTTGAATCCCATTTCAGCAGGGGGGAAGCCAGAGCAAAAACTTTGAAGAACTAATGCATCTGCCATGTGTGACAGAGGGCAAGTGGCAGGCAGGGCAGCAGGGGTGGTGTGAGCCAGAGGAAGAGGCATAGAAGGAGATTCTGGGGAGGAAACTCAGGTTAGTTGGGGCAGGTGGGCTATGCAGGTTCTGTGCACCCCCGGCTCTCACCTGGAGTTGGATGGGAAGCCACTGGAGTGCTGTGGAGAAGTAGCATGATGTGACTTATGGCTTAAGAAGAGCACTTTGACTCTTGGGTTTAGAATACATGTGAATGAAGAAAGTGGGTCCGGCAAAAGTCAAGAAAGAAGACATCTTTAGAGGCTATTAGAGTAACCCAGTGACTTGGGAGCAGTGGGACGTTGACAAATTGATACATTCTGAAGACAGAGCCATAAGGATGTGGGGTCAGACAAAGAGAAGAGTTAAGGATAACTTCTGGGGTTTTAGACTGAGTCAATGAAAGGATGGCGCCACCTATTCACGTACCTGGTAAGCACTGTGGGTGAAGAAAATTATGGGAAAATAATCAGGAATTTAGTTCTGGGCATACTAGATGTGAAATCTCTAACTCATCATATTTGAAATACTTGAAGACAATGGCAATGCCAAGATAAGAATCAAGTGTAGTCAGTTCTGCCATAACAGACATATGTGTCCCCCAAAAATCATTGTGCCATAAACAATTGCACAATAAAATCCACAAAGCTTATGGAAAAAGTAGGGTTGGGACATAATACTCAAAAGCTTTTTCAATGATATGTCAAAAATAAGAGTACAGTTTCATACATGTTTCATGCTTATGGAATACATAGATACAATAAATATAGCACCTTTCCCAGAAAAAAAAAAAAAAAAAAAAACCAACTGGAAGATTGCTTGTGGAATTGGGCTTTAGAAGAATTGCACTGTGTTGAGTTATGGCGAAGTGGTCGAAGGAGGGCTATCTGAAATTAGATGAAAGTTGTAGAAGCAATGTGGATGGGTGTGGTTCGTTGTTCTTCGTTCAGTGTTAGTACTGAACATCACAGTAGAGCCATCTTTTGCATGCTGAAATCCTGGAGCATATTTTTCCACCATTGAGATGAAAGTCCTTCAAGGCATGCATTTAAAGGGATATCTGTTTCATCAAAACTAGGAATGTGATGCAGCTTATAGCCTTCTTCTTTAATTAACTTCTGGATCACTGCTGGAAATTCCTTCATGGATTTGAAATCATAGCAATGTTCTTGAAACCACTAAACAGCCACTACCGACATCAAAAGGAGCCACTTTTGGATTTGGCGATTTCTATGAAAGATCTTTGAATAGGGATAGTGCTTTCTTTTTTGCAGGCACTGCTTGGCGTTTTGAGCCCAGACATACAGAACGTTTAGGATGCTCAATGAGTGTGTGGTTTTTGTTCTGCTTTGCTTTTGTGTTTTGTTTTAATGAAAAAGCTCACAAACATGAGAGAATTACAGAATGTAAACAGGAGGCTAACAATGAGAACACATAGACACAGGGAGGGGAACAACACACACCGGGGCCTGTCGAAAGGTTGAGGATGAGAGGAGGAAGAGCATTAGGACAAATACCTAGTGTATGCAGGGCTTAAACCCTAGATTATGAGTTAATAGGTGCAGCAAGCAACCATGACACATATATACCTGTGTAACAAACCTGCACGTTCTGCACATGTATTCCAGAACTTAAAATAAAATAAAAATCCTAGGCTTGTGGAATCACACACCCTGTAAGCCAGAGTGGCTGATAGATGGTGGAGCTGTGTGCATGTGTGTTTCTATGCAGCTCAGTTCCGCTGCATGCAGTTTGCTGTTTCTCAGGGACAAAATTGAGCATCAGCAAATGCAAAATTCACATTATGCTTGAATTGTTCCCTAGTTTATCCATTGCACTGGAACAAATGCACAATTTCAGAACAAGTGTTATGGAAGACTTAACTATACAATAGCAACATAGGAAAAATTTTAAATACTGAACATTTAAATTGTGTAGAAAGCAAACTTAACAGTGTTTTTAATCTCCAGTATAAGCTTGTTGTAGAAGAGAGGCATCCATGGTTTAAAGCCAAAGGTAGCTTCAGTGGGACATCAGTCTGTGGGAATAGAGATTAGCAAGAAATCTGCATTCAACAAGGCATGGTACAAGAGTTCCAGTAACTCCCAGTCTCGAAAAGAACATTCCCTGGAACAGAGTCCTGGGCAGCTAAGAAAGCTCCCCTTTCCAAGGCATCTCCCATGGCCTCCTGGCTCAGCAGGGCTGAGGAGGGGGGATCGCTTAGTGATTGCTTGCCCTGTACAGAGCTTTACCTAGACCCTAACTGGGCACATTATCATGGGCCCAGAGGCCCAGCACTTAAATGAAATGTGGCTCAGCTCACAAGGAGCCTGGGCCTCAGCAAAGCAGAATCACATATCAAAATGAAAACTTGGTACCATATGTCTTTAAACCCATGATGGTTACTGCTGATATGATACTGCAGGGGAAAATGACTTAGATTTCTGTTGGGTAGATGGATTTTTAGGGTCTCTCTGTGCAATTTTCTTTAACATAGTGGGGTCTTTGTCACTGTAATGAAAACTGCCTTCAGCTGAAAGGAAAAGAGAGAGGAAGAGAGAGAAACAATAGAAGCCTAGAAGCAGAATTTTCCAAATAAATTAAACAACTTTTGAGACATACGATTTATATTAGAAACACTGATAAAACCTTATCCTTGAAGGTGTGAAGATCTAGGCTCTTAAAATTAATGTAAATAGCAGTATAACTGCTGCAGGCATCCACTGAGATCTTGGAATGTATGAAAAGACATGTCTCAAAAGAGGGACACAAAAGAAAGGGTCACATCTCATCAAGAGTGTTTGCAAAGTCTTGGGGAAATTTGTGCAGCTTTGAATAATAACACCTTTCACTCTTACTTCTTCATAGATAGCATATAAAATGAAGCAAAAAGAAAAGAATAAACAGAGATCATTTTGTGCTTGTTCATTTCCATGAGCAAATGTGGATGTCTCAGTGTGTGTGAACACTGAGTTCTGTGGGTTAGCCTAAGCCTAGGGCTCAAAACCAAGAGGTCTGAGACCTACTCTTAGCCAATCATAGACATGACCTTTGCTGGGCCTCCTACCTGTAAATATAAAGCCATTTACCTTTCAGGTGTAGTGATAAGATTAGATGAATTGATGCATAGGAAAATATTTTTGAAGTAATAATATGCTGATTGAAGATTATTATTAATGTGGGAACAGGGAAGGAGGGAAAATGGTGAAGGAAAGAGGAAAACTGAGTTCACCCAGTTCCTGTGGGAAACGTGTTTAGCTAGTGGGGGGACTAGGACGGCAGGGTATGTGAGTAACAGAGAAAGACAGCGTGCACATGTTCAAGTGCTTGTAAATGCAAGGGGGACAGCCCTTTATTAGGCAGGAGATATGCTGAGTTTCAGGTTTACATTACCAGGAGACTTGGAAAAGTTGAAACTCAGCCTAACTAGGGCTGCCAATGGCCTCTAATGAAAATTTCCATTTGGAGAGACTAGATGTTGACTTGGCATGACACCAAACAAGCAGCCTGCTGCAGAATTTTACACCAATTGTATTTCTCCTAATTAAACCCTGTCTGACCTCAGCATTAAGAAACAATTTGTTTCAGGATATAACCAGCACACATAAGCAATTACATTCTGTTTGCCCCATTAGCATTATTTGGCTCCTTTGCTATCCAGGGCTGCTACTGCAGCAAAAGCCGTCCATGAGCCAGAGCTATAAAAAGCCTGGAGTGCTCAGAGGCTTTTTCCACCCCCCATATGAAGAACTAAGAATATCATCATATTTCAGCCAAGCCAAAGATTCTGGGAACAGTGTGCTTCTGTGTTTATTATAAGGGAGTGTCTATATATATATGAATATTTCTTATGAGTTAAAAAAAACTCTACTTATAAAAAACCTGAAGAAACTATAATAATCTAGGTTTATAATAATCTAAGCTTATCTGATATGTTACGTTTCATGTTCCTATTCAGCTATACCCCTTATACTTTTACTTTTTTGTAGCTCTCGGACTTGAATTTTGGATTTTAAAAGGAGCGCACATTGGGTCCTGCAAAGTTTTTGGGATGGGGGCATAGGTTCTTTTATAAAAGAGACATCATATCCATATAACAGGGAGAGAAATGAGAGAAAGACCTTCAAACCTGACAGCTGTCCCCAGACCCACTGGTAAAGTTCATTTCGGTGGTAGGAGCTCTGGAGCTGGGGCCAAGAAGGGAGCTTGGTCCTCTAGGCCCTGCCACTTTCATCTGCTGTATCTCAAGCTCATCCCCTACCTCTGAGTCTCTGTTTCTTCTTTTATAAAATGAAACAGATGAGGCCGGGCATGGTGGCTCATGCCTATAATCCCAGCACTTTGGGAGGCAGAGGTGGGCGGATCATGAGGTCAGGAGATCGAGACCATCCTGGCCAACATGGTGAAACCCCATCTTTACTAAAAATACAAAAATTAGCTAGGCATGGTGGTGCATGCTTGCAATTCCAGTTACTTGGGAGGCTGAGGCAGCAGAATCACTTGAACCCGGGAGGTGGAGGTTGCAGTGAGTTGAGATCGTGCCACTGTGTTCCAGCCTGGCAACAAAGCGAGACTCTGTCTTAAAAAAAAAAAAAAAAAAAAAGAAAAGAAAAAGGAAAAGAAGAAGAAAAAAAAGAAACAGATGATACCTGAGGTATTTCTTTGGTGAGGTTATTGTTGAGATTAGTTGAATCCTAGGTCGTGTTTATCCTTGGCCCATGAAAGTCACAGAGCATTGGCTATTAGAATATTCTTTCTTCTAACTTCTTTCTGAACTTTTTGTTGCAAACTTCTGTTCTTCTGCCATCCTTGATTTGGGAGCTGAAGTGGGGCAATTAGGAAGGAGGTTACAATGTATTCCATGTAAGAAGGTGACAGAAATGAGAAAATAATTCCATGTAATCTATTGGAGGAAGCAAAAGAGTGGATGTTTGTTCTGTTTTTATCTAATTTTGATCTCTAGTGCCTTGGAAAAAAATTTATCATTGGTTTCTCTCCTTTATTTTTTCTACCTGTAAAATGGGAATAAATCCATCTCCCTTCTTTATATTTCACAGAGATATGGCAGAGTTGAGCCAGGTCACCAATTAAGGGCTTTAAGCATCCCCCAACGCAGGTGCTGTTGAACGTAGTCTAATTCACTTCTGCGTGCTATCACCAGGTGTGTCAGGACGGGATTGTGACATGCACTCTTCAGAGCAGTTTCTCTCTGTGAATCAAGAGCACCTTCTGTTGGCAGCTGAGTCTCATGAACCTTAGAAATAAAGGTACATTTCAGCATTGAATCAAACTTACAGAAGACTGAGAATAAAGAATCAGTGCCTATTGACCTTCCTAAGCCATAAGGACGAATGTCTGTCCCTTTCTCCTGGCAGGGTTGAAGCCCACTGTCACAATGTGGCCTCATCACAATGGTCTTTACTAGTCCTTAGAAGGGCATGGTGTCAAGGTGGTGCACGCCTGCACACACACACTACAGATGTGTGTTCACAAATGCACACGTGTAACAGATACACTCATTTTGAGGTATAGGGTCTGCAATGTAGGGAAATAAGAACTGTACTTTGAAATGGAAATCTTGTATGTGAGTTTCATCTCAGACATTCACTAGCCAAAAGGCTTGGGCAAATCCTTTATTGTCACCTGGTACCAACCTATGCACATTTGATTTTGCAGATATCACTGTCTGCATTTTGTTTTTATCTTACATATTTCTCATAAGTCAAAGGTACTGACATACCTGCTTGTATTAAACAGTTGGTACATCAGTGATTCTAAAACTTTAGGAATCCTCTGAAGCATTTATGAAAGTGAAGATTCCCAGATTCCCTTAGAGGTTTTCACAGTCCAGGAATTTGCATTCTTAAGATTCAATCCTAGTGAATTTGATGTAATCGAGCTACTTCTAAAATACACCTGATGAACATATAAGGCACACAGAACACTGCCAGACACATAGTAAGCATGCCGTATATATTCATTGACTCCGTGCATAAATGGCGGCCTAGTCTATCCATATCAAGAAAGACTACCTGCCCAGTAGGACTTATAAAAGCTTACTTGTTGGGGTAACTCTTTGTCTAAATTTCAAGGAGTCCATTTTCTGTTAGGAGGAGAGGGAAGGTGAAATTGCTAAGAATCAGGGTGGAAAGCCCTGGAACCTCAAAGAAAACCCATGACAAGAAGATCCTCTGACAAGCTTTAGGGTGAAGCATCCACTTCGTGAAACACATTCCCTGCTCTCCATGTGCTTTTCTTGGTTCTGGTTGTGACTTCACATTCGCAACTCCGAGGTGGATGTTTACCCCCTCCTATTCTTGGCATCTACAACTATAATTTATCTTACTTTTCTCCTTTGTTTCTGCAGTTCCTTGCCATTCACTTCTTTTTCTAACATCTCACTAATATTGATCTGGTTTTGCCATGAACTACTTAATGACTAGTGAATTAACTAGCTATCTAGATAGAGTTGACAGTAAAAAACAGGATGCTCAGTTAAATATGAATTTCAGATAAACCAGTTTTCCTTGTAGTATAAGTACCCCCCAAATATTGCACAGGACGTATTTATTATATTTATTAAGGCAATTATTTTTGGTTCATCTGAAATTTGAATGTAACTTGCTGTCCTGTATTTTTATTTGCTAGATCTGGTAGACCTACCTCTGGGCAATCTTGCTTTGCACCTCTGGTTCTTGTTAACCCCTTATTCCTGGTTCTTCAAGTTAGCTGAGCCTACTGGTGACTTATTTTGCCTTATCTTTCGATATCTGTGTCTGCCGTAAGTTTTCATCTTTGTATGTTTCTAGTCTTCCAATTTGCATATTCCTACTGCAAACTGAAATAGAAATTTCTTATTGCTTTTCTGGGTTTTAATCCATGATTTCTCCCTAACCAGTAATGCCTGGACTGGAGACTGTTCCAGGTCCATTTCTGGTTTAACACTGTCTCTAAAATATACTAGGGTGCTCTGGTGCAGGTTTCCTCCCTCTGACTTCTATCTGTCTCTTAGTTCTAGAAAAACACAGAAGAAGGTTCTCTAGTTGCAAAACTCTAGTTGCAAAAGGGTATGAAAGTTACAATGGCACAGTACTTAATAGGATTATGGCTTAGTGATGGCTGCTCGTAACCAGGAGGGCTCACAAATACACACAGGGATGCCTGTCCTTCAGTTCTGTTTCTTACGTCTTGGACATCAGGAAAGGAGAACCTGGACATCAGTGGAAGATCTTTTTCAAAATCTCGCAGATGTCTCTTTTCTGCTTTTTGAATTTTTATTCTTCTGACTCTTGCCATCTCTCTTATTTTTTTCATCTCATCGCAGTCTCTATCATTTCACATTTTCTTTATTCATTTTTAATATGTCCCATGCACGTGATCCGTATAAGACTTGGTAATTTGTCATATATTTTCATGCTGTCAAAGACTATTCTGTTTTTAAATAATAATAATAGCCAATATTTTTTCAGTATATTCTACATGCAACCACCATGCCAACCATTACATTATCTACATTATTGCATTCTGGTCTTGTAACATTCTTATCTTTAAGATACAACAAAAGAAAGGCAGATGCATAAAAGTTAAATTATTTGTGCCAATTGACATAGTTTGGTGAAGCCAAAATTTGAACCCAGCTCTGACTGATATCACAGTTCTGCTTTTAACATTATTATATACTTTCCTCCATGTGACATATACATGATTCTAAGAAGAGCTATCCTCCTTCATAGTTGGGGTTATAAAAAAAATATCAACTGCAGTCTGGGTTTGGAAATCCAAACTAGAGAAACCCATAGTGAGCTTCTTCCCTTCCTTGATTTCTGCCATAAAGCTTTCCCTGCCGTGCTTTTTTGGCCCTGTGATCTCTACCTAGCACCATTCCTGCAATCCCTCACTTGTACCTACAGGTGGGATGGTATCAACTGCTGTCACAATCATTGCTGGATATTTTTTATTAGGTGTAACTGAAATAAGCTCCCCTCCAAAAAAAGGATTTTCCCCTCAGTTATGGGACTTATAAAATTCTTGAGGATGAGATCTAAATTTGGAGCAGTGAACCTGCTGAGAGAGCTCACATAAGTCTGGAATATTTGTAAGGTAATGGGATTTTATTGTAATTCTACCAAAGTAAAACAAAACAAAACAAAACAAAGCTTTTCCCTGTTTCATAAGCACTACTTCTGGAAGAAATTAACCCTAGATCTATCCTGATGGGAAGCATGATAAGGGTGGGGATGGGCTAGAGTTGCATTTACCAAATTACTGTCCTAGCCCAAATCTGTTTGCATTTGCCCTATCTCTGCTCAGAGGGTTATCCTACTTCCAAGAAGCTGTGTGATTTGTTGACTTTGCTTGAATCAAGGAAGGGTGGGGAATGTCCAAAGTCACAAGGGCATTTTATTTTTACTACTAAAAATTTCTCAGTGAAAAATCCTGCTATAGACTTGCATGCTGGAAAATAATGCTGAAACAATCTTGCATATTTTCCAGGGAGCATCTTTATATTTGGGGTTCTCACTGTTTCAAAACTGAGGTACTTATTACTCTCAAGGGACAGTGCAGCATGTACTTTTAAAATGCCCTTTAGGACTTGCCTTTCTGGGTAGCTCCAGATTTAGTTGTCAAAGCCCAGCATGAAGAGCATGTGTGATTTGTAAAAACCAAGGTGCAGAAAGCTTTTAGGAAGAAATAGTGTTTGCTTATTAAACACACACACAAGTGCATATGCACACACACACACTCTCTCCTCCTCCCTTTCTCTCTCAAGATGTGGGTATAGCCATGCATCCCTTTTAGTTGTACTGTGTGAGCATCTCACCCTGAGGACAGGTCTGCAATTTGAAAACAAAGTCTCTAATGGCTTCTCTGGCATTTAAACTCATGATCCGAATTTGCTTGAAATTGCCAGGATGTCCAGATTCCTATGATTAGATCCTCCCTAGTGATACAGCAGAAGGTGAAAGCCAGGCTTTGAGTGATACATGGAAAGATCCATCACTTTTTAAGTGCTGTTATCCTCACCCAGACATTTTAACTTTGTTTCTAGTTCATCGTGGACATAGCTCTTGGGGGATGAAGAACTAGGCAGGAGTTCACCTGGGAAAAGTCATGATCCAATTAGGTATTTAGAAGAAAGAAGTATACCCAGTTAGGATCTGAGGAGGAAGAGTTTTGTGTAAAAACCACAGGGTGGGACCTGACACATGGTAATTGCAGGAGGCAGAAAAACACTGGTCAAGGGCACTGGCTCTGGGCATGTGCTACCTAGATTTGAATTACGGTTCTACCACTTACTATATATACATCTAGACTTCACACTAAACACCTCTGTGACCTTTAAAATAAGGATATTTGTATTATCCAAGTAGTGGTTGGTGCCAGGATTAGATGAGATAATCATGTAAAGTGCTTAGCAGAGGGCCTGGGACGTGCTAAGTGATGAAATTAATGGAGATTATATTAGTCTTCTATTGCTGTGTAAGAAATTACCACAACTGTGGCAGCTTAAAGCAACACGAATGGATTACTCACAGTTCTGTGGGTCACACATCTGGCATGGCTCACCTAGGTTCTCTGCTCTGGGTCTCTCAAGGCCAATATCAAGATGTTGGCTAGGCTGAGCTCTTATCTGGAGCCTCTCGGGAATAATCTGCTTCTTAGCTCATTCAGGTTGTTGGCTAACTTTAGTTCCCTGCAGCCGTAGGACTGACACCCTTGTTTCCTTGCCTGCTATGAGCTGGAGTCTTCCGTCAGCTCAAGGACACTGCATTCCTTCTTGTGGGTGAGTCCATCTTCAAGTCAGCAATGGTGTGTTCAATCTCTCTTGTGCTTTGAACTTCTTTGACTTCCTCACCAGCTAGTAGCCAGAGAAAATGCTCTGATTCTAAAGGACACACCAGCTTAGGTCAGGCTCACCCAAGTAATCTCTGAATCTTAACGCCAACTGACTTGGGCTTTAACTACATCTTCAAAACTTCTTCCCAGAAGAGCCTTGATTAGTGTCTGACTGAATAACCAGAGGACAGGAATCTTGGAGGAGGGCTTCTGCAGAATTCTGCCTGCTGCTGTGATGATGAGGGTGAGGACTGAAGCCTTTGACTATTCTTTCCATATAGGAAGATACTAGAGTTAAGTTGGGAGGTAGACAGGGAAACTGCCTAATTGTTCTGTGTCAGAAAGCAGAATTCATTCCTTTGCCCCTGAGAAGGCAGGAAAGAGATATAAAATGAGAAATGGAGAGAAGGGAGAGAGGAGGAAAGAGCTTAGCCACGTGGCAGGGAAACTGAGCAGCTGGACTTTCTTTTGCTTATCTTCTCAGACCTCCCCATAGCACTGCATGTGAGTAGCTTTCTGTGAAAATTGGGGAAACTTGAATGTGAGGGCTGCATAGATGTGGCCTGAAGAGAAAAGAATGAGATGATCCATATACCACACACACTGAGTCAGTGGAAGAAGAAGGAGCTCAGAGCCAGAGGTGCCCTGGGAATTTGTGGAATTTTAAAGTGGGCATTGCGCTGTGCATAAATTTAGAGTAAGAGTTTGCTGCAGTCTTCCCTCATCTTAAAAGGGACAGTAGTTGCAAAATAATATTTCACTTACATGTAAAATATACACTGCTACTGGATACCTAGAAGTCATCTGGCCTAGGTACCTATGGTCTGGGACTGGGTAATGCAGGTATTTCTTCCTCCATTTAACATAATTCCCCATTGTCAATCCATCTGCTCAGTCACTCAACATAATGGTGATACATACAAGGCATTCTTTTGGGTATTGAAGATTGAGGGACTAACAAAGTTGCTGGTATCCTGGAACTTATGATCTGTTGAAAGATACAGATGCAAAAAAAGAAAGATACAGATGATTTATAAATAAATACAAAGTAATCTAATTTTGGCTAGTTAAAATTGAGAAGAAGAAGAAGAAGGAGAAGAAGGAGAAGAAGAAGAAGAAGAAGAAGAAGAAGAAGAAGAAGAAGAAGAAGGAGAAGAAGGAGGAGGAGGAGGAGGAGGAGAGAAAGCAGGGTAAGGAAGAGAGGCTGACACATGCTGCTTTAGATTAGGTCAGAGAAAGTGTCACTCAGAAGTGATAATAGAACCACTCCTGCCTGAAGTCAGGAAAGATGGAGAGGTTAGCTGTGACTGAGTGCAGAGTGAGTCCTGGCCCCAGAAAGAAGGTGAGCAGAGGGGAGCTCCAGACAATTTTGTGACTTGTATTATTTCCCTTCTTGCTACGTCAGCTTTGAAATTGCTTAGATTGCTTAGGTAAATGCTTTAAGGACTCTTAATTATGAATAAAAACATGTTCTAAATACGTGCATAGAAAAAAACTTACAACTGCTGTGATTTCCAAGTATGGCCAGCATTGCCTGGGGGATCAGAGCGGGCAGCGTCTGAAGTACGCTCTGCGCAATGTTCCAAAAAGCCCTCTCACCTAAATTGTTTGCAGCCTGAGTTTAGGCCCCATTCACTAATATTATCAAAAGGGGATTGATTGTATCAGTTAAGCCTAGCCGTTCCTCAACCCTGGGCAAGCCTTTCTTCCTCTATTGTTTTAGAACAAGGTAGGGTAGGTTTTCCTTCACATAAATGAAATCACAGACCATAATGTGAATGCTGTGAATGCGGGATTAGTGTGAAATGCTAGAAGAAACAAAAATGAGACAAATGTGAAGATCTGTGTCCACTTCTCAACAGCATGTATCAATTGCACGATGATTAGAGAAGGTATCCAGAAGGTGAAGCATGATGCTTTATTTGGAAAGCATTTAAGGACATGAAATGTTCTCTCTAGAGGGGAGTAAATCAAGGCAAATATGGCACTTAGCATAGTTCCAATCCTAGATTCAAACTCCTCGCTGGGACCAGGCACGGTGGCTCACACCTGTAATCCCAGCAATTTGGGAGGGCAAGGCAGTCAGATCACAAGGTCAAGAGATCTAGACCATCCCGGCCAACATGGGGAAACCCCATCTCTACTAAAAGTACAAAAAAATTAGCCAGGCGTGGTGGCACACACCTGTAGTCCCAGCTACTCGGGAGTCTGAGGTGGGAGAATTGCTTGAATCCGTGAGGCAGAGGTTGCAGTGAGCCGAGATTGTGCCACTGCACTCCAGCCTGGCGACAGAGTGAGACTCTGTCTCTAAACAAAACAAAACAACAACAAACAAACAAAAAATTCCTCCCTCGATTCTGAATTTCTTGAGGAGAGGGACACAACCATCACGTCCCCAGCACCCAGCCCAGGCCTGGCATATTGGAAGCACTTAATGGATATTTTTGGAATGCATGAATGGTGAACAAACATAAAATGTGTACTTCTTTTGGTAGAGGAGCTATTTTTGTGAGAATAAGAGTAAATACTTGTCTACTACTCCAAAAGAGAGACTGAAATGATGATAACGCTGGCAGAAGAACTCAGTTCCCAGAAGGGAGAATCTTACAATCATTCGGACTGTTAAATAAAGGGACACCACTGCCTTAAGAGAAGGTGGACTTCTAGGTGTGGAGAGCATTCAAAGAAAGGATGCTTCTCCTCTTTGCCCCTGTTTGATCAGTTGTGTAACAGAGGACATTCCTCCATGGAATAGGGAATTTTTCATGAGACATTCAGGACCACTTTAACTGTAAGAGCCCCAGATTCTAAACGTTGGAGGTGGGCAGTATGTATTCTGGGAAGCGGGAAATTCCCCAAGGTGTGGGCTGGAGCTATTACAATTGTGGAGTTGATGAGAGACTCTAATTAAGTGAGGACAGATCATGCAGCCATCTGATACCCAAGTAATTCATACTCCCCTCATTCCTTTCTGAAATCCCTTGATAGCACTTCCTTGACATGATTTCTGTTCTTGAGGTCCCAAAGTATGGTCCACTAAAATGAGAATGTGCCAGAATGTGGTTGTTAGTCCTGGCGGGAATCTCCTGTCCTACTGAAGGATAGTGGGCATTTCCTCTCCCTCTTCCTGCTCATGGCCTGTAAGGGAAGAACTAATGAAATGAGTTTGGGGGCAGATGAATACCCCTGAGGTGCACTGGCCCTATCCTTTCCCTTAGACCATTTGCCTTTAACTCTCTCTTGAACAATGGTTCGGTAAAGTTAATAGCTGCAAGCTCTTCAGGGGAAGGTTTGCTAAAATCATGTCCAAGAAAATAAATATAATGAATGAACAATCTCTGGAGAAAGCCTTGACATTTAAAAAAAATGTAAATTAGTCTCACAAGGATTCGCTATGAAATAGGCAAAGTGCATTAGTACAAATGAGATATTTTTACAGCGATTATAGGACCCATCTCCTGGGGACCACACCTGAACTCTTAAAGGCTGAACCAAAAACCAGTTGTGTACCCAGGAATCTAGCGTGACAGATTTGAATGTATTCCACTAATAACTCTCCTCACCCCATGCCTGCATTTCAGTGCACGGTTCCCCTGTTGCTCAATGAGCTTTGATACAAGGATGCTGGAGCATGGCTTTGAACTCCTCTGAACCCAATTATACCCAGCCATTTGGAAGTGCCATGGTGAGATGATGGTAGAACAGTGCTCTCTGAACTAGCATACAGAGAGTTCACGAAGGAGCTGACTGTGGCGCGCGTGGCAGCCAATTCATACATAGAAGTGGGCTGCCAGTGGCACCGCTGCCTGCCAGCCTGAAGCGAGCATGGAGAATATAAAAGGGAAATTCAATTAGTTAACCAAAAACGGATTGAGCAAAGTGAAGGGGCAGCTGGTGGCAGCTTCCAGGCTTTGATTTGCAAGAGAGATGTCTTGCTCCAGCACCGGCTCCTTGCACTGGGTGAATGTGTCAAAGGAGAGAGCTTCCTCACAGTGAGGGGGAGGCATTTCCCCTCCCCGGAATAATTCCCTGCTCTTCAATCATAATGGAAGTCCCTTCTCCAGGTGGAAGTCCCAGGCTTTTTCTCTCCAAATCAGCTTGGGACTAATTAAGACGGCTCCAATAGAAAAGAAAAAAAAAAAAAGAGGGCTCAGCGGGCAGGCTATTGTTCTTTCCCCATAGGGTGGGAGGCTGACGCACTTTCTTATCAGACAACGTGTACGGTACTCAGGATTTTTTTAAAAAAGGAGGCTTTTGTGACCAGGCTGTAAGGAAAGGAGCTGCATTTTATTTCTATCATAAATCTGTTTTGTTTTATGGCCTGACCATAAAACCTTAAAATGACATTTTAAATCTGGACTCTCTAACATGGATCCGTTTTCGTGGATTGCAGCCAACGTGACCTGCAGGCCCCTGATGTGGGGTTGCCATTCACACTTGTCATCTTTAAAGTCTGGAGAGGTCACAAGGTGAGGAGCTAGAATGGTTAATTTCTCAACTTTGCTGGAGGTCAGAAATCACCAAACCTTTGCAATGCAGCAGTCCATTTTGTTAGGCTCATTGACTTTTCAAGCAGTGGGTCAGCCAATGGTTCCCCTTAAGCATCCAAAATATGTTACTAGAGGAGGTTTCGGTGTTTAGATGGAGTGAGATGAACAGATACGTGAAGTGACCCTTCCCAGCATCTGGCAGGACAGATGTGCTGTTGCCTGAGGACATCTTGCATCTGACATGGTGGGGCGGTGGGTCCTGCCCCAGGCTGCCTCTGGGTCACATGGGAGCCAGGGATTAAATAAATGCCCCTGGCCCGGTGTGGTGGCTCACGCCTGTAATCCCAGCACTTTGGGAGGCTGAGGTGGGTGGATCACCTGAAGTCAGGAGTTCGAGATCAACCAGGCCAACATAGTGAAACCCCTTATCTACTAAAAACACAAAAAATAGTTGGGCATGGTGGTGTGCACCTTGTAGTCCCAGCTACTCTGGAAGCTGAGACAGGAGAATCACTTGAACCCAGGAGGTGGAGGTTGCAGTTAGCCGAGGTGGCAACACCCACCGCACTCCAGCCTGGTCAACAAAGCCAGACTCCGTCTCAAAAAAAATAAAGAAAAATGCCCCCACCTCTGCCATTCTCTGTCATATCAGAGAGGGGGCCCCCTAACCCACACCTCCTCAGCATCCCGTCTTTTGCTAAGACCACCCTGCTGCCTGGCCTCTCTGCTCTGCATCCCACCTATTAGTTTTGTCAACCTTCCTTTTCCTGATTTTGTGTCAAACCAAAAGAAAACTCTTTCGTTTTTGAACTTTGGGAGGACAGAGGTACCCATCCCTCCAGGAGCCACCAGAACCTTGCTAAGTTTTGTGCGAATAAGCATTTCTCATCTCCTTTTTGGCCTTTTATCCCCTTCTACTCCCATTCCAAGCTTTCCTTAATAGATCTAAACTCCCCAAATCACAGCCTGAGTAGGAGATTTCCTTGTGGGTACTTTCAATTTCTGTTTTTAGCCTTTCAATAAGAAGTTGTTAACTACCTTGGTAGTTCAGAAAGGCTAGGCTCAGAACGCAAAGAGTTTTTGGTACAGCAGTGGAAAAAATATCTCTGATTTATTTCTGCCTAGGTTAAAATAAAACACAAATTAATATATGAAATGACATTTTCTGCCACACCGGTGTCAGTGTTCATTGAGAACATGGATCACAGCAAACATCCTAGGTGCTTCCTCCCCCTCCCTTCCAATATATGAGAAGCAGCCTCATTCTTTTACTTTTCCAGTGGCTCTCACATGTTTGCTGTAAGATGATGAAAACCTTCCTTTCATCCAGCCTGTTTCTGGCCCTCTGTTCCTCTTTGTGCTTTGGTAAAGCTTCCTAATTGGGCTCCCTACCTGTGGTCTTTCTCCATTTTAATGTATCATGTAATAATGGTCTTCGTTCCTCTGTGTGCCAGGAACTGGGCTAAGCACTTTGCACAAATTATCTCAGTGTGTCTTTCCTAAGACCCTGAGGGCTAGAGATTGTTATTGTGCAGGCATCTATTGATTTTCTTTAATTCTCTCGAATTTGCAGTGGTGTTAGTTTGCCTGTTGCATGAAGTTCAAATGCCTTTAGCACCCTCATGGCCTGACTTGAACCAACCTTCTGGATTTATCTAATAGTTACTACTCCTAAAACTGAGCCAGTTGGATAGCACAGACTTCTCTAATGATCCCACCTTTTTTTTTTTTTTTTAATACCTATACTGTTTTTAACGCTTCATTCTTGTCTTCTGCTTCCCCTTTCTGTTGAATGATTTCACCTTCCATGCGTTCCTCACCCGTGGAAATCCTACCATTCATGATAGACACTGCTGGTTCTTTACCAAAGAGCAATTTTCTCTTTCTTCTTACCAATAGAGTCCCAACTTTGTTTGTGGTAGAAATGAACCTCATTAAAAATATTCCCATCTTTGGAATCCCTTGCCTCCTGGGTTAGTCATGTCATCCAGGTCAGACCAATACAACAGATGCAAGAACTCCCTGGGAGCTTCTGGGAAAATTTGCTTTCCTGATATAAGCACTGATCCTTTCTCCTGGATGTTTTCTTATTCTTTCTGTCTGAAATGTGACTGCTATGCCTGGACGTGGAGCCGCCATCTTGCAATCAAGAGGATGAGGAGCACATACTGAGGATAGTGTTGTAGGAAGCAAAAGGGAGCCCATGTTTTTGGTGACTTCTTTGAGCAGCTGTACTTGTTCTGAACTGCATATTCCCAGGCTTTTTCTTCATAGAAAAATAATCTAATTCCTTATGTGGCTTAATCATGGCAATCACATTTCTACTCAGTTGAATATAATCCTGACACGCCATCTTTCAAGGCTAAATTCCAATGCTACATAATGTATGAAGACAACCACTCTCATCTAAGTCGTCATCCTCTCTAACATGGAATAGGGAAGTAACCTCTTAATCTTTTCTGCTTCGACTTTTCTCACGAACATTTATATTACACATTTTTTTTTTCTCCACAGCCAGAATGATACTTTTTAAATATTTACAAGATCTTGACATTCCCAGTTAGCAACCCAATCCTCCAATGACATCCCATAATCATGCTTAAAATAAAACCCAACATCTCTCCATCTATGACAAGGCCCTGCATAAACTGAATCTTGCTTATATTCTCCCCTGCTACTCTCCCCATTCCTCTCTCTCTCTCAGATACTTGAATAATCCAAATACATTCCAACACCAGATTTCTCATACTTGTTCCCCCTTTTCAAATATTGGAACCCTCACTCCCTCAATTCCTTTAGGTCTCTACTTAAATTTCAATCCATAGAGTCTTCCTTGATTATCCCTTCTAAAAAACTATATGACTCTTCACTCTTTCTGCTCATAAAATATTATTTGATAGCAGCCGGGCGCAGTGACTCATGCCTGTAATCCTAGCACTTTGGGAGGCTGAGGCGGGTGGATCACAAGGTCAGGATATCGAGACCTTCCTGGCTAACACGGTGAAACCTCGTCTCTACTAAAAATACAAAAAAATTAGCCGGGTGCGGTGGCGGGTGCCTGTAGTCCCAGCTACTCGGGAGGCTGAGGCAGGAGAATGGCGTGAACCCGGGAGGCGGAGCTTGCAGTGAGCCAAGATCACGCCACTGCACTCCAGCCTGGGCAACAGAGCGAGACTCTGTCTCCCAGGCTAATCAAAAAAAAAAAAAAAATTATTTGATAGCACTTAGCATTACACCTATTTATATTATATTATATTATATTATTTATTCACATATTTGTTAACTGTCTTTCTCATTAGAAGGTGAGCTCCATGAATCAGGGATTTTGGCTGCATTATCCACCACAATATCTCTGGCATTTAGAACAGTTCTAACACATAGTAGGTGGTTAATACATAATTAAGAAATAAATAATTGAAGGGAAGGAAGGAAACACGGAAGAAAGGAAGGAAGATCACAGATCTTGGTTAGGGATTTAAAATAGTCGGTGTTCCTTAAGTGAGAGAAAATGAAGGACTGATTTAGGAACTGCTATTCCTCTGAGAATGTTTTCCTAAGAATAAGTGACAATTACTTGAGATAACATCTCCCTGGATTCCTCCTTATATCAGAAGATGGCAAAATCACTAAAGCATGTTCTGTCCACACCTTGCTCTGACAGTTACTAGAGGGAGTGGTGTTAATGTTGCCACAGCAACGGTATATCTTATGTCAAAGTTCCAACCTGCTTTAGATGTGGTAGCTGGTTTAAAAAGTTTTCTTGGGGATTCAAATATATGTGTTGCTTTCCGATTTTCTTAACCAGTTGCTTATTGTTAATCACAAACTCTACATGTAGTACTGAAACTGCTTTTGAACTCTGTCCCTTCGAGAGAGGACTAAAGAGTGCACTGGCATTTGCATGCAACTGTGCTGCATGTGTAAATGCTATCATACTTCTAGTGCCATTGATCTCAGATTGGGAAGACAAGCTTTGTAAAAAACTAAACAGAAAACGATTGTGTTTCTCCTTGTGGCACCTGTTTCTCACCAAGGCTCACACAGCCCAACATGCTCTGTCTCCATTCTCTTGTTCCTATTTGGTGTGGTCTGGATACACAGAATATCTTTCTGTCATCTAACACACCACATTGCTTCCCTCTGTGATGTATTTGAACTTCCTGTTTTCTCTGCTCAGACACGCCCAGACATTTTCTTAGCTTATTTCTTTCCTTTCTTCATTGCTGTGCTCAAATAGCACATACTCATGTGCTATTTGACAACCCACCCTAAAATGTTTGAAAATTTCAACTCTTGCCTGCTCCCACCCTTTTACTTTCTATTCGTGATCATCTTTGTTTTTCCTTATAATATTATTTACTACCTGCCACTATGCTTATATTTATTCCCTTACTCGTCTTCTTCATGAGAATGTACACTCCAAGATGGGAGGGACAACTTTGCTTTGTTAACTATGTATGAATAATATAGAGTTCTATAACCATTTATTTATCCATTTAACTGTGGGTGGACATTTGGGTTTTGGCCAGGCTGAGGCTCTATCACAAAGCTGCTAATGACACTTATGTCCAAGTCTTTGTGTGAACTTACATTTTCATTTCTCTTAGATAAATACCCTGCAATGAAATCGCTCTGTTGTATGGTAAGGGTACTTATATTTATGAAAAACTGCCAAACTGTTTCCCCAAATTCTTCTACCATTTTGCATTCCCACCTGCAATATATGAAGGTTCAAGTTGTTCCACGTCTTCATCAATCCTTGGAATTTCAGTCATTAACTTTAATCATTCTAATAAGCATAAAGCACTATTACATTGAGGTTGAAATTTGCATTTCCTTGACCACTAATGATGTTAAACATCTTTTTTTGTGCTTATTATTTGTATATATTTTTGATGAAATATCTGTACATATCTTTTACTCATTTTTATTGAATTATCTTTTTCTCAATGTTTATTCAGACTCAGTGTAAGAACAATCACATAGAAAACATTCCTGTACATTTTATAAGATGGTTGCTGAAATTACATTCCTTATGTTATTCAAACGTAGATCCTTGTACAAGGAAAATTCTTGTCTCCTAAATAGGGAGTATGAGATTTTCCATTATGAAATGGGAATTGTATTCCTATCATATTTCCAATTTTCCCTTGAACAATGGGAGTTAGTTCAGTGCTGAATTCAACACTTAATCACAGGAATTATGTTATTTTAGGTTTTTAATATATGTGTTCACTTCCTGACATGCTTCTCTGTTTTTCTATTAAATACTCATGTTTTTATTATGTATCTGCTTTTAATTCAAGCAGATTCACATTTCTTTTGAAAGTAGATGACATATATCTCAGTTTCTACACATTCAAGTACGGACAATGATGCTTCTGATCCAACTCACGGGGATGCTAGAAATCTCATTAGTGTCCTGGCATTGTTCAGACATTTTTGGTTTCTTGGATTAGTTTGATCCAAAATAGCCTTTCTACGAAGTAATTATTTTACTGTGTTTTTCCAAATACTTTTTACCTTGAAGATACACAAGTATTTATACTGACAGCAGCATTCTCATTATAGTAGTTTTATGCTATTTTATGAAAATATGACATAATTTTCTAAAACAGAATACATAAACTTGTTTTTTTTTTTTTTTTTTGAGCTCATACCC
This sequence comes from Piliocolobus tephrosceles, assembly GCF_002776525.5. NCBI lineage: Eukaryota > Metazoa > Chordata > Mammalia > Primates > Cercopithecidae > Piliocolobus > Piliocolobus tephrosceles. The sequence goes on along the minus strand of NC_045438.1, from coordinate 57,363,820 downwards.
ACCTTTACCTGTGTTTTTGATGTTAGGAGCCACATTTTATAAATGTTTACACTCCTCATAACCCTGAAAGAGTTCCCTGTGCATGGTAAGGTATTTAATCAATGTTGCTTTAAAAAGTGCTAGAAAAAGGAGTGGCAGGAATTAAATTTTTGTACATCATTTAATTATTTATTCAGACAAGCATCCATCTTTTATAGGGCAGACATATGTGAATTGCTTTCGGGGACCTGAAAAGGGACACAGGACTGGAAGTTGCAGCAATAATGTTTTCCAAATGTAGTTTTCTTTCTAGAAATATCATGTCCACTTAGTGATCAAACAAATGAAATTAGGAGAATGAAAATGATGGGGAAATGGAGTGGCCTGGTGGGGAGGCCATTGCTGGGCAAGAGCTGGCAGGGGGATGGTGAGCTCAAGAAACAGAACTCTCCATTTGGAGGGGCCCTGGAGTCTGCAGCTGTACTGAGCTCTCCTGGAGTTGAATATCAAGGGTTAATTTGCCATAATAAAATCAGCATGAACACTGCCAAAGAGGCCTGAGCAGACCCTCAAGTAAGTAATTAATTCTGGCTGCTTTCCGCTCTCTAGCTTTCATCATCCTTAATGTTATCTAATTGTAAAATTATTCTTCAAACCTTCCTACTATAAAGGAAGAAAATGCCCAGATCTAGCCTGCTTTTCTTGAGGGCATGGGTGCCTCCTGCATCTTGGTGGAAGTACCCAAGATGCTACTAATTAAGGATGTGTGAACACTTGAAAACTTTTGATCAACTTTCATAAAATAGCCTACAAAGGAGTTCTAGAAAAGCTTTTCTTATGTGCACTGAGCTTTCCTTTGGAGGGAAGCACAGGGTTTCCTCCACAGCTCCTCTGACCTTGAGACCCTCACAGTGACTCTATGGGATTCTGAGACAGGGATACACCTCTATTAGTCTGTTGTCACATTGCTATAAAGAGCTACCTGAGACTGGGTAATTTATAAAGCAAAGGCTGGGTAATTTATAATTGACTCACGGTTCTGCAGGCTGTACAGGAAGCAAGGCTGGGGAGGCCTCAGGAAACTTATAATCATGGTGCAAGGAGGAGGGGAAGCAGGCGCATCTTACGTGGCTGGAGAAGGAGGAAGAGAGAGTGGGGGAGGTGCTATGCACTTTTAAACAGCCAGATCTCGTGGGAACTCACTCTCACAAGAACAGCAAGGAGGAAATCTGTCCCCATGATCTAGTCACCTCCTACCAGGCCCCTCCTTCAACACTGGGGATCACAATTTCATATGAGATTTGGGCAGAGACACAAATCCAAACCTTATCAGCACCTAAAAGACAAGTAGGAGCAGAGCAGAGAGAAGTTCCTGGTCTGTCCCCTAGTTACTGCTGCTACTGGGGATGATACTGAGGAAAGGGTTGGGGACCGTCCCACCTCACAATCTGCTGAGCCTCCCAATGCCAAGGGCTTTTAATTCATGGCAATGCAGCCAGATACACTGAATTTTCACCTTTAGAGGACACGTTTATCCTGTATGTCTTTCTCCTTAAAACAACAAGGTTTTGCAAGCAAAGTCATTTCTCGATTCACAGCTATGGCAAGGGAAACCAAGCCGTCTTTTCCACTGTGATTACCTGCCCAGGCTTCAGGTCTTGGGGTCACTAGGTAGCCTTAGCAACCTAAGTGCAATGCACTATTAAAATAATGACCATTTCTCCAGTCTAGTTAAAAAATAGAAGAAACAGCCTTGGATGGCATCCTGGTCAGGGGGGAAATATCTCATGTGTCTCTGGGGTGAGATATAAAACTGAGGGCTTGACCTCTTTTGGCCATTAAAGACCTTCGAGTCCTCTCCTGTCTCTTTGTTTCCTACAAGAGTAGTGGTAGTATTAATTCTGTGGCTGGCTAAATTCTAACTGGGGTAATTATACTGTCACCCTGTATTTCCCTGGAGATTCAGTTAGAAAAGTTACTCTTTGATCATGCTCTTAAATCCTACTGTGCTAGGCTTTGTAACATGGCAGGTGAAGAATGGCTATTGGATTCCACATGCCTCCTTCCGCTGGGTGAGTGATGCTAATTCTACGTACGTGTTCTGCTGAGTGCTTGGGGATCCTTCTGGGGGAAGCTGCTGCAGTAAGTATGAGCTATTATTAGTCTACTCTCAAAAAAAGAACTTGTTATTCTAGGCTATATTCCTTGGAAAATTTTTAGCCAAAACTCCAGACAATTAGCAAAATAATGGAGAAGATTGCTAGAGGTTTGAATTTTGTGACACGTGTCTATATGCATCTTTACAAATATATGACAAAATACACATATATGTGCACACACACAGATAAAAATAAATTGCTTTACACATATAATATGTTTGATCCTAAATATCCTGAGCAACCTATTGGATCATTGTCGTTTACTTTTACATAACATCTCCCAGGCTGACACAATCAGTGAAATGGGGGTCTTGGAGGAGCTACGTAGGATGGGCACTTTTCAGGTGGTTTTGATTTAGAGCCAAAAATTATGACTGAAGATGCTTTAAAATTATTGTAAGGCAATCATGGAAACAGTAATTATAGACTTCAGGGAAACTCCTCAAATGCTGAATTATTAAACTCTTATAAAAAACAACCTAAATACAGAGAGTGTGCACAGCTTAAGGGCTTCATGTGTCCTAAGCACTTAAATTAAATGTATGGCTGAATAAGGAGCCATATAAGTAACTCCATGCTTAGAGCAAGACACAACTACGGAGGGAATTTTAGGGCAAACCTAATCATATGAATGCTTGTATTTTTTAGCCTCTTCTTTTGTGCCTCCTCTTACCTTATATTTATTTTGGTAACTAAATTCAAAGAAATATGTTCACAGTTTTTATAATCTTATGTGGAAAAAAATCTAAATGTGTATTAAGAAGGGATTGTTGTAAACATCAGACTATATGGCAGAAATGATCTTGTAGAGCACCATTTGTGATCATGGAAAGATGCTAAATAAGAAATCTGGATACAAACTCCTAATTTATATAGTTCCTAATTTATATAATTTATATGATCTTACCCATTTGTGAAAATATGTATTTCTGAATGCATGTGGTGCAGGAAGTAATTCTGGACATCTACACCAAATCTAACAGTGACTGCCTCCCAGGGGTTTCATTTTTATCTTTTTTTAGTTTTGGTGAACATTGTAAGTTATGTTTTATAATTAATGTCAAATGAGTTATAAAGGGTCACTGAAAATTAATGAACAACAAGACCAAGAGAAAAAAATATAATCCTGACCGCAAGGTACACTAGTACAACAGCTTAGGAAAGAAGAATTCACTTTATAGAGTTCTATCAACTATCTATTGTAAAAGTCAACGCAGTGGAACAGTTTATTTAAAATACAGCATTTTGTTGGTTAGGGGGGAAAGTTGCTGAAAAATTTGCTGTGAGGTGATACCTGTCACATAAATTTAAATTCTGAGGTTTTCAGCAGAGATGTCAGCAAAAGCCTCTAACTTGATGTACCATTTGATGACCAAGAGACCAACATCCCTCCCACAGGAGACCTGCGTGGTGCTGTGGCTGCAGGTGATAAGCCCCTCTTGGAGTCAGGGAGCCTGAGAAGGACCCAGGAGGGCCATGGCAGAGAATGCAGAGGCCATTTGGGGGCCCAAAGTGTTTGGGGACCCTGCCACTCCTAATGCTGCTGGTACTAAATAATAAATGAAATACCAAAGAAACAATAAAATGTTAATCAAACACATTTCACTGCAGAGAATCTTACCTAAACTTCTGTGAGAGACCACATAATATTTTCAAGCATTACCTTTTAGAATATCCCCTTAATCTGAGTCTGAAAGCAGGTAGGATCGTTGGATTTCAATGTGTGCTTACTATGTGTCAGGCATTCTTCCAGGAACATCACACATATTCACTCATATAAAAGTCACACCGAGCCTAGGAGGTAGACGTTGTTATTTTCCAGATACAAACACTAGGGCACAGGGGAATTAAGTCATTTGCCCAAAGTTAGATACCTAAAATAAATGCCAGAGTCAAAATAGAAGCCATTACGTTTTCACTCATGTGAAGCACCCATGCATTCCACTATCATTCTAGAAATTGTTGAGAATAGTTTTTACAGATTTTTCTGAGATTCTGTATCTTTATGTATGAAAGAAATCCTATATGTCAACTTCAGCATGGTGAATATTGCGGCAAAGACTTGTGTAAGCGTTGGAGGAAGTATGAACTCTCTGTCATTCTTAGTTGAGTGGACCCTTAGTGACTAAGCAGGCTATGGTTATTGGCTACAGAAACATCATATTCATATTATCCCAGTTTCTTTCTGCAAAAACTGAGATGGATGTAAGTACTTGTATAGGCTTCCAATCCATTTTTCCCACCTTCCTAAGCCATGGCTACTGCCAATAAAATGAACATGTTTTCCAAATAATGAAAACTAAACACATGATCTGATGAATTATTTTCTCCAAGTTTTGAATTTATGTATATGTATAACTATAGAGTGTTTAATTTTACATCATATAATTATTTATAGACAGTTATAGAAACACATAACGTGTTTTTCATATGTAAAATGGATTGAGTTTATTAAAAACAATAATATTGCATGAAATATAAAATCACCCTGGAAAAATTTCCAGCATATGATTATCAGACATTGAGGAGATATTATTCATTATGCAGTAGGGTTGGAGGATATATTAATAGCTGGCGTCAGCCTTCTTCTTGTAAAATAGAAAATCTTTACTGGGAAGTGATCTGGATGGATCCTGCTTGGGAAGGTGAGAACCAGCTGTGATAACCAGCAAAGCGGTTTGCTGCATAAGACTGAAGAAGAAGTGGATTTGTTTTACATCTCAAATGGAGGGGAAAAGATGATGACTGCTCCTGAGCATGAGGAAAGAAGATAGAGAAACCAAAAAGATAAATCAATTCTGAGACTGCTCAACCCGGCCTTGCCCTGGGAATCTTAATGAAGTCTGTATTCTTAAATATGCTTTGCGTGGGTTGAGATATTTAAAAAATTCAAAGTGGCTGAATGAAACACTAGTGTCAATCAGAGCAGAACAGAAAACAGACATGAAGAAGCAGAAGCCCAGCGAGTAGAGGAATCCGTGAACAGTTGACCTTCCCCTCACCTTGCCTTGGGAATTCAGAAATATGAGGGAAGGTCTTAGGTAATGGAATTAAGTATGTACAAGAGTGAGAAGATTTGAGGCGAGAACACCTAGCATTTTAGGGTAGCGAGGCCCATATGATATTTGAATTACATTTATAAAGACATTTTGTTTGGATCTTTGCAACATTTAACATACAACGTAGGATAAAGAAGAATCTTTATTCCATGGCTTGGTAGTTTAAGTTTGTATGATTTCACGGCTTCTGTATACAATAAAACAAAGCACCCCGCTTATGAGCAGAAAGAAGTTTGGTCACAGTTGGAATGATTTTTTTAGGTAATTGGAATTTTGCTTTATAAAAGAAGCATGTACTTAGCAATATGGCTTCGTTATGTCACAATCCTGATGCTGAATAGGTTCCTAGACTAATCATTGTAGTACAATGGTCAACCTGGATTTCAGCTATGAATTGCAAGCATAATACATAACAGATAATAGATATATTAATGGCACAAGTAGCTTCTATACCTCCTCCGTCTTTCAAATAGTCCTTTATTTTCTCTTTGAAAAAATTCTCATTTTCTTTCTCTTATCCCCTTTTTTCTTTCTCTCTCCTTCATTAAACTATAGCTGTTTAGATTAATAAGAGACATCTTGTAATAGGAGATATAACCAGTGTGAGCTTAGGACCACATTCCAAACAACTTGACATTTGGTGGATAGACTTGATCTCAGTGTTAACAGAGCCATATGGACAGGACTAACAGCCACCGGTGGCTGCTGGACTCAGAGGATATTAGGAAAATCCAAAGAGGTATTATCTCTGCTTCTTTATATCACACTCATTCCAGTTCACTATAATTTGTTACCATCCTGAAGCACTCAACTATCAACCCTAAAGAATATCATTGGCATCCTAATTATCAATCACAATGACAAATTTTCATCTTTATTTTACTTGACATCAAATTTAACAATACAGTAATTCCCCCTTGTCCTTCAGGGATATGTTCCAGGGTTCCCGGTGGATACCTGAAACTGCAGATGGTACTGAGACCTGTACATACTGTTTTTTTCCTATACATATGTACCTATCATAAAGTTTAATTTATAAATTAAGTACAGTAAGATATTCAACAATAAAATAGAACAATCATAACAACATATATTATAATCAAAGTTATGTGAATAGTTACTTCTGTAATTTTCCACTTAATATTTTTGGACCACTGTTGATTTCGAGTAACTGAAACTGAGGAAAGAGAAACCACAGATAAGTGAGGACTACTGTATTGATCTCTCCATTTCTTTATCTTATCCTGAGTTCCAAATGAGACTATTCTTGTTTGGTTTTTATGTTGCTAACCATTTGCCTTAATCTCTTTTGATAGTTACTTCTCTTTTCTGTGATCTAATGTATTACTCTGGCTTTAGCTGTCATTCCCAAAACACTACCTCTATTGTAAAAATACCCCCAGACAGAATACACAAGTCTACTAGATGCCTCCAACTAAGCTACCTACTCTCAGTCTCTCTCCTGCTCTTTAACCCCTCACATCAAATAAGTCATCAAATTATATTTATTATACTTTAGCAATGGTTTTTGCCTTAATTTTATCCCATATGCTAGAATATAGTCACCCTTTACTTTTTTCATAAAACATAGTAACAGCTTCTAAATGATGCCCCTGTTCACTCTTCCATACCATCTTCCATACAATGAGAAGGTTTCTTTCTCACATTGTGGTCAACTCTCACATTGGTGGCTCCTCAATGTGTTGTGTCTCCCAGAAGTCATGCCCTTGAGTAATCACAACCTACGTTGACTCTGGGGTTGACCAGACGACTTGCTTCTGACTAATCATGTATTAACAATAATGACGCAACTGGAGATTTCATAAGTGCTGGAATGTCTGGGATTGTCCTCTAGAAGTCTTCCCTTTTGAATTCCAGCCACCATGCTGTAAGGAAGATGGTTTATGAGTGACTGTTGGAGGAAGAGGGGCTGTGTGGGAAGAATGAGGCAATTCAGCCAATAGCCAGCACCAAGGCCCCAACATGAGTGAGGCATCTTGGATTTTCAGCCCCGGCTGAGTTCCCAGCTGAATGCAGCTGCATGGGAGACCCCAGTTGACCTGACACGGAGAACTGCCCTGCTGCCCATTGAATCGTTACAAATTGAAAATTGCTGTTATTTTAAGCCTCTAAATTTTGAAGTGCTTTGTTATGTAGTAATAGAAAACAGAAACATCATGCATAAGCTTAAAATCCTTTGTTGGTTTCTAATTTACCCAGAGTGAAGTTGAAATTCCTCCCGATGTCATATCATCCAGGACACAACTTTTGTAGTCCTGTCTCCCATCCTTCCTCTCCTCAGACCATTCACTCCACTGTCCTCAAGTGGTTCGTTGTGACAATGCACAGCGATGTCTTCTTTGTGACAACGCTCTACCACTTTCTCGTGTGGTCGATGCCTTGCCCTTCAAAACCGTATTCAACTTCTTTATGACTTCTTACAGGCAAAGCTAGTCACCGACTCTCCTATGCTCTCGTAGCACTTAGTGTTTGCCATTTCTTTACGGCAATTAACATGTTTGTTTGTGTTAGTTTTGATTTCATATTTGTTTATGTATTTGCTTCTCCAATGGAACTAGAGATTACATCATCTAGTCCTCACTGACCTCTCTGGCATTAGTTTTATTCTCCTACTCTGGATACTGTAGCCGTATTGAATCATTTTCACTCTCCCTGGGGCATCTTCCAGTCTTATCCTTTCCCCACCCCTCACCCACATTTCTGTTTTCTACACCTCTCCTCAACCACCACTTTCTCTCTTGGGCATTAACTTCTTCAGGGCTGCCTTTCCTAACCCTTCAACACTGTAGCACATGTTTGTCAACTAAAGAAAGAAACTGATGCAAAATTAATACAGAGTTTATTTAGGCCAAGATTGAGGACTGCAGCCTGGAAACACTTCCAAGTTACCTTGGGACGTGATCTGGCAACAAACAAGAGTCTTGAGTTTTTAAAGAAAAAAGAACGAATAAAGAGGGCAGGTGATGACAAAAGTTGTTTTCAGGAATTCTCATTGGTCTATGAAAATAATATTGATTAGCTATTGGCTATGCATTGTTGAACTACAGAGTATGAGTTGTGGTGTCCAGCATATGCAGTGTATGGCGCTGAGAAGATAATTTATGTCTGTTTGGCATCAGTGTGGAGCTGGCAGAGCAAGTAGCTTCAAGAGATAATTACTTAGCTCAAGGGTGAGTGAGAGGGGACTGCTGTCACTTTTCCACACCTCTTGGGGGGTCGATCATTTAAAGGGGATTAATGTTTCTCAGACAGAGTTTCTTTTCTCATACTCCCTCTATAAACTACACTCATAGCAACTCTATTTACCCACAAAGCTCACCTTTTCTTAAATGTCTCTTTATCTGTACTTCCCAGGAGAATAAAACCTCTTAGAATCAGAGAACAATTCTTTTCTACCCTTGTGTCTAGAACAAGGCCTAGGACAGAGTGTGTATTCAAGAGACATTTTCTTCAACAAAGGAACAAATGAGTGGCTGAATGAATAAGTGGCTGTTCTTTATGTATGCCAACCACACATCCTGGCTTTTTAAGGACGGTTATATTTTCAAATGCTCCATGCCAGAGTCTCTGCATGCACAATTGCACTTGCCAAATTTTGGTTGAGAAAAATAAGATCCATGTACCTATAACAGTAAAGCATATCAGCAATATTGCCGTTCTTTATTTAGACTATTCACTTAATGTAGGCTAAACTTGCATTAACTTTTATTAGCAGCCCTATCATACTGTTAGCTTATAATGAAATTGTGGTCAAATAAAATCCCCAGGTCTCTTTCACATGAACAATTGTCAAAATGTATAAACAAACTGGTTGAATTAATAGCTGGGAACAGCTAATAGGGAAACCCTACTGCTTAAAATGCAATTCTTTCCGGGCCAAATGTTCACCCATCTTAACAGTAATTGCACAATGCATTTCAGCGAAGACCTCATTAAAACTTCATGCTCACCTGTGTGCAAGCAGCACTGAGGATGCATATGGGTTAGGGCAATGACCAGGTGATTGCCTTCTGGGCTTGCCCAATTGTGAATTTCAGTTAGAGCCACAAAAGTCTGTGCCTTTGTGCCATGATTTATTATAGGGAGTTTGTATCCCAGGGGAGTTCAAGCAATTCAGAAGCAGCAGGAAGAGACAGGGAGGCAGGTGAGCAAAGAATTGAGTGACTGTGAGACGTATTGTGACACCTTGTTAATTATTAACTCTGGCAGCAGGTTGTCAAGTTAACCGGAAGGGGAGGGTGGACCTAATTAAGTATCCAAACAGCATTTCTAAAGAGCCGATATGGTCCAGAAACATTTTCCATGGGGTTGGGCACAAATAAGTTGTCCATCTTGAGTCCAGGGGAACCTGGTTGTATTCCAGAAATCCTTGTGATTGTATTCCAGAAATCTAAGCTGTGTATATCTGCACTCATTGCCTGTTAGAGGTGAGGCATGTGCATCAAGTTGTCTCCAGTAGAGGATACATAGTAGGTCTGATGGCCAATTTTTAACCCAAGGCAAGATTAATGGCACATAAAGAAAAAGAAAGGCATACTTATTCGGACTACATTGGGGTACTTGTTTAAATCACTTTTCTGTTCAGTGTAAAGTCATTGAGAGAGCACCCTATGACATACTTTGTAAAGATTCAACTATTAAGTGACTCTTCTCCAGGATAATTTTGGAGAAATTCTACTACATATTAGATAGAAGGTCTGACATGTAGTAGACCCCTTGAATAGATCAAGGGGAATCAAAATCAAGAGGCTGGGTGAATAGAAAAATGCAGCCCTGATATGGTTTGACTCTGTGTCTCCACCCTAGACTCATCTTGAATTGTAATCTCTACATGTTGAAGGAGAGACTTGCGGGGAGGTGATTGGACCATGGGGGCATTTTCCCCATGACAGTAAGGGAGTTCTTATGAAATATAGTTGATAAGGATCTGATATTTCCCCTGTACTCTCTCTTTCCTGTCACCTTGTGAAGAAGGTGCTGCTTCCCCTTCTGCCATGATGGTAAGTTTCCTGAGGCCTACCCAGCCATGAGGAACTGTGAGTCAATTAAACCTCTTTTATTTATAAATTACCCAGTCTCAGGTAGTATCTTTATAGCAGTGTGAGAATGAACTAATATAAGCCCCGGGGAGAAGGCAGAGAAGAAAAGGCCCCTGTGGGGTGCACAGAGAGAAAAATTTTCCCCTGCAGTCCTGCTTGGGGGGCTCTCTATGATCCCAGAGGTGCTGAGGATCCCATAAAGTTCTTGCTTAACCAAGTCACCTAACCTGGCTTCATCTTGCATCCACATGTGTAAGATAAAGAATACCCACTTCACTGAGTTGTCATGAAGATTAAATGATGTAACATAAATTAATTTCCTAGGCAACCCTTTTCTCCATAGCAGGAGCTCAATGCATAGCAGGTACACTATGCATGCCTCCCTTTAAGCCAGGTAGGGACCAACAAGTTGGAGGACTCTCCCACAAGAGGACTCATCTTAAGATGCCTGGAGACTGCTTCTTGAGGCAATCAGAGAGCTTTAGGTTGTGTAACGTGCTTGGCCAGGTGCCATGCGACCTTTCTGCAGTATCTCTGTGTGGGACTGCCCCAGGTATGCCTTTTACAGCTGGAATCAGCCCTTCACATAGACTGTGATGTGAAGGATGCCTCCTACAGCTGTGCAATGTACACTCCACAGAGAAAAATATCTACTTGAGCACCTCTTATAAATTACTCTGTTTGCAGATTTTATTTTTCTGTATGTATATATATATACATGCCTCGGGAAGTTCAGAAAAGTCAAATAATTCAACTGACTTAGAAACAACTCCTCTTATATCATTAACATTTTGATCTATTTCCTTCCATATTTTTTTCTTTTCATATTTATCTCAGCCTATTTGGGGGTTATACACTCCTTTTCCCCCTTTAGTCTTAAGTTTAATTTAACCAAAAATGGAACTAACTCTTTAATCATTAAGAATAAAAGAAAATCCTTAGTGATTCTCTGTGTAGAATGAAAAATTGGGCAATGTTTTCTTCTTTCTGTTTCTTCATCATTCCCTTGTCTTTCTGACATAATCTGAAGTATTAGTTAGTTACTGTGGGGATTTTATATAGTATGTATTCTCTATAAGATTTATTATTTTGATATTTACATGTCATAAAGTGAAATTAAATTTTTAAAGAAAAAGAGAACCTAAAGAACCTCCACTGTGACAGGTTTAGGACCCACAAGGAGAAATCATGCATTAACAAAACAAAACAACCTAAAAAAGTTTTGATGAAAAATTGGAGGCTGATCTGATAACTTTGAAGCTGTATGTATCTCTGTGAAATGCAGTGATATTCAAATTTGTGCAGTTTGAGAAAAAAATTTGAAATTTATTTGTTCGTTGTGTTGTTAATCCTTTCTTCTCACTCAGTATCACCAATGGAGTTACTGAGTAGATGTTGCCAAGTGGGGCTCAGCTCTGAATATTAAAAATAAACTCCTACAATGCTTTACAGTCAGCAGTATACACTTATTTAATTGACTCTCTGTAATAACCTTTGAAAGTTAATGATTGTTGCGTTCATTTTTACATAGGAGGACTCTGAGACCTAAAACGGCTGAGTTATTTTCTCAAGGCTACCCCACTAGTTAGTGCTAGAACTTTGATTTTTGAGTCTTCTCCAAGTTGAGGTGCTTCCGGGGCAATAAGCCCACTTGCCTGAAAGAGCAGGAAGGCCCCTGAGCTCCAGCTTAGGGTCAAGGTTGTGAGTTTTCTTCCACATGCTAGTCTTTAACTGAAGAAAGTGTAAACTTCATACCTTCACCACAGGTTCCAGGTCCCATTCTTCCTCTTAAGAAGGGAAGTCAATGAGTTAATATCATTGTTGTCCAAGAATACATTTACATTCTTTTCTCACTTGCATTACTTTTGAGCTGCATTGAACACATCTACACACAAATTCACTCTTCTTACAGAAAAATAGCACATTGATACAATATTTTGATTTTGTTTCCTATTTAAACTGTTGAAGCAGAAGAATAAAGAAGTTGAATTATTTCTTAAATTGATAGAATGGAGTCCCACGGAGTACATTTATCTCAGTTTGATATGTGCCAGAGGATTTAAAAAACATTTTTAAAAATACCTAATTTTTTTACCATAATTTTCTTTCTTCCATCCTGTATGCACCACAGTTTTTGCTGTCACTGAAATGGGTTCACTCATCCAGAGTCTCCCTGTTATTACTTACCAAGGCCATCAGTGTTCTATAAACAGAGTGATGATATTGCTATTTTTTGAATGTACTTAAGAATCTTGATCTAAGTCTCCTCTAAAGGATAAGAAACAGAAACCCAAGAAATTTGGTATTGTCTCAACAAACTATCCTGTTATTAAAAAATTAAGATAAAAAGGAAAATAATAACTTTTTCACTATGAGAGAATATAGGAAATAATATTCCAGTTCAAAGCAAAAACTATGAAAATACAATCAAGATAATTTTGAGAAATCTGTTATCACCCTCTATGTTATGGAACTAGTAATCTACCTAGATTTAGGGTTATAGCCCAAGTTTACTCTTTCTATCATATTAATTGATTTCCAGATCTGTTTCCAATTGATCCTGTCATTGTTGCTCTAATCTGAAAAACAGGAAATGGAAATATAGGTCTCCATGCTTTTCTAAAGTGTTTTTTTGATCTTCTGATATTACAGGTGATGAAAGTCACCTAGCATCATTGCTTTTTCAGTAGGAGGTAAAATTTAACCTATAATGGAAAGTGTTTACTGAAACTGAGGATTTTGTTAGGTTAGGAAATGGTTGCTGCTGAAAATAGTTACATTTTAAAGGAACTAAACTATTGTAAAATACTGTACTTTCAAATCCTTTGGAATACAAAATCGTAAGCCTTTCAAATGCACCATTATGCATAGTTCGCTACATAACCCATAACTGGAACCTTTTGATTTATGCATAAATAAAAATATTTGTAACTTGTATTTATATTTTTTGTGATTAAGGATAAATTTCATCAATTGATCACCACCTCATATTTTTTCCTTCTGTGAGATATAAGCATATTTTTAGAGATACTGTAAATCTGCTGAAGTTCCTTGCTTAACTAGATTTCTCCCTAGAGATTAAGGGACATTAACCTTTGTTAGGCCCTTACCATGTGTCAGACAATGAGTTAGTTGTTCTTTATACATTACTTCATATACATTTCACAACTTTTGTGTGAAGGAAATACTATACTTCCCATTTTGCAGATGAAAAGACTGAGCCTTAGACCCCAAATTAAGCAGCTAGTAAATGGCTGAGCCGGCATTTGACCCGGTTTTGTCTGACTGGAGAAACCTGCCTTCATTTCTTTTCTTCTGCATCAAGCTTCTTCTAAATTCCCCATGAAAGCCCTTAGTTTCAGCAAGTCGGCTGACTACTTCCTTTTCTTACCAAGCCCCTACTGCAAGTTCATATCCCTCAATCTATCAGTACCAAAACACTTCATTTTAGGACTCCTCTGGAACCCTGGGGAGAAATCAGGGGGTGTTAGCATGCATTCAGGGGAAGTACTACATTTACATAGCTACTGATTACATTTACATTTCCTCACCTGTCATTCTAGCCTCTACCCAATCGGATCGTATAGCAAACCCTAAGAGGAGAAGAGTGTGTAAAAGAACCCACCCAATTTGTGTCTTTTAAAGTAACTAACTCATCTTTTATAATTTGCAAAAAGAAAAACCAGAACAAGAATCCTCAATTCTGCCATTATTTCTTACTTTGTATTCTGTGGGTACTACATAACAAAACTATACATTTGTCTGTGTTAGTCAATAAGCTTGAATGGGCAGAAATAGACAGTGCTTTTGATATGTCCTCAAATCATAAGAATCAGTGCCATGCCACACTAAATGGAATCCAATTTGTCCTTTAAGGGGACTATTGTGACCAGTCTGGGTCAGAATCAGGATCTTAACCTCTTTGGGCAAATTGGGGATCTGTGGTTCATAGCCTCAGTGTTCAATCTGCAAAGAGACCATGGTAATACCCCATAGAGTGGGAAAAGAGCAAGCACGTAACAGGCTCAGTAGAGACTACAGCTGAAAAAATGCCAGTCACACCAAGGGTAACAGAGCCCTTTCCTGCCAAGGTGTGCTATGACGGTCAATGGTTTTATGTCCTCAATCTCACCGTGCCCTCATTTTCTGGTGATTGGGAGCAGGCTCTTTAGTATTTATCTCCTTGTTAATTGAATGACTAGTTCTGGATAATGGATAATTCTCAATTTTCTATTTTTAGAAAGTGTATAAATATCTAAATTAGATTTAGGCAAAGTGAGCTGCAGTATTTGATATGCGGAGAACATAATTAGGTTGCTCCGTTTACCTACACGGTCGCAAGCAAACTTTAAGTCATTAATCTGTAAAGGACTTTGATGAACCTTTGAACTAGATAAAAATATGCCAGTCATGGCTAAGTTCTACTCGATTCTTTGAGAACTTTCAAAGGACTGAAAGTGACTAATATATTTGGTTTTATAACATCATCCACCAGCTCTGATCATGCCACTCGGAAATCTTCAGAGGATTCTCACTGCCTCAGAGTCAAATAAAAGGCATTTGGGGTGACCTAAAAGCACTGCTCCAGGAATCAGGAGACCCTCACTCTGCGCTGCACCAGGACTCAGGAGACCCCCACTCTGGTTCCCTTCTTTCCTTTATCCTCAGTGATCTTGGGCAAGATGGGTAGCCTTTTGGGCCTCAGATTCCTCACTGTTATACTGAATTGAAGATAACAATCCTAGGGTCAGAGAGAGGCTTACATGCCATCATGTCTGTGAAAGTCCTTTTCAGAAATCCAAGTGTAGGTCTGATATTAGGCTTGAACCCCCAGTACCTGGGAACACCCAGACCTGACTTCCCTTCCCAGGTTTTTCTCTCTTAACTTCCCCACACCCTCTCCACTTCAAGAAGCCTCCTCCTTTGCACTCTCCGAACCCTCCCCGCCCTGCTGACTGACTGTCTCCGTGCCTCTATCAATATTCTTTCCCAGTACAAGAGTGCCCCGGCCCCCACAGGAACCCATCCATCAAAGACCAGCCCAAATGCTGCCACTTTCAGAAATCCGTCAGCCCGGCTACCCTCCGCTTCCACAGCATTTCACATTCTATTTCTTAGACTTGCCATATTCTACCTTGCTTCGTGTTTTCACACACAAACATGCATTTGTTTAATTTATGCATCATTAAAGTTCTCTAGATTTTGACCCTGTGTCTCTTTTTCTCCTGGTTTGGAGAACTCAGCCCACCACTGTGCCACCCATCCTCTTCTTTCTCGCCTGCTCTTGGACCTGACTCCATCTCACAGGCCCCTTTTTCTTTATTTCAGTCTCAACAGAATGTATCTACAGCCTGCAAAGGTGCCCAGGTGTCTCTAGCCCCAACTGACACTGTCCTTGCTTTTCTTTTCTAGTCAATGTTATGAAAAAGCCTTGTATGATGCGGCTTTTGTTTTCTCACCTCCTCACTTCTCAGTGCCTGAAATCACTATCTGATGTCCACAGTGCTCTATGGAAACTGTTCTCTGTCATTGCCACAGTGAACCAACCCCTCTCCTACCTTTTCCTAATAATTGTTTCTCCAATTCATCCTAAATCCGCCTCCCACCCCGCTGAATACCTCTTCAAGGGTATACATTCTTTTTTTTTTTTTTTTTTTTTTTTTTTTGAGACGGAGTCTTGCTCTGTCGCCTGGGCTGGAGTGCAGTGGCCGGATCTCAGCTCACTGCAAGCTCCACCTCCCGGGTTTATGCCATTCTCCTGCCTCAGCCTCCAGAGTAGCTGGGACTACAGGCGCCCGCCACCTCGCCCGGCTAGTTTTTTTGTATATTTTTTAGTAGAGACGGGGTTTCACCGTGTTAGCCAGGATGGTCTCGATCTCCTGACCTCGTGATCCGCCCGTCTCGGCCTCCCAAAGTGCTGGGATTACAGGCTTGAGCCACCGCCCCCGGCCAAGTGTATACATTCTTATGACGTCACTTCCCTCTCTTGCGGAAAACTTGTGTCTACAATATATAGACAAGTCTCAAAAAAGAAACTGAAAAAACAGTCAATAAACATGTGAAAAATAATATTTAACCCTAATAGAAAGCAAAGAAACATAATTTAAGTGAAATCCTTTTTTGAAATCTTTCTTATTCATGAAGTTTTTTATAAACTACTCAATACAATTGAGTTTAAGGATAAGCAAATACATTTTGTGAACAGTGATTTAAATGTGAACTGGTGTAATTTTCCAAAATCCTCTAACATTACATGTGCATAACTTCAACCAATTAAATTTTAGTAATATATACTAATTTCTTATTGCAACATTGTTTATAAGAGCTAAAACTTGGTAATAATTGTTTGACAACAGAAAATTGCACACATCCATACAATGAAATACCATGTAGCCACTAAAAGATGATGTACAATTAGTTGACATGAAAATATTATACAATATATATTTAAGGCCGGGCACGGTGGCTCAAGCCTGTAATCCCAGCACTTTGGGAGGCCGAGACGGGCGGATCACGAGGTCAGGAGATTGAGACCATCCTGGCTAACAAGGTGAAATCCCGTCTCCACTAAAAAAATACAAAAAACTAGCTGGGCGTGGTGGTGGGCGCCTCTAGCCCCAGCTACTCGGGGCAGGCTGAGGCAGGAGAATGGCGTAAACCCCGGAAGCGGAGTTTGCATGAGCTGAGATGGCGCCACTGCACTCCAGCCTGAGCGACAAAGCGAGACTCCGTCTAAAATATATATATATGTATGTATATATATGTATATGTATGTATGTATCTCTAAGTGAAGAAATCAATTTGCAAAATGACAGATATAAAATTTCTAGTTTTAAAAATATTTATTCAGGAACTATTGAGGGTGCTAGGGTGCTATTCTGGGTGCTAGGGATATAAGTGTGTAGAGAAAGTTTGGAAGAATATACACAAGATATTAATACGAATAAAGATCTCTAGGAGAAAAATGGTTTCCAAGTTTTCTCTAAGGGATATGTATTGCTTCTACAATAATTTTACAATTGAAAAAAAATACCATTGCCTTTAGAATACTTACCAGATCCTCTGGTCTTCAACGTCCTAGTCTTAATTCCTTTGTCAATCTTATTTCCCATAAGTCCATCCACTCAACATCTACTGTACGGTTTTTGTTTGTTATATAAGCCCTCTGAATTTCTTTCTTTCTTTCTTTCTTTCTTTCTTTCTTTCTTTCTTTCTTTCTTTCTTTCTTTCTTTCTTTCTTTCTTTCTCTCTCTCTCTCTCTCTCTCTCTCTCTCTCTCTCTCTCTCTCTCTCTCTTTCTCTCTCTCTGTCACCCAGGATGGAGTGTGATGGCATAATCTCGGCTCACTGCAACTTCCACCTCCTGGGTTTAAGCAATTCTCCCACCTCAGCCTCTTGAGTAGCTGGGATTACAGGTGCCCGCCACTACTCGCAGCTATTTCTGTATTTTTAGGAGAGATGGGGTTTCACCATGTTGGCCAGGCTGGTCTTGAACTCCTGACCTCAAGTGATTCACCCACCTCGGCCTCCCAAAGTGCTGGATTACATGGGTGAGTCACCATGCCCGGCCAAATTTCTTAAAAAAAAAAAAAAAAAAAATCTATCTATCTATCTATCTATCTATCTATCTATCTATCTATCTAAATAAATAAAATGGAATGTTCTCACTTTATCTTCTCATGGCCAAATCCCATATAACCTTCTTTGCAGAGGCTCGTCAGGAAGTAATCTTTCCCATCTCTGAACTCACATATTCCTTCATTTCTGTCTCTCTCACAGGATCTATTCCTTTCTTCCTCATATGACCAGACTCACTGACTACTGGGGGCACAGTCTATACCTAAGTCATTTCTGTATTTCTTTCACATGACAGCACCTTCCATAGTCTCTTGAATATATAAGGCCCCACATCAGTACTCATGGGGTGAACTGACAAATGTATGCACTCCTTCTCTAGGTTATAAATTCCCTGAGGGCAGGGAATCTTATTCTTCTACAATATCAGTATTCACATCAGGGCACTGTTCTCCTGAACATGAAAACAGCTATGAAGAGCTTAAAGGGAATCAACGTCCGAGTTCTCAACTTTCTCGTGTGCTCATTCCACCGACTGAGAATGCAGGCTTGGGGTGGAAGCGTCTTGATACTCCTGACCCTTCTCTCCTTTCCTAATCACCTTCTCCCACTTTACTAAACAGACAGACAGATGAACAAATAAATAAAATGTTTCTCTCACCTATCCTCATGTTTTTGTTTCATTGCCTTAAGATGTAAAAGTCTCATGGGTACCAATGAAAAGATAGTTTGAATTTTTTCATGTGATCCCATTACTTTTTCCAACCCCTGACTTATATTCTCATGAGAGCAGGGGCTTCTAATTTCACCCACAGGAAAAATTCATGGCTAGGCTCTGTATTCTATCTAACCATCTATTATTGTATCTTTTTCTCTATTCTGCAATTAGAAGACAACAGGGAGATGGTTGTCATGGAATGCCTATTAGCTCATTTCTTTAAACTGAAAAGTGAAATCATATGTTTCAGGCAGAAGGGGAGTCTGACTTGACTGGTGGCTTTGACAAGGAGGGCTCATTTGTCATTTAGTTTATATCGTGGACAGTTCTCATAAATTCAGTGAGCTAAGTCTGAATCCCCAATTGTTGACAAGAATGTACTTGAAGTATGTGATAAAATTTAAAAAATTATTATGTTAGCAAAGGACTTCTGAAATGAAACTTTACTTTCTTTTCTTTTTTTTTAACAAATCTTTCTTAGTATAGTGTGTATAAAATATTAGCATGTTTAGCACAAGGTGCCTCCATGTGAAAGTGTAACTGACTGTAGTCACTTGAATTGTCTTGGTAAAGCTCTTAAATATTCTCTCCAAAGAGAGATGTGTTTAGTATCTGGGTAAAGATAAAATATCCTTTGCAAGTCATGTTTCTTAAAAACTATTTTGTTTCCCACAAAATTGAAGGATACCCCAAACAAGTTTTAAGCTAAGTGTGGAAATATTTGATCATAGATCACTTTGTGATATCTGACATATAATTTAGAGAAAGTTCACGGAACTGAGTGACAGTGATGTAACAAGACTTTCATTCTGATCGACTTATTTATGTCAACAAAATTTTTCAGCATTTACAACTACAAAGGCAAAAATTGAGAATGGATTTAATGCCAGACAATACATAATTCTGGCAATAATAAAAGCATTCATAAAACTTATTTTATTTTATTTTATTTTTTGAGATGGAGTCTCACTCTGTCACCCAGGGTGAAGTTCAGGAGCATGATCTCGGCTCACTACAACCTCTGCCTCCCAGGTTCAAGCAGTTCTCCTGCTTCAGCCTCCTGAGTAGCTGGAACCGTAGGTGTGCACCACCACACCCAGCTAATATTTTGTGTTTTTTAGTACAGATGGGGTTTCACCACGTTGGCCAGGTTGGTCTTCAAATCCTGACCTCAGGTGATCTACCTGCCTCAGCCTCCCAAAGTGCTGGGATTACAGGCATAAGCCACCATGCCCAGCCTAACTTTTATTTTTAATAATTATTTATCAAGATATGTGATCTAATAATGTTAATGATAAGAAAATGCAGAAAAAAATAATTTAATGTTTAGATTCTCATGGCTAGGTGAAGTGATAAACACATGAATTTTGATTTATGTACCTATCTCAGGGAGAAGAGATGAATAATTAGGTATAATGGAAATAGCAGTTCAAGAAGAAAAATGCATAATGTAAAATTACTGACTCTGAAACAGCTTGTTAATATTTGTAAATTGATAATGGTAGACAGCAAATTGCTCTGGTATTTATATTTAATTCCATGTATTTCAAAGAGTGATATAACAGTTTTATTTTAAAATGTCAATAGTTACAATCTACCAGAAATTAAACTTTTGCAAAAATTTGAATTTGTGATTAGAAACTTAGAAGTCAGGCTTAAAAATGTGTGATGGTGTATCTAAGTTTTCAAAATTTTCTGGGGTACATATACATAGATATCTTGAAAATAACTGCCTTAAAAGACACTTAGTTGGTGCCCAATGTTTGAAACAGATTAAATATAAAATAATAATTAACAGAAGGTATAAACCAGCAATGTTAATTTTTCAAAATCCTGTACAGAGGGAGCATAATTCTTGGCTAATTTTCACTCAATTAAGAATCTGGTCCACTGGTCATGGTGAAGAGAACAAAAGTGATGGCCTAGCTTTCACCTCCTGCATGGTCCATGTGTGTCTCTGGGTTAAATTTAAAAATACAGGCTGGGGACGGTGGCTCATGTCTGTAATCCCTGCACTTTGGGAGGCTGAGGCCGGTGGATGGCCTGAGATCAGGAGTTTGAGACCAGCCGGGCCAACGTGATGAAACCCTGTCTACTGGGTATAGTGGTGCACGTCTGTAGTCCCAGCTACTCAGGAGACTGAGTCAGGAGAATTGCTTGAACCCAGGAGGCGGAGGTTGCAGTGAGCAGAGATCACACCACTGCCCTCCAGTCTGGGTGACAAGAGAAAACTCTGTCTCAAAATAATAATAATAATAATAAAATACAAAAATAAATTCTTCTGAAAATTTATCCTTCACTAACTATAAGTAATGAACTTTGGCTAACTAATCTCCATATTGGAAGCTTACATTGACTTTACAATGTTTGCAAACATAGTATCAAGAACAAAGTAAATGAGGGTTGTGCCCTAAGAGAAAGGCTTTGCCATGGGATATTGAACAAGGAAGTCTTGCTCACTGTGGCTCACAGCCCCAGTGTTCTTCAGTTGTCAAGATCTGACTTAACTCTTTGTAGAGAAGGATACAGCATCTCATTCCAGACAGAAGGTGCTCTGGTCATGGCATTCTCTATACAAGCTGCAGTAACAAATTCTGCTGACCTGGGCACATAGCTACGTCTGGGGGAAAAAATAAGACTGAGTCCACAGAAACTTCTTTTAATATTTTCAGAAAACTGAGATGAATGTTTCAGTAAGACTTTCTCATGAGCCAAGCTCATCTGAGCCCATGCCCTTCCACACTCTTGTTACTTCCTCCATGCCAGCCACACTCACCTGTCAGGGCTCCTCAAACACATCAGGTGCTTCCATCTCACTTGGTCTTTCTGCTGCTAAGTGATTTTCCCCCAGAGAGTCATGGGGCTCACTGCTTCATTGCATTCTAACCTCTGCCAAAAAGTCGCCTTCTCCAAGAGGGCTCTCTGACTGCTGTGCCTAAAATCACACCCTCCCCATCATTCTATTGTAGTACCTAGCTACTAATAATTATGTTGGGACAACAGCCTTAAACTGTCTCAGGCAAAGGGGGCATATGGCCATACTATTCATAGCACTTACTGTCACAGGATCCATAGGGTGTCACTTTTCCAGCCGGAAACCTCTGTGGCTGGTGGCGCCTTTGCCTGAGTTTTGCTTGTGCCCACTGGGTTGATTCTGCCTACTCAGCCTGGCAGGCTGTGCTGAGCTCCTGCCACCAGCCCAGATCCCATGCCTACCAAGGGCAAGCCAGGCATGGAGCAGTAAGAGTTATGTGAGCAGACAAGTGTGGGGTCCAACCACAGTGCACAGCCAGGCACACTGGCTATTATGGAGGGGTGGGCAGCTCCAGGCATGTGCACAGGTACCAGCTCAGATGACAGCTCTGTGCAAGGCTGCAGCTGGATCAGATGTACCACAAGTGGCTTCTACCTGCGTCTGGATGAGGGGAACATAGTGGTGCCTGGAAGCTTGGTGATGCCAGGAACTCTAGAGTCACAAAAAGGATGTTACAGCCCTAGCTTGGGGAGACCCTAGGTCTGGGATCCTTGAAGGGCCACAGCTCTTCTCTCCTTCTCGTCACCCACAATGTGGCAAGCAGGGGGCTTGTTTCACCTCTGTTTGTGTTATAGCTCTTTCAGTCCCACCACTCAGCAGGTCCTGAGTTCTTGTCCTGCATCCAGGAAGAATGATGTAGGTGGACAACTGGAGAGTGAGTGGAGAGGAGCTTCACTGAGTGACAGAACAGCTCTCAGGAGAACCAAAGTGGGTAGCTCCTTTCTGTAGGCAGGTCATCCTGATGAGTGTGTGAGTCTGACTGAGTCTGGGGTTTTTATGTGCTCAGAATGGAGGAAGTGTGTGCTGATTGGCCCACAGGCAGCCACAGGTGGGCCTGGAAAATGCACCATCTGATTGGCTGAATAGTCATCAATGAAGTTCTCACTCTGGGCTGCAGACTTTGCCTGGAACTGGCAGTCTGGCCCCCAGACTTCATGCCATTCCTGGTCTGAAAGTGGAGTTTCACCAGAGAGCCACCCCTTCCCCCCTAGGAATCTGCTTTTAACATGCCGTTCACAGCCCCCAGGCTATCCATAAGGAGAGGCACCAGCAGGCATGTGCTGAGCTGCTCTCAGCCTCCTTGCCCTCGACCCATGCTCAATAATGCCCAAAGTTGAGGAAGGTGAAGGTGGCAGGGTGTTGGTGTCAGTGCCACTGTGAGGACATGCACACCTGGCCGGGTTGCGGCAGCCACCAGGCTCATCCACAGCTTTGCTCTGCCCCAAGCAGGGACTTGGAGCAGGGAGAGGACAGGGAGCTGGAGCAGGTGTTTTCAAGCCTGTGGGAGTAGGGGGCTTCCTGGGTCCCTGGGAGTGCAGGACTGTCCAGGTCCAGAACCCTGACTGGGTGGCTGCAGCTGTGTGCCAGGGAGCAAGGGGCTCCTATCCTGCAAACTCAGTAGGGGGCAGGGCTCCCACCTGTTCTCAGCTCCTGCTGACTATGCAGAGCAGGCAGCCCTGGCAGTGCCTCCCCCACTGCAGCTGGCACCTCTTTAGCAAGTACTCCAGATGGGCTGCTGCTGCCATCACGATCACCAGCTGACTGTTTTTCATAGAAATTCCTTGAAGACATGAAGTTTATTTGGTTCCTGTAGAGCAGTCCCTGGCACATGGAGGGCCCTTAATAAATATTTATTGAATAATACTAAAATTAGCATTATATGCCAATAATTTTCCATGTCATGTAATACTCTTTAAGAATATGTATTTTAAAGGTTGTTAACACATATTGATGAATTGCTTTCCAAAAAGTTTTTCTAGTTATTCAGCAACATTCTTGGTCACTCTTAGAACATTGTTCAAATATTAGAATACATTAATATCACTACAAATTTTATAGACAGTTCCAATGTGCATTTTTATGATTACTCAAAAGAGCAAATAGGTTATTTACATGTATTGGCTATTTGTATTTTTCCTGTGATTTTTATTATGTACTCCGTAAAATAGGGGGTAAGGAGTATAATTACACAATATGGTCTCCACACCCAAGACTTTAATTTAGTCAGTGAAAGAGTAAATTTTATAGGGAATAGTAATTATGAAAAGGTTTAGGAATTGATTTTGTTGGGAAATAGTTAAGAAAAAATACTCAAAACTTTAAAAAGAGCAGAACTGGAAAAGCTGCATAAAGTTCTAAAGCAGAAACATTTAGTTACTAAAACACATGGCTTTAAAAATATAACCACTGTTTCCTAATTGACTCTGCTATATCTGCATAGTGAATGGGAAAGGAGCAGAGATTTTGAAAGCAAAGTCCTTCCACTCCCACTGTTCATCAAAACGGAATAGTACAGAAAGGAGGCAGCCATCACCTACTAGCTGCTATTGAAAATAATAGAATCAGTTAAAATTAACTATACCAAATTGTAGCTATGTTAATTGAATTGCAATTAAAGTGATTATTGTGTGGTGTTATTTGGCAAAAGAACTCAGAAATAACTGAGTCCTGCCTTGCTACAGATACCTCTTGGGGCGAGCTTCCAAGGGCAAAACAGTCACAAGAGAAAACCTGACTAAGCGGTCATTGTCTCACATCTTCATTGTTTGGGCTCTAGCCTCCCTTTCCAATATAGGTCTTCAGGAAGTCAACTGCTCTTGGAGCATTTTTCCTCTCTAAGTCAGGTGACTCTTTCCTAAACCCAAACCCAGGTCTCTAATGTCAACACTCAAGTTGGTGGAAAGGTTGAATTAAGGTGGACCTCCCAAGATGAGAGGAAATAGAACATGAAGAAACACAAGAGGGAGGGGATGGTAGGAGGAAGGTGCCTGCCCTGAT
The DNA here is from genome assembly GCF_002776525.5 of Piliocolobus tephrosceles. NCBI lineage: Eukaryota > Metazoa > Chordata > Mammalia > Primates > Cercopithecidae > Piliocolobus > Piliocolobus tephrosceles. Next base: position 57,339,459 of record NC_045438.1, on the reverse strand, counting down.
GCTGTGTCTCCTACTCCAGACTTTATCAAAGCTGATCTAGGGCTGCCCCTTGAAGCAGGAGAGAGTATAGAGTAGGAGAAAGAGAGAGCTAAAGATAAACAGAGATGTTTGGAATGCTTCCAAGGGGAAATGGCTCAGGCCCTCATTATCATTCTATCCTCTATGGAAGCAACAGAGACCAGAGAGGAAAAATCCACACTCCAGTGTTGCCACCCTCATCTGTTTGAAACTTATGTCAACACACAGTCCTAAGGTTTGAATAATTCAGATAATAACTCTTTCCCATTGCGGGTAGGGTGTCTTGATCTTGTCTCCTCTTTTGGGAGGAGTGATGAAGGATGTGGAGAAAGGAGCAGAAATAACTCAGTGAGCTTCTCTTGCAGGTCAATGCTCGCCATTCTCATCAGAGATAAGATGGCACAGGCAGGATAGGGAAATCCATGGGAAGTTTTGCTCCTGCCTTAAACGAGGTGAGAATACTCACAGCAAAATTAGGTCTAAAGTTCAGAGAGATGCTCTTTGCTGCAAAGGGTAACACTTGAAATAGAGCCACCTGGGGATTTATTAGCCTGAAAATTTCAGAAACTTCAAATGAAACAGTGTTAAATGGGAAAGCATCAATTCTCCTCAAAATTCAGAAATTTAGGGAAATAAGAATTATATGTCAGAGAGGAGGGATATTTTACATACAGATTTTTGTTCATTGTTTCCCTTGGTCTAAAAGAATATTTAACGTTAAACTGAACTAGAATTTTTAGAATCAGAAGTTTAAAACCAGAATGAACATTTAGCAGTGATCTTGATGCTCAAACATTGCAGATGTGAAGACTGACATGGTATCACTAAGCTAGACTAGAATCCAAGCTTCCAGCCTGATGTGTGGAGTCTTTTTTCATTTTTTCAGTAAATGAATCATGTGATTGCATCTCACAAGAGGACAAGTTTTGTTTAAAACTGAATGATGAAGATTCACCACAAAGAAAGCTGGACATATACAAAGTTTAAAATCCAGTTTCTATGTCTATGAATACAAGAAATGCATCACCAAAGTAAACAAGATCACGATCTAGTGCTGGCTTAAACAATCTGCAAATGTGTGATCCATAATGCTCTCAGAAAGGGAAGAGTGGTTTTTTTGGTGCTGCTGCTAACCAAAAGGCACATACAACATGCATGTCTAAGACAGTCTCATGTAATATAGTAGTACCTTGGCTGTGTGCAGTGGCTTATGCCTGTAATTCCAGCACATTGGGAGGCCAAGGTGGAAAGATCATGAGATCAGGAGTTCGAGATCAGCCTGATCAACATGGTGAAACCCCATCTGTACTAAAAATACAAAAAAATTAGCTGGGCGTGGTGGTGGGTGCCTGTAATCCCAACTACTTGGGAGGCTGACGCAGGAGAATTGCTTGAACCCAGGAGGTGGAGGTTGTCGTGAGCCGAGATTGTGTCACTGCACTCCAGCCTGGGCAAGAGAGCAAGACTCCATCTCGGGGGGAAAAATATATACTATATATATATATATATATATAGTAGCACTTTCTATTCACCAGGCACCGTCAGAGGCATTTTACATGTTTCATTGCATTTTATTCTCCTAACAATCCAATGTGCTAAGTGTTGTGATTATTCATATTTTACAGATGAGGAAACTAAATGACAGAGAGGTTGAGTCACTTGCTCAAAGTCACACTGTGTGTTAGTGGTGGAACCAGGATACAACACATGAATAGCACTGAGAGTAACTGCTTTTAGTAAACTGTGAAAGAGGGAGCAACTGCCACTTCCTAGAGTAGAATCTTACTCAAAACACACCACCGGGACTCATTAGAACCTAGCAAATGTGATGTTTAAAGAGGATTAACAAAAGGATGTGTTCTGTTGCTATTTATTTAGGTATTCTGGATTTCGTTTTTAATCAAAGTAGATCATCAGAAGGTTACCCAATTGAAATATATCTTGGCCACTGATGGACTTGTTTTTACAAACTTTTCAGATAATGGCCTTGCCTTTTCTTGGAGGGTGTTTTAAAGCACAATCTCATCAATTTCATTCTTTTTTTTTTTTTTTTTTTTGAGACGGAGTCTCGCTCTGTCGCCCAGGCTGGAGTGCAGTGGCCGGATCTCAGCTCACTGCAAGCTCTACCTCCTGGGTTTACGCCATTCTCTTGCCTCAGCCTCCTGAGTAGCTGGGACTACAGGCACCCGCCACCTCACCCAGCTAGTTTTTTGTATTTTTTAGTACAGACGGGGGTTTCACCATGTTAGCCAGGAGGGTCTCGATCTCCCAACCTCGTGATCTGCCCGTCTCGGCCTCCCAAAGTGCTGGGATTACAGGCTTGAGCCACTGCGCCTGGCCTATCAATTTCATTCTTATATTTTATTTAGGAATTGTGTTGAGGCATTGTCTGGTACATTATTTAGTGCCTGGTACATGCAGCTCAGTGTGGAAAAACTTACTTTAGAAATATGTGCTGGAGGCTGGGCATGGTAGCTCACACCTCTAATCCCAGCACTTTGGGAGGCTGAGGTGGACGGATCACTTGAGGTCAGGAGTTCAAGACCAGCCTAGCCAACATGGGGAAACCCCATCCTTACTGAAAATACACAAAATTAGCCAGCTGTGGTGGTAGGCGCCTGTAGTCCCAGCTACTTGGGAGACTGAGAAGGAGAATTGCTTGAGCCAGGGAGGCGGAGGTTGCAGCAAGCCAAGATCACATCATTGCACTCCTGACTGGGTGACAGAGTAAGACAGTCTTGAAAGAAAGAGAGAAAGAGAGAAAGAGAGAAAGAGAGAAAGAGAGAAAGAGAGAAGGAGAGAAGGAGAGAAGGAGAGAAAGAGAGAAAGGAAGGAAGGAAGGAAGGAAGGAAGGAAGGAAGGAAGGAAGGAAGGAAGGAAGGAAGGAAGGAAGGAAGGAAAGAAGGAAGGAAGGAAGGGGACAAATGTGTGTTGGAAAAGCCTTGCTTCTCCTGTGATAAGTGTTTGATATCTGAGACTGTTGTCTTTTTCATTTTGTACACCAGGGAGCTCAGAATCAAATTTCAAAATGACATAAAATGATCTATTACAATTACATATAGCAATTATGGTGCAGGCATGTATTTTCACTTGCTTCTAGTTTTGACTTTTACATGTATTAATATTTACTTTTTTCTTTGACACAATTCTCTCTACTCCTCCTCTTTCTCCTCCTCCTCCTGCTCCTCTTCTTCCTCTCTTTTCCTCCTTCTTCTTACCATTTGGGGGATATGTTATTGTGAACCAGCTTAAATCTTATGTAAAATCATTATAGATGTAAACTAACATCATTTAGTGTAGGGACAAAAATCAATATCTAAGAACACTTTCAATCAGAATGTTTTCATTCAACAACAATAAACTATTAAAACTTATATTACATATCTAATTACATAATTGGAGAGAACCACTTAAATACAAATATTTGTGTTACAAAGAGCTTAAAAATAATTATTTAGATAATGAAGCTAATGCTTAGAAAGGCTAAGTGGTGTCCCCAATGCCACTTAGCTAGTTAGAAGCAAGAACAGGATGAGGGATAAGAAATTACTTAATAGGTACAATGTATATTATTTGGGTGATGGCCACACTAAAAGTCCAGACTTCAACGCTGTGTGATATATTCATGTAACAAAACTGCACTTGTACGCTCTAAATCTATTTTTCTGTGTCCCCCCAACACAGAAATAAGATAACAAATATTTATATACTTGGTATATAAAACTGAGTTGAATATTATGTTTTACATCTCTTTGAAGATACCACCAAATAGGTCTCTCTTTTAAAAAATATGTAAAACGTTATCAATAGGTAAAAATACCAGAAAGCAAAATATGATTACTGCCTAACCAGAAAGCCTAACAGCCTAACCAATAACTCTAAAATAGCTTAGAGTTAGAGTGCAATAGGATCAAGCCTGTAATGGAAGTATGCACAGGGAACTACCGGAAGACAGAACGAACACCTACCTTAAGCAAGGATGGCTAGAGAAAGCTTTGCAGAATGATGAGGGTCAAATCGAGCTTTGAAGAAACAGTAGGAATTACCAGGTAGAGAAGGGTGGGAATGTTTGGGAGAGCAAGGAAAAGAAAACTAAAGAAATAGGCAAAGATTAGAACACAACAGTTCCTTTTCCTTAAGCCTGTGAGAGTTCTGGACAATCTTCAGCAAGAAAAGGTGCATGTTCATTCTTTGGAATCATCTCTACAGAATGGACTGGAGAAGAGTTGGTAGTAGAAGTAGAAAAATTGTTCAGCTGGCTAGCGCAATAATTCAGATGAGAAGTAAGAAGTATCATTGAGGACAGAAAGAAAGAATTTTTTTTTTTTTTTGGTTACTTTAAAAAAAAAAACTATTATGAGCATTAAAAAATCTGCAGGACTTGGTGATTAAATCAGGTGGGTGGAGATGGAGAGGAATGAAGGTCAGTGAAAAATCAAGAATGACTCAGACTGGTGACTTGGGTGACTATGTAAATAGAGACACCAGTTCACAAGACACAAGAAAAAGCAAAGCAGTGGGTTTGGAAGGCGAGTCCACTGTTGAACATCCTTATGAGCTGTCATTAGACAACCCAGTGGAGTCCGGTTGGCTTTGTGTATGCAGCTCTGAATTGTAATAGAGCAATCTAAGGGGCAAAAAGAGAATTGGAAATTTCTCCAAGATTGCTCTCAGTGATTTTTTTTAAAAGTCATATATATTATTTTACAGGAAAGCAATTTCTCTGGGATTGTGATATATAACTTACATGTGGTATATAGGTGAAGTCAGTAGCATAAAATGAGACTGCACAGAGCAAAAGAGATCTGAAATACAAACTTCCCATGTTTAAATGTTGGGTAAAGAGGTGCCTGTATTAATCCATTCTCGCATTGCTAAAAGAACTACCCGAGACTGGATAATTTATAAAGAAAAGAGGTTGAATTGGTTTATGGTTCTGCAGGCTGTACAGGAAGCATGGCTGGGGAGTCCCCAGGAAATCATGGTGGAAGGCAAATGGGAAGCAGGCACAACCTCCCCTGGCTGGAGAAGGAGAAGAAAAGGGGGTGGGGGGTGGGGGGTGGGGGGAGGTGCTATGCACTTTTAAATAACCAAATCGCGTGAGAACTCACTCACTATCGTGAGAACAGTAAGGGGAAAATCCACCCTCATGATCCAATCACCTCTCATCAGGCCCCTCCTGGGATTACAGTTCCACATGAGGTTTGGGTGGAACACAAATCCAAAACATGTCAGAACCTCTGAGCAATTCAGAAGTAATCAGACAGGCCGGATTAAAACTTGGAAGGCTTTATGTCGGAAAAGCGAAGAAAAATGTCAACTTCTACAAAGTTTCGACCAAACAAAAATCACATAACACAAAAGTAAACTGCAAAAATATTTAAAGATGTAATAGATGCTGTCCCTTTGATATTGGCCATTGGAAACTCACTGATAATAATATTGAGATAAATTTTACATAACATCTCACATAATTGAAAACCAAACTGTATATATTGTAGATACTCAATAACTGTGTACTAAACCAATGAAAGGATTTTCACTGCAGATTGGATAAAAGTATTTTGGTTGCTTTATATGTATTTTGGGTATGAAAAAGCCATCAGCTCTTCCGTGACTAGCATATACCTGTAAATTCAAGATAGCAATTGTGCATTTTATATCAAACAAAATCATTTAATCATTTAATCCCCATGGGTTAACTTTTATAAAAGTTATTTAAAAGTTCAGTTTAATACTTTTTTTCAGTCCAATTATTTTATATAGATTTAATCAATGAAATAAGGATTTAAACTGAGGAAGAAATCATGACTCTTTGGAAGGGTGAATGAGAAATTGTGGATTGAATCACTTAGTGTGATTCTGGGCGTGTGGAAGATGCTTGAAAAATGACAGCCATCGATGTCATTACAACATCTCTGGAATCAAAATGTTCTCTATTTAAAGGCAAGTTGTAGAAACTAATGGTTTCTGCATGGTGTGCCTACATGAAATTATTTGGGCATTAATTTAAAGGAATTAATTTTTTCTTTTGAAAATATGTTGATAGTAACATTTGTGTGAATGGTCATCAAGTTGAATTATCACCATAATAGTATTCTGGTTTTTTCTTGAAATTCTGCTATTGTGGAGACATTGTCAAAATTATTCTCTTAGGCGTTTCATCTTATGATAAATATTGCATTCCCCAATCTCAGTTGCACATACATAACTATCTGTGGAAGGGCAAGAGTAGAATGAAGAAAGAGGAGAGAGAGTTGGAAATCACCGCTATTTCTTATGTCAGCAAGCATTCCGGGTATTTTTTGGTTTTGGTCTATTGCTTGCCAAAGCACTATGAAAAAAATATGTAATTATATTTCACAAATAATTGCTATAAACATTTAAAGAGTAAATCACAATCGTACCTTGTTTTATCCTTTTCTCTCTGCTTTCAAACATCTCTCTTTTTACAGTAGCTGCATGTTGGTTCTAGGCTGAGTGCCAGTTGTATCAATTAAACAGTAACTAATTCAAGTACATTTGCAATCTGTGTTTGAAATGCCAGCCCATACAGTAGTTACCAATTAAGCATGAGGCAGATTAATGGATGCATTGTTCTCCTGGGCTAACTTCACCACATTGTCATTAGGCATGTAAGCCTCACTGAACCAAAGACTTCCATTTAAAGGGAAAGGAAAACACATGCTTACAAAAAAAAAAAAATGGGTGTTTTATGTCAAGCAGAATTATTTTACAGGAAAGGTGGTGGGTAACCTTTTGAAGGGAGAAGAAATTATGGCTGTTTAGTGTCTTTCTCAATCCCTTTATTTTGTGTAGATTTGATCAATGGAGAAATATAAAGGTACAAAATGGGGGGGAAAATAATGGGAACAGATCAGACAGACAAATGGCTCCTGTAAGTTCACAGTTCTTAAAACAGATGTTCTTTTCAGCTGGCTATAGTATATCATTATCTCCAGGAACCCTGAAGATGAAGTACAAAGATTCACTAGGGACGGTGGAAATGCAGCATAACTGTGCAAAACACTTGGCTCTATACTCCCGTTCCCTGTCCCACTTACCACTCTCCAATTAAGGAAACAAATATTTTAGGCAATGGCTTGGTCCATTTTAAATGTATAGGTTTGTGGTTCTTAGAACCAAGTGCAATTTTTGCAAAATTATACTGTTTTCGGCACTCAGTAAACATTTAATGATTGCCGTAGTTCACATCAGAACAAATGGAAAGAGACTATGAATTTAAAAGGTAGCAAATTCATTTTAATTCTCCAGCATGTGTGAGTTTCTGTGAAAATGTCTTTTCTTTTTTCTTTTCCGATTTGCTTTGGCCACTTACAATAAGTTAAATTCCTAAAAACATACTTAATTCCTTCTTATTAAAGAAAATAAATACTTTTTGTATTTGACGTGCCATTTTTCCCCCCACCGGGCATAGTGTGGTTAAATAAATGGCTAACCAATTTCCCCCAGTTTCTAGAATATTTAAGAATTACACAGCCAATTGTATCAGTTTGATATGTAACAGTTAAATACGACCTACAGAGCACAACTGTTTTTTAAATGCATCCATTCAGCAAACTCTGATTTATTTCAGTTTTCTGTCGCCCCTCAGAATGCTCTGTTGCAGTCCAGAACTGTGCACACAATGCTAACTGCACTTCTTCACAAAGCTGTATAATCATAGCTCATAAGCATACTCACCACCTTCTCTCCAACCCCACTTCTTGCCTTTTCCCCTCTTTTAGCAAATGGCTGTGCGTCTGCTCTTTGTAGAGGGCCCAGCAAGACACCGCTCACTACTCTGCATTGACCAGGAAGGGCAGATGGAAGCAGAATTTGTTGAATTCTTGGGGAAGGTTGTTGTTGTGTGATTTATCTCCTTTGATACACTGCAATGTCTCTGAATCCAGAAGGGGTGTGTGTGTGTGTGTGTGTGTGTGTGTGTGTGTGTGTGTGTATGTGTCTGTCTCTATCTCTTTAGTGTGAAAATAGAAAGTAAGCCCTTGTTGGTATAGCTGTCTTTAACTAACTTTAATCATTGTGGAGACTTTCCAATTCAGCTGTCATTTCTGCTTTCAGTGCATTTAAGATGATTTAGGTTTCCCAGATAACTGGAGTATGTGGCTTTCCTACTAACGCATGTATGGGAATGGCTCTTGCTTCCTATTCCCCAATCCTTCTTCTCTTGGTTCTTCCTTTTCCAACCTTCTCCTACCCTTCCTCTCCCTTTCCCATTATTGGCTCATTGGTGGAGGAACAGAAATGTTGAAATCAATATGAGAATAAATTGCCACATGGTCTTTATTGTGGAGGCAAGGTTTCTACAGAAAATCCTTGTAATCAGAAAAGAGGGAAGATGAGATTAAACTGATTAAACTGAGAAAGTCAAAAAAGGACAACTTGAAAGATTAGCTCTACAACGCCAGGAAAGCATAACCTTCCGTGCATGCTAAGTAGAGCTGTCCTCTCCACTATCAGCCCCTTCATCGGGTGACCTTCTGCTGCATTAGCACAGAGCTACTTGATCCAAGGCAAATACTGGAAATTGAAAAGCCAGAATGCCAGTGATTACAGCAGGTATCAATATTATTGTAATGCTGCTTCGTTATCATGAGGGAACTTAATTACTTAGGGAGAGTGAGAAGGCCAGAAGGGAAAGCGCCAAGTCACAGCTGTAGTCAGCATCCAGATCAGGGCTGATAGTGAAGAACTGCCTTAAATTCAGATTCAACGGGAGTCAAAGAATGAGAGAAAGAAGGAAGGTTAGGTTTTCAGGAGACTGTCTTGGGCATACAGAGCAAATGGCCACAGAAATGCAAGAGAGGGACGTGAGGTTCCAAAATGTCTTCTGCATCATCTGGCACATAGTAGGTGCTTCACAAATATTGAGTGAGTGGAAGGATAAATCATTAAATATACAAAAATGAATCAACTAAAATTATTTCTGTGGCATGCTGAAAACAAAGAATTCCATTAAAAATAAAGATTTATATTATTACATTGAGGGTATCGGTCTTAACCAACTCAACTCCTTTTTCATGCAAAGCTAATCTTAGATCTCAACCTCCTTAAGGGGACTTTCAAACCAAATTTCTGTCTCTCCCTCCCTCCCGCTTCTCTCTCTATTTTTCCATAGAGGTTTACAGTTCTTAGCCTGGTTGCTGTGACGTTATCACCCTGAAATGCAGAGTTCAAGCTGGGCATATGTTTTCTTTTAACTCTGACCCCTAAATAGAAATGCAGAGCATTTCTGAACACTCAAGGGCTGCGGTTGTGCTCATCCAAGCCAGAATTAGCCCCATTTATGAAACTACAAATAGACATGACCCAGCCCGACCTGCTTCCGTCAGAGTGATGTGTGAAATTCATTTTTCCAAATTTATTGAATCAAATTTATTTATTTTTGAGAAGGCACAAAAGCCAAAGTAAACTGCAAACTGCATTTGAATGAACTCTTACATTCAGTCAGTCATACCATCAAAGCCAGTTTTTTTTTTTTTTTGGCCCAAAGATGGAAAAAAAAAAGAATTCAAAGAATCTGAAAAAAGAAAATGTATTTGGAGAAGGAAATGTGAAAAAACTAAGGTCAGAATGGAGCATTTTGAAGGCTCTGTAAACACTTGTAGATTAATTTAGAAGTCAGTAATATTGCAGGGGGCAGGGACTACCTTCCTTCTGTCACTTACTCATAGTTATACTTTGGAGACATACCGCCTTGGGGTAAGGAAGTAAACAGTAATAGAAGACATGATGGGATTATCCACTATGGTCTCTTACAGAAAAGCAGGTAAACAATTCTAATGAAAACCTTCTTTGAGGCCTGGTGTGGTGGCTTATACCTGTAACAGCACTTTGGAGGCCGAGGCCAGTGGATCACCTGAGGTCAGGAGTTTGAGACCAGGCTGGCCAACATGGCAAAACCTCGTCTCTACTAAAAATACAAAAATAAACCTGGTGTGGTGGTGCATGCTTGTAGTGCCAGCTATTCAGGAGGCTGAGGTGGGAGAATTGCTTGAACTTGGGAGGCAGAGGTTGCAGTGAGCTTTGATAGTGCCACTGCACTCCAACCTGTATGATAGAGCAGGACTCTGTCAAAAAAAACAACAACAAAAACCTTCTTTGCATAAGTGGTGGGAAGTATAGATGGTGGGCATTTTTCATGTTATCTGAGATGAATGCTTTCAGAACTCACAGCCTAAATCTAACTGCAGGTTTTCTTATGGTATTCCTGCCAGTTCACTGTCCATACCGGGGAGGCTCAGGCATCTCTGGGCCTTGGAGTTGAGGCTAACTTTACCCAAGACATTGGGGAGAGACAAGGAAGATCTTGCTTCAGGCCAACTTTTTGCCTCCCTGTATCCCCATTTCTTGTTTTAGGATTTACCTATTCCAGTGTTGATTAGCTAGGTGTGTTTCTTCCCCTCAAAGGTAAACACCATCCTCTTAAGGCCCTAGAACCAAGAATTCAATCCCATTTGTTCGAGCATATATTTTAAAGAGCTCCAGGTATGAATATTCTAGTGTTGCCTATGTTAGTTAGATCTGTGGTTCTCCACCTTGGACGCACATTGGAGTCACTTGAGAAGATTTTCATAAACACTGCCTCACTCTCCCACATTGTGATTTAGTTGGTTTGGAAGGAGGTTTGAGTTTTCTTTTCCTTGACTATAGTAAATCCTAGGGTGATATGATCAGTGGGTTCATGCTGTCTGATTCTTCCATGCTGTTAACCAGCTTTTTCCATTTCAATTTCTGATAGTATCATGTCTAGAGGAGCAATGTTTCTCTAAATCTATAGTCTATGCTCAATCACAATACCTGGTGAGCTTTCAAAATATATGTGTACCTGAGTCCACCCCAAGATACTTAATTGGTTTTGAGATAAGATTATCATGAAGCTGAAAGTTTTCACTTTTCAGAGAGGTTGTGGCTATCTTAATGTAGTCATAACTCATCTCTACAGAGTCGTAAACAGGTCAAAGATAGTGAAAGGTACAGACACCACAGACTGAGACAACCCAGGAGTCCACTGGACTCTCCATTCTTCAAAGGACATGAAGAAATCTTTTAGTCTAACGTTTTACATAGAACTAGAGTAATCCACAGGACAATTGTCCCTTGAACAACATGAAGGTTAGGGGTGCTGATCCCCACACAGCCAAAATCCACATACAAGTTTTGAGTCCTCTAAAACATAATTACTGGCAGGCTATTGTTGCCTGGAAACATTATTGATATCATAAAGTTGATTAGCACATAAACAGATTAGTATCTACACATATTTCATGCATTCATGATGTGCCTTTTCCTTATTTTTTTTTTTTAATATTTCGTGGCTATGTGGTTCCTTTGCTAGGTTTTTTCAAATTGTCACAAATCTCCAAAATTTTCCAATATATGTATCAAAAAAAAATCCGCATTTAAGTGGACCTGCAAAGCTCAAACCCATGTTATTCAACAGTCAACTGTGTACTGATGTATTAGATTCACCATTTTGATAACACTACATTTTACACAGAGAAACATTTAGTGACTAGAACTTTGGCTCTTAGGGTTTCTAAAGTATTTTGAAAAGGAGCCTTTGTAACTTTCTGTCTTCCGGTGGATCATCAACACAAAATATATACAGTATATGTGCAATTCTGTGTTTTAAAGTACTTATTTGCTGCTTTCAGTATTTTCCCCTCAGTAATTTGTTGTGATATGTCTTTGCAGAACTAATAATGTTCTATAAAGCATTTCTCTTGAGGACTTATAATTAGTTCTATTAACTGAACACTCCTAATAATGTCTGTAGACTCATCCATCTGCAATAAAGCCATTTTGCTTTTATGATTTTCTAGATCGCTGTGGTCCCAAGTTACATAACATGTTGACAACGAACCTACTGATAGTAATTCGGTAGTGGCACCTTTTCGGTTTCCTATGCTTCACTGTGCCAAAGCATAGTGTTGGTAATTTCCATACAGGCTGGAAAAGCAAGTGACTAAAATTGTGTGAAATATTTTGTGATCTTTAGCTAATAATTGAACAATCTTGCAACTAGTTCCTCACCAAAGAGACTTTTTCTCATTTGCGAGCTTGAAGACACTTGTAAAAGTCTAATCCTTTAGTGCATGTGTAAGAGGAATTTTTTCTAGCACAATACTGGTGGCACTTGTCACCATTGCTTCATTTCATAATTGTTCTATGTATATAAGACATTTTGGCTGAAGAAGAAAATAATTAATGGGAAACAGGACTCCAAATTTGAGTTTATAACTTCCATTTTTTTGCCCACAAATGGGCTTGTCTTGTGAATCTGAGTCTTTACAACTTTAATAAAAAAGTTACCCATCATGATAGAAAGAAAATAAATCAATTTAAACATAAATCACTGAAAGGAAACCTAGGCTTTTACAAAGTCAGGAAATTGAAATTTCAGAATACTTATTTTATGTCATCTGCATTGCTAAGAATACTTTAAAAGCAACTTTCTTTAACAAATTTCCTAAAAAAGACATGCTAATACTCAGGAAAACATTAGTATAAAATTTCAGTTTTGAATTTGTACAGGTCTATAGTCACTTTTATTCTATCATCGCAAATAAATGTGTTCAATTATTGTTGAATACAATTATTGTTTTCGGAAATAATCATTTTTTTCATAAAACCGAATTTCAAAATTATTATGAATTTCTGTGTGGAATCAGACTTCACTAGTTAGCATCATAAGTAATGAAGAAATAAATACATGCTTTTCTACTCCATTCTCCTTTTATTATCCTCTAGGAATCTGACAAAATCTTTTCATGCCAAGCCCCCAAACTTACTCATTTCCCTTTCTTTATTTTTAATTTAAATTATCATTATTTTACTTCTAGAAGTTGGATCTTTCTATTATCTCTTGCTTATACTTATATTTTCAGTTTCATTTCTTTAAATATACTAAACATTCATTTTATGTTCCGTGTCTGATAATTCTATTATCTTATTTTTTGTGTATTTTACTCCGATGCCTGTTGTTTTGGCTGATTTTTTCTTATAATCCCTTATTTGTGTAGTAGTATGTTTGCTTTTGTTTTGTTCCTTATTTTTATTTTTTACTTTGTGCTGCCTGAATTTCTTGGATCTTTAAAAATGTAATTTCTTAGAGACCTGTGCTGAAGTGAGATCCTCCAAAATGACTTGTATTTCTTGCTAGACTCTCTGACAATCCTACTAGCCTGGAATCACTTTACAGTAAATTCTTAGCTTGAGGGTTTCATTCAGATCATCCAAGTATTATGAATTCAGGTTACACATTCCCACAAGGGCTAGCTGTTTACAGATTCTCAGGGCAGATATTTCTTCCCCTTGATTCTAAATGTCAATGTTTGAGGCAATTTCCCTGACAGTGAGGTCAGCTTGTTTCTAATTTATATTTGCACTAAGGATGTAGACTTTTGGAGACCTGGATTTATGGAGGGAGACGCCTAGCAGACTTCTCATTTTGTGTAGACCCTGGAATTTATCTCTCTCCTAAGTCCGGAAGGACCATATACAAAGCTCAATTTGACCTCCTTCAACAAATGCCCTAAAACAAAAACTGGATTTGGTATTCTACTTACTTTCCTGGGTTCTTGTTGTCATTTGCTATATTAGTTAGGGTTCTCCAGAGAAACAAAATCTATAGGATGTATATATAGAGAGAGTGGGATTTGTTTTAAAGAATTGGCTCACATGATTGTGAAGGCTTTTAAGTCAAAAATCCTCCCATTAAAATGGTAGGCTGGAGCTCCAGGAAACAGTTGCAGTTTGAGTTCGAAGGCAGTCCACTGGCATGACTGCCTTTTCTGAGACAGGTCTGTCTATTTCTACAAAGGCCTTCAAAACGGATTGGATGGGGTCCACCCACAGTATGTAGAGTAATCTGCTTTACTTAAAAATATCTTCAAAGAATCATCTAGAATAATGTTTCACCAAATACCAGGGTCCTGTGGCCTAGCCAATTTGACACATAAAATTAACCATCACACTTGGTTTTTCAGGTTTTTTTCTTTGGATGTCATTTGCTTTCCAGTTCTTCATTACATTAAAAAACTATATTTTTAAAAAATAAGTCATCTAGCATTGTTCTTTTGATGTATAATTTACATAAAACAGTACATAGAATTAAAAGATTTTGTTTGGTTAGTTTTGACAAATGTATACACCCACATAACCTTCACACAAATCAAAATGTATAACTTTTCTGAATGTAAAATATTTCTAAATATAAAGAAAGCTGTCATTTGCCTTTTTTCCCATCTAAGATCCACCCATCACCCAGAGTCTAACATTTCTGATTTCCTATCACCACAGATTAATATTATCTATTTTTGGATTGAAGGTAAATAACATCAGAATGCCTTTGTTTTGTGAGATTGAGTTCGTATTGTCTAGGTAAGAGTAGTTTATTGCTTTCATTGTTGAGGAGAATTTCATTCTATGGATAAACCATAAATTATGTGTAAGTTTTATTATTGATGGATATTTAGATTGTTTCCAGATTTTGGCTATTATGAAATAATCTGATATAAAGACTCTTATACAGTATTTCTTGTGAATATATGGTTTTATTCCTTATGGTTAATACCTAAGAGTGGAATTGCTGTCTTATGGGGTAAACATATCTTTAACTTTATAAAAAACTTCCAATCATTCTCCGAAGCATTACACCATTGAACATAACCATGAACCATATAACAAAATTCCAGTTACTCCACATCCTCAACATGTACAAAAGTTACTTGTATTCCATTATAGTAGCAAAAATAAAAAGTAAAATACAATTTCATATTAAATAATAACAATATCATTTGTAATAGCATACAAATACAAATTACCTAGGAATAAATCCAGTTAAAGATTTGTAAACAACTACAATGAAAACTATAGAGTATTTGTTAGAGAAATGACAGATCTAAATAAATAAAGGACAATACTATATTTTTCATGGGTTAGAAGTAACATTAACCTGGAGATGGTTCGGAATGGCTCATGAGACTTGGCTGTGCACATTTATTCCTGACTTAACATTCAACGACATCATGTTTATACCTTAATATCAACAATGATGGAAACATTTACACTATAGAAATGATTAAGTACTGTGAATTGGCACCTTCCTCCCTCCCAGAGAACCCATTATTAAATATTGACCAGCATAGCTCTGACTGGAAGATGCAATATTTTTAAGATAACTGTCCTCCACAGATTGCTATAGACTGAACAGTTTTTAGAAATCAAAGCCCATCAGTACTTTTCAAAGAAATTGAAAAATTAATTATAACATTTATGTGAAAATTCAAAGGATTTGAAATAAACAAATATTCTCTAAAAGGAGAAATAATATTAAAGAACTCACATTTATTGGCTTCAAGGGTTACTATTCATAGTATTCATTTCTATTTCTATAGGGTTGGTATTAATATCTGCCTTTTCCTGTTTTTAGTGATTTGAGTTTTATCTCTTTTTTTCTTGTCAATCTAGCTAAGGATTTGTTAACTTTGTTAATCTTTTCAAAGAACCAGCTTTTAGTTCTATTTATTTTCTCTATTTTTTATATTCTTTACTTTGATGTTTAGATCCATCATAGAATTTAGATTGCAAGGGGAATTGCTGCTCCCTAGATCTGAGAGACAGGGATATACAGAGAATCACAGATTACAGAAACAGAAGCCCATTGCTGAAGCCAGTACCATCCCCAGACATCATTCATTTATCTTTCAACAAAAAATTACATGGCATATTAAAAGACAAAATAATGTAGCTTGAAGAAACAGAGTAAGCACCAGAATCAGACTCAGATATGAAAGAGATTTTGGAATTATCAGACTGAGATTTTAAAACCTCATAGAAAAGGTAGACAGCATGCAACAAATGATAGGTGGTTTAAGCATAGAAAAGGATATTCTAAGGAAGAATCAAATGGAAATGTTAGATATCAAACACACTGTAACATAATTGAAGAATGCCTTTGATGGGCTCACGAGTAGACTGGACAAAGGGAAATGAATGAATTAGTGAGCTTTAAGATATGTCAATAGAAACTTCCAAAACTGACATGCAAAGAGAAAGAAAATAGAAAAGATAGAAAAAATATCCAATAACTGTGGGACAATTATAAATGTTGTGATATACACATAATAGGAATGCCATAATGGGAGAAGAAAGATAAAAAGGAACATAAGGAAAAATATTTAAAGTAATAATGACTGACAGTTTAAAAAAATCAGTGACATACACCAAACCACATATTTGAGAAGCTCAAATAACATTAGACAGATTAAATACCAAAAATTCTACTCTTAGGTTATATAATACTCAAACTACATAAAATTAAATACAAAAAAGAAAATCTTGAAAGAAGTCATAGTGAAAAAAAGGAAGTCCTTATCTATAGAGAAGCAAGGATAAGAATTACATCAGACTGCTCTTCAGAAACTATGCAAGTAAGAAGAAAGTAAAGTAAAAGATTTAACATGCTGACAGAAAGAAATAGCCAATTAGAATTCTTTATCTAGTGAAATCATCCTTTAAAACTAGTGGAGAAATCGGCCAGGCATTGTGGCTCACCCCTGTTAATTCCTACACTTTGGGAGGCTAGGGAGTGAGGATTGCTTGAGGCTGGGAGTTCAAGAGCAGCCTGAGCAATACAGTGAGACCGTGTCACTACAGAAAAAAATAATAAAGAAATTATCCACTTGTAGTGGCGCACACTATAGTCTCAGCTACTCGGGAGGCCACGGTTGGGGGATCATTGAACCCAGGAGTTCAAGGCTGCAGTGAACCATGATTGTGTCACTGCAGTTCAGCCTGTGCAACAAAGACCATGTTTTAAAACAAAACAAAACAAAACAAAACAAAAACAAAAACAACAAAAAACTAATGGAGAAGTAGAAACTCTCTAAGACAAACACAACTGAGAGAAGTTCAATAAGGTTAACGCTAACTTTTCAGCATAAACGATGGAGACCAGAAGACAGTGAGAGAACATATTCAAATGCTCAAAGAAATAAAACTGTCAATCAAGAATTCTATGATGCAAAACTATTTTTTAAAAATAAAGGTAAAAAAATACTTTTCCAGATTTTTTTAAAGTTAGAATTTGTCACTAGCAGCCCCATCTTACAATAAATTCTATGAGAAATTCTTCAGAGTGAAAGCAAATGATTCTAGATGGTAAACTGAATCCGCAAGAAAAATCAAAGAACACTAGTAATGTAACTGTGTAATAAAAGATAGTAGAAAATAGTACTTTTTCTTTTCTTCACCTATTTAAAAAGCAGCTGTATAAAATATTACATAGATAATGAAATATTTGACCTCTATCATATAAAATGTAATATATTTACTAATAACAGCATAAATCTATACCAAACACTAGGAATGAAATAATTAATATTAGAGCAGAAATTAATGAACTGCCATGATATTGGGGGCTAGAATTTTAACATTTGAATTTGGCAAGGGACACAAACATTCACTAGTAAGGAAATAACACTTCCCAACTCAATTTCTGATTTTAGTATTACCCTAAATCTAAAACCTGACAAAGACATTACAAAAAAAAAAAAAAAAACTATAGACCAATATGTCTTATGAAATGGGGTTTTTCAACAAAATGCTAGAAAACCAAATCCACAAAAATAAAAAAAAGTAATTATACACTGCAACCAAGTGGGATTTATTCCAAGAATGCAAGATTCAAGGCCTCAAAATCAATGAACATGATACATTGTACTAACTGAATAAAAAACAAAATCACATGACCATCTCAATAGATGCAGAAGAAACATTTGCCAAAGTCCAACAGCTTTCATTTTTAAAACACTCAACAAATTAGGAATGGAGGGGAATTTCAACATCCTGATAAGGGCATCTGCATAAAACACACACCTAACATCATATTTCATGGTGAAAGACTAGCTGTTTTCTTTATAAGATCAGGAAGAAGACAAAGATTTCCACTCTCACCACTTATATTCAACAGTGCATTGGTGTGTATAGCTAGGGCAATTAGGCAGGAAAAAGAAATAAAATGCATCCTGGTTGGAAAGGAAGAAGTAAAACTATTTCCACAGACGATATATTTTTTTATGTAGAAAATGCTATGAAATTCGCTATAAAACTATTAGAGCTAATGTGTTCAACAAGGTTGCAGGATACAAGATGAATATATAAAATCTTTTATATTTTTATTTACTTGCAATGAACAATCTGAAAATAAAATTTAGAAACAATTTTTCACCATTGCATCAAAAAGAATAAAATGCTTAGAAATAAATTTAACAAAAACTTTTTACACTTATGCTCAAAACATTACTGAAAGAAATGTAAAAATACGTAAATAAAGGAAAAGCATCTCATGTTGACAGATCAGAAAACTTGATACTGTTATGATGGCAGTGCTCTCCAATCAATCTCCATTGATCTACAGATTCAATGTACTTCCTATTATATCCCAGCTGGCCTCTTTAGAAATTGACAGCTTATTCTAAAATTCACATGGGAATTGAAGGAACTGAGAATAGCCAAAACAATCCTGAATAAAAAGAACAAAATATGAGAACTCATACTTTCTGATTTCAAAACTTACCACAAAGAAACAATCAAGACAGTGTGTGATAATGGCACAAGGTTACGCATATGGATCACCAGATTAGAATTGAGAGCCCAGAAATAAACCTGTACATCTATATTCAATTATCTTTGAACAAGAATGCCAAGGCCATTCAATGGGGTAAATTTTTTTTCAACAAGTGGTAATATGGATGGCAATATAAAAAATAATGAATTTGGACCCATATCTCATGCCATACACAAATATTGACTAAAAATATATCAAAAACCTAAGTGTAAGAACTAAACTATAAAGTTCTTAGAAGAAAAATTAGGAAGAATATTCATGAGTTTGAATTTAGCCAAGGATTCTTAGAGGCACTAAAATCATAAACAATCAAAAAAAATTTTTTGAGAAGTTAGTTATCTTCATAATTAAAAACTTTTGTGAATCAATAGATATCATCAGAAAAGTAAAAGAAAACTCACAGAATGGAAGGAAATATTTGCAAATCATATATCTGATAAGAGATTTGTATAGATAATATATAATACATCAAGAACTCTTAAAACTCAGTAATAAAAAAATCAATGGCACAATTAAAAATTTGGTAAATGATCTGAATATACATTTCTCCAAAGAAGATTACAAATGGCAATAGGCACATGAAAAGATGTTCAATGTCATTAATCATCAGGGAATGTGAATCAAAACCCCAGTGAGATATGACTTCATATCCTTTATGATGACTAGAATCAAAAAGTCAGATAATAGTATATATTGGTGAGGATTTAGAGAAATTGAAACCCTCATGTATGGCTGATGGGAATGCGTAAAATAATACAGCTACTTTGGAAAACAGTTTGGCAGTTCCTCAAATAATTAGGTATATCATAATCATATGACCCAGAATTTCTAGCCATAGGCATATACCCAAGATAAATTAAAACATGTTCACAGAAAAACTTTTACATAAATTTTTATAGCACAATTATTCATAATAGCTAAAAGATGGGAACAACCCAAATGCTCAAGAGATGAATGAATTAAAAAATGTGGTATATTCACACAATGAAATATTTTAGTGATAACAGCTGCAACACTGATGAATTTTGAAAGCATGAAAGAAAGAAACCAGTTATGAATGACCACATGTTATATGATTTCATTCATATGAAAGTCCAGAATTGGAAAGTTTATAGAGACAGAGAGCAAACTAGTGGTTGCTTATGTCTGGTAGAGGGTTGGGTGGAGGAATATGGGAATGATAGCTAAAGGGCACAGGGACTCTTTATGAGGTGTATACAATTATTCTACAATGGACTGTGGTGATAGTTACATATCTGTGATCATACATACAAAAGCCATTGAATTGTATACTTATAGATAAATTTTTGGTATATGTACAAATAATATCAATAAGGCACTTCAAAATATTTTTTTAAGCTAGTCAAGTGTGGTTGTTGGGGGGACACAATGTTAAATCAGCTTAACCATCATAAAAAGAATAAATTAGTCTTGTTGAATGTGCAGGAGAGTTCCCCATCCCCTGTTTCCTAAAGAGTTTTAAAAATCTTTTCTTCCTCTCTCCCATCCGTTCTGATAGCCTTTGCCTTTTAATAAAAATAAATTTGATTTTTTGTATTTATTTGTATTTTATTTTGTCCCACTTCCTTAGTTATTTTTCCTTTTCCTGACCTCTTTTAGTCCTCAACTGAGGTTTTTATTTTATTCTCACTTCTATAATTTTCTTCTCCCAAATAAGATGATATAGTCTTCATTTAAATTTAGCATACATAGTTAAATTTAAAATCCTAAAATAAAACCATACAATATCCTGTTCTCTAAAAATGAACAGTTCTTAGAATGTTTATCTCTGGTCCTGCCCTCATGATGTCTATAAAATTATTTGACATTTTAATTATATCTTCTATCTGATATCTTAACCTCACACATTATTATTCAATATTACTATTTTTGTTTCAGGGCATCAATGTTTAAGAGTTACAGGCATGTTTTCACTTACTTTACCGACAGTGCCATTTTGTATCTCCTGTATGCTCTCTGCTTTCATTTTGCTACTTCTTGAAGTATGTCTTTGTTTTAAAGTGTCTTTGGTAAAGGTGTTCTTGTGGTGAACTCTATTCTTGTTCATCTAAAAATGTATTTCATCCTTGTTCTTGAACATTTTTCTGAATATACAATTCTAGATCAATAGATATCATCTATCTGCACTTTGAAGGTATTGCTCTACTCTTGTCTCCACAGGTTACTTTTGAGAAGTCACCTGTTTCTCAGTTTAATTGTTGTACTTTTGAGCATGATTAAAGAAAAACCTTTAGCTGCTTTCCATATCATCTCTTTGCCTATAGTAGTCTGCATTTTCACTGTAACTATATAGAGATAGATGTAAATTTTTTATTTCCCTGCTTGAAACTCATTGAGTTTCCTGAAATTGAGGATTTGTCTTAAAATGATTCTTAAGAATTATTGGCTGTTATCTATTTGAGTGTTGTCTCTCTCTTTCCATTCTTTTAAGTTCTCTTTTTCTTTGGAGTGACCATTAGCTGACTACTGTTTCCTACCTTCCATTTCTTTGAGTCTATCCTGCATTCTGGATAATTTCTTCATATGTACACTCATGTACCACATAATGATGTTTCAGCCAATGACTGATCACATATATGATGGTGGTTCCATAAGGCTATAATACCGTATTTTTACTGTACCTTTTATCTGTTTAGATATGTTTAGATACATAAATGCTTCCCATTGTGTTAACAATTGCCTACAATATTCAGTACAGTAACATGCTGCATAGGTTTGTAACCTAAAAGCACTAGGCTGTGCCATATAACCTAGGTGTGTAGTAGGTAGGCAATACCATCTAGGTTTGTGTAAGTACACTCTATGTTGTTCACACAATAGTGAAGTCATCTAATGACACATGTTTCAGAATGTATCCTCATTGTTCAGCTATGCACAAACAATGGATAATATAATTCACATGTATAATAGAATTCACTCATTCCTCAGCTCTGTATACTCTGCTATTAAGCTTTTCCATTGGTTTTGATTTTTTAATGATTATATGTAATTTTATTCAAATAGTTTTATTTTAAAATGTCCCTATCAGTTTTAAGAACATCTATTCTATAACTATGATCACTATTAATATTCATACAGTAATTAGCCCTGGCATCAGCACAATTCTCTACCCAGTGGAGCACACATTCCCACTGAAACCCACAATCCCATTTATCACAACCCATGAGAACCTGCCTTTCAGCCTCTCTGTCTTTCATGTGGTTCTTGGTTGAGCTGCCTAGAGAAAGTTGTCTCAGGAAACATTCAGCCTTGAACAAAGCAGGGAATGGACAAGGAGGATCTAAGTTGGAGACAAAGCTGCAGGACTTCTAGAGTCCTTTGGGGAAGGCTGTGAACTTCCAGATAAATGCTTGAGTAGACACAAGGAAGAACTGCTTGCTTCAGTCGGACAGACAGATAAATCCTGTATCATTGAAAGATCCATCCATATATGTATGTATAATCCTTACAGGAGGTGAGGGCAGCAAAAACACAGCCAAGCAATCTAACGGGATCCTCAAACCAAACTCTTATGTGGGCTCGTGTGTGGAGGCATCTGAAGACTGGAAGCTCAGAAGATTCCCCAGGATAAATCAATTCTTCCATTCATCGATAGCATACGTTCTTTCTCTAAGTATCTTACTGATAATTTTTCAAGAGAGTTTCAGGATACCTCATCCATTGTATTTGGCAAACACCAAAGTTCTAAAAACTTTTTCAGGTACGATCCAACACCGATCCACGTGTCTTCTGAGCTATAGTGGGTAAAAGTCCAGTCTGCAAAGTAGTCTCCTTGAAATCCCTCTCATTCCACTTCCAGGGAAGGGAATTAAATCCTACTTCTTCCCCACAGAGGTACAGAGAAAAAATACCATAGAAGTCCAACAACTTCTTTCCAAGAAATTCTCTCTGACTTCAACCCTTTAATAACCTGAGCATAAAGATGGCATAACCAGTTTGAACTTCCACTTATGTGAGCATGAGCATACTGGCCTTCTACATTATCTTGTTTGGGTTTTTGTTTGTTGATTGCATGATTTGAATTATCAGCCAAAACTGATGCAGAAACAGTCTCATTTTAAAAAAATCCTATGACATCTGAATGATTACATTTCAATCATGTATCTCTAATTCTCAAAAACTTCATTCTATGCTTACAAAAGGATGGAGTTTAAAGACAATGTATAAAAACATCATTTTTATTCCTATATGCCAATCTATTTTTCTGAACCCCCTTCTTTGGAGGCCAGAACTATAAAAAAATAATTATTTAACTTTATTTGTTACCAAAGCTACACAAAATTTGAAAAATTTAAAAACATGCCATGGCTTTTTAAAGCTATAATTCATAACAGGAATTAACGTTATCCATTGAAATTCCAAAAGTTTGACTATATAGAAAAATCCCTGTAGCAGTAATGTAGCAGCAGATAAATTTAGAATCTCGCACAGGTGTACTTTCTAGTTATCTACCACCTCTTCAGCAGATTCTCAACAGAACTGTTAAATATGATTGTTTTTACGGTTTGAGACTTTTTAAATGATGCAGCATGGACAGGTAGACTCAAAGATTCTGCAATGTTTGCTGCTGGTATATTTCTGAACTATGTTTCATGCATCAGAAGTTACATGGATTTAAAAAAACTGAACTCCTATGATCATATATGGGAACTGCTGTCATGGCTGCCTAAAATCATAAGACCCTTTTTCTTAGAAAAGAATTCCAGCCCATAGGGAAATTGAAAAATATAGATTGTTCAGTAGTTCTCATTTAGCCAAGCCATGTGGTTATAGATATTATCAGAGCTGCTAATCTATAGGCCAGGAGAGATTATCAGTAATTGATCTGCTCTGAACTATCCTATTTCAAGTAAGTACCTCTTTTGGAAAGGCAGATTTGAGGTTTAAAAGGAAAGCCCTGTGGATGCACCAGTGTCATGGGCTCCTCCCTTTATTTTTTGCTTTCTCCTTTTGAAGAGTAGCAGAGTAAAATGTCTCCACATAAAACTGTGAATGACCCAATGACCAAATACTCCTCTTTCCTGAAAATTTTAAGTCATTTCAATTTTACATAGAAAACTTAATTCTGGAAATCAATGTTCTCTGCTTCTTGGCACCTAAATTGACCTGAAAGTTCCAGCATGTGTCAGATTTTCATTTGGTCTCAAAATAACTATTTTTTCCATCTCTGGCAGGGATTAAGTGCCACAGTTTGGGCACTTGCTCTGTTGACATTAAATATGAGTTAAATGCTCATCAATTCCAGCAGTGCATTTCCAATGGATTTAAGGAATTTTGAACACATATTACTATTAAATAATAAGGAATTCCTTGCCATAAAGTGCTTGATGAATATGAGTGATAACTAGATGGATATTTATCACCTTCTGAAAAGGATTATTACTCCCATGTTTTCAAATGGATAAAACTAGGCAGAGAATTAAGGGATTTGCTGAAAGTAGCTTTGTAAGTCAGGGAGTAAGTAGCAGAAGCTCAACATTGTCTGGCTGCTATGCTACAGTCATCTTTATCATTTTGTATATTGCTTCCTCCTCTCTCTCTTTTGCTAAAGAGAAAGAAATAGGTTTTTTATTAAAGGAACACACCAAATTATATTCTTAAAATTTTCCAAGCATTTAAGCATATGGGTTTAGATAGTGATGATTGAAGTCTTTGAAATTAACCTAATTACTCTGGAAGAAAACTAATAGTTATGATCCAAGTCAGATATAGACAGTGGACATTCAACTTTAAAGCCATACGCCTTTGCATCTGCTTCTACATTTCTCCCTTTAGGGTAATTTGTGCAAAAAGGCAGGGAAAGTCATCATTACCATCACATTGTTTATGCCCTGATTCCTTTTGAGAAAATTTCCTTCATCCCCACCCACTTCTTCATGGGTCATTTGAGGCATTTCCAAATTGGAGGAGTTGCACACATTTTTCTATAGTAGGTGGTTCAGCAGAAGGGTGGGCTGAGCCCACCCAGCACAGCTCACTTTTTTTATGCCTCTGCTAGGTACCAAGTGGGCATCTGTACCTCTCTATGCAGAAAGTGCTTCCTTCATGGGTCGAAGGCATGTGAGCACCCTGGAAAAGCTCAGGAAAACCAAGTTCGTGGCCATGGATTCAGCTGATCATAAAGGAGATGAAGGACAATGATACTGAATCAGAAAAATTCAGGAAAGAATTTAAATTGAAACTTTAACAGGCTGCATGCAGTGGCTCATGCTTGTAATCTCAGCACTTTGGGAGTCCGTGGTGGGCAGATCACGAGGTCAGGAGATCGAGACCATCCTGGTGAACATGGTAAAACTCTGTCTCTACAAAAAATACAAACAATTAGCCAGGCGTGGTGGTGGGCACCTCTAGTGCTAGCTACTCAGGAGGCTGAGGCAAGAGAATTGCTTGAACCCGGGAGATGGAGGTTGCAGTGAGCCGAGATCATGCCACTGAACTCCAGCCTGGGAGATGGAACCTTGCTACTATAGAGAGGAAAGTAGGAATTTGCTT
This sequence comes from Piliocolobus tephrosceles, assembly GCF_002776525.5. Lineage (NCBI taxonomy): Eukaryota > Metazoa > Chordata > Mammalia > Primates > Cercopithecidae > Piliocolobus > Piliocolobus tephrosceles. The sequence goes on along the minus strand of NC_045438.1, from coordinate 57,314,273 downwards.
CTTACGCCTCTTATTACTATTACAAATATACATCTTTCTCTCCACTTTTGTAAGCCAGGACAGAAAATTGGCTGAAAATGAAAGATTTTTTAAACCATCAGATACCGATTTTTAGGAAGGATGTCAAAAATAGAGGAGAAAAGTAATTGATACACTTGAGGTCAATATTTTGAACATTTATACATTTGACACATTTCTATATGAGGCTCTGAGTTAGACACTGTGGGTGAGACACAACTGCAGCATGTGATTTCTGTTCCGAAAGAGTTGGAGAAAACAGAATACATATGTGTAAGTAAAATATCTAAATTCCACAGTCCTTCATGCTAAAAACTCTTAATAAATTAGGTATTGATGGGAAGCATATCAAAATAATAAGAGCTATTTATGACAAACCCACAGCCAATATCATACTGAATAGGCAAAAACTGGAAGCATTTCCTTTGAAAACTGGCACAAGACAGGGATGCCCTCTCTCACCACTCCTATTCAACATAGCGTTGGAAGTTCTGGCCAGGGCAATCAGGCAGGAGAAAGAAATAAAGGGTATTCAATTAGGAAAAGAGGAAGTCAAATTGTCCCGGTTTGCAGATGACATGATTATATATTTAGAAAACCCTATTGTCTCCTTAAGCTGATAAGCAACTTCAACAAAGTCTCAGGATACAAAATCAATGCACAAAAATAACAAGCATTCCTATACACCAGTAACAGACAACCCGCCAAATCATGGGTAAACTCCCATTCATGATTGCTTCAAAGAGAATAAAATACCTAGGAATCCAACTTACGAGGGATGTGAAGGACCTCTTTAAGGAGAACTACAAACCACTGTTCAACGAAGTAAAAGAGGACACAAACAAACGGAAGAACATTCCATGCTCATGGATAGAAAGAATCAATATTTTGAAAATGGCCATACTGCCCAAGGTAATTTATAGATTCAATGCCATCCCCATCCAGCTACCAATTACTTTCTTCACAGAATTGGAAAAAAATATTTTAAAGTTCATATGCAACCAAAAGACAGCCCGCATTGCCAAGACAATCCTAAGCAAAAAGAACAAAGCTGGAGGCATCACGCTACCTGACTTCAAACTATACTACATGGCTACAGTAACCAAAACAGCATGGTACTGGTACCAAAACAGAGATATAGACCAATGGAACAGAACAGAGCCCTCAGAAATAATACCACACATCTACAACCATCTGATCTTTGACAAACCTAACAACAACAAGAAAAGGGGAAAGGATTCCCTATTTAATAAATGGTGCTGGGAAAACTGGCTAGCCATATGTAGAAAGCCAAAATTGGATCCCTTCTTTACACCCTATACAAAAATTAATTCAAGATGGATTAAAGACTTAAATGTTAGACCTAAAACCATAAAAATCCTAGAAGAAAACCTAGGCAATACCATTCAGGACATAGGCATGGGCAAGAACTTCATGTCTAAAACACCAAAAGCAATGGCAACAAAAGCCAAAATTGACAAATGAGATCTGATTAAACTAAAGAGCTTCTGCACAGCAAAAGAGACTACCATCAGAGTGAACAGGCAACCTACAGAATGGGAGAGAATTTTTGCAATCTACTCATCTGACAAAGGGCTAATATCCAGAATCTACAAAGAACTCAAACAAATTTACAAGAAAAAACAAACAACCCCATCAAAAAGTGGGCAAAGGATATGAACAGACATTTCTCAAAAGAAGACATTTATGCAGCCAACAGACACATGAAAAAATGCTCATCATCACTGGCCATCAGAAAAATGCAAATCAAAACCACAATGAGATACCATCTCACACTGGTTAGAATGACGATCATTGAAAAGTCAGGAAAAAACAGGTGCTGGAGAGGATGTGGAGAAATAGGAACACTTTTATCCTGTTGGTGGGACTGTAAACTAGTTCAACCACTGTGGAAGACAGTGTAGTGATTCCTCAAAGATCTAGAACTAGAAATACCGTTTGACCCAGCCATCCCATTACTGTGTATGTACCCAGTGGATTATAAATCATGCTGGTATAAAGACACATGCACATGTATTTTTATTGCAGCACTATTCACAATAGCAAAGACTTGGAACCAACCCAAATGTCCATCAGTGACAGACTGGATTAAGAAAATGTGGCACATATACACCATGGAATACTATGCAGCCATAAAAAAGGATGAGTTTGTGTCCTTTGTAGGGACATGGATGCAGCTGGAAACCATCATTCTCAGCAAACTATCGCAAGAACAGAAAACCAAACATGGCATGTTCTCACTCACAGGTGGGAACTGAACAATGAGAACACTTGGACACAGGAAGGGGAACATCACACACTGGGGCCTGTCGTGGGGTGGGGTAGGGTGAGGGGGGAGGGAAGAGGGATAGCATTAGGAGATATACCTAGTGTAAATGGCGAGTTAATGGGTGCAGCACACCAACATGGCACATGTATACATACGTAACAAACCTGCACATTGTGTATATGTACCCTAGAACTTAAAGTATAATAAAAAATAATTTTTTTTTGAAATTAAAGAAAACAGCTGTTAATCTTATTGAAAAAAAAAAGAAATGTTATTACAAGTATTGTTTTTGACATTCAGATTAGTTTGTAAATCATTTAATTCCTAGTGAACTCCAAATTCTATATATTTCCAGTCAGTGCAGCAGAAGCAATATATGTTGGAATCAGCTATGTCCCTTAAGCATCATGACACTATTTTTTAAAAAACAAAACACATTTAAAACAGACACATTGTCTGACCATCAGTCACACAAGGAAAATCAGGTTTTTTTGACCCCTTCCCACTGCCACTTATGAAGAAGGATAGAAGATTTATCAATCTTAACTAGCATTAGTCACGCATTTCATGGCATCAAAGAAGTCACTAGTAGTTAATACAAAAGCGTGTTCAAAATTGCTTAATTCCAGCCAGGTGTGGTGGCTCATGCCTGTAATCCCAGCGCTTTGGGAGATCGAGGCAGGTGGATCACCTGAGGTCAGGAGTTCAAGAACAGCCTGGCCAACATGGCGAAACCCTGTCTCTACTAAAAATACAAAAATTAGCTGGACATGGTGGCAGGTGCCTGTAATCACAGCTACTCAGGGGAGGCTGAGGCATGAGAATAGCTTGAACCCAGGAGGTAGAGGTTGCAGTGAGCCGAGATCATGCCACTGCATTCCAGCTTGGGGGATAGGGCAAAACTCTGCCTCCAAAAAAAAATAATAATAATTGTTTAATTCCCATGGAAATATATTGCTGATATATACAGACATTTGAATAAATACTACGATACTATGTAATGCCTATAGAGTAGATGCACATTTTGGCATTAGTAGATGTACATTTGGTCATCTAAGGATGACCTTGTGAATTAAAACTAGTTCATGCAGCCAGGAGAGACAAGTTGCTGCCCTTCTGTTACAAAGTGGATCAACGTGGGCAGCAAATGGAGGCAGAGCACCTGAGTTCCCTGCAGCAGTTCTGACCAGAAAGGGAGGAAAGAAATGAAGAGATCTGGAGCAGATTCTCCCAGGGAGGACTGTGAAGGACCAAGACCTCTTGGGTAGAGTCTTGATGAGAGGGAAATTCTAAAGCAGAGAGAGGGAAGTTCTCAGGGGGCTGTGTCATTGGCACAAACATGCTAGTTCACCCCTCTGCTACCTGTCTCCTTTTAACAGGTGATTTTAAATACTATAGCACAATCCACCCTCTGACTCATTTTAACATGTTCTCACCTCTTCAGCCTTGTGGAAATGTATTGCCAATATCTACAGGCATTTGGTTATATACTGGCACTTTTTACCCACTGGCTGCAATGGCAGATGCCAAGATGAGAGTTAAGCTCATATGTTTTCTAGTGGCCAAGTAGATAGAGCATCCTGGAGAAATGAGGTAAAGCAGAGTCAAGCAAGGTTCAGGAATAGCAAGCATGCTCCTAAGACGCTTGTCAAGGTGGAAACTTTGCAGCAACGAACAGGCCTGTACATAGAGCAATAGTACTTTCCTATATGTCTCAAAGTGTTCCTTGAGAAGGTTTCCCCCAGTGTGAGTTATTGGCTGGTCCTCAGACCTCTGTATAGACTTTACAATCTTAGTAGTACTCATAGTCTTTTCATTTACTGTTTTGGTTCCTATTTTTCAAAAATTATGTTTTCAAAGTAGTTCATTGTTTTAGACTGTATCCTGAGAAAACTTCGTAATTGAATCTCTCTCTCTATCTGCCTTTCTTCCTCTCTTCCTCCTTATATATGCAGATGCACATATCCATATATGTATATTTAAGTATATATATGTATTTAAGAGAACTATAATAATGCTTTACATACAGTGTTATAAGCTGTTATTTTCACTTATGAATGTATCATAGTCTTAAAAATCAAGAAATAAACATGTGCATCATTACTTCATACAACTTATTACAGGATATATTATTTTGACTTATCGCTGATTTAAACAAACTTTTAATGAACACATTTTTCCATGTATGTTTGCACACTTGAACTATTATATCTTTAGAGTAAGTACCTAGAGGTCAACTTGCTGGAATAGGAGAAATAATAACATAAATTTGTTCAATAAAGATTAGAAACTTTCCTTTGAAAACAATTTAAGGATTATATTTCTCTAATAATATATGCAAATTTGTATTTTTTTACACGTCTAATAACACATGTTATGTAAAATTTATTTTGGGTTTGCCAATCAAGAGAAAAAAAGTTGCTTAATTTATATGATTTTGATTATCAGTAAGGCTTAATAATTGTATATGCTGATTGACTATCTGTATTTCATACTTTCTGCAATTATCTTTTCACGTTTTTACTGCCATTTTTATGTTGGAATATTTGGTTTTTATCCGTTTGTGTAGCATACATGTATATTATTGATTTTCCTCCTTTGTTATTTATAAATTTTTTTATAATAAAAATTTTCAAATAGATACCAAAGTGGAAGGAATAATCAGGGAGAAATGACATATTTTATAATGTTTCCTTCACATTTTAAGTGAATTTATGGACTTCTTTCCTAATTCAGTTTAATCAATTATTTTTTGTGCGTGAGGAGAGCCCTATTTTGCTTTTGGTGAATATCATTTTCCTTATGTTATTTTTGGAGTTGATGATGTACCATAACTATTTGGAGAATGTTAAAATGTAACATTCAATTTTTAAAAGAAAATCTGTTGATCATTTGATGTGAGCACGAAGTCGTGAAGAAGATGCTGACTCACCTGAATTCTCTCATCTCACTACATTATTTGTCAGTGCTACAGATGGTTCTTTTTTTCCTCTTGGAAAATGTTTATTTTTCAATACTAAATTGACTTCCGTTTCAAAAATATCAGCATCCAATCACTATCTTTGGGTCTGATACATAAGACGTACTTAAAATTATACAACTCTATTTAGGACATTCTAAAATATGCTGAGAAAAGAGATCTTTGTTATCTAAAGACATAAAAACAGTATCTAAGCAAAGTGAGGCTTACCCTAGATCTCTCAGCAGGCAATTAAAGAAAATGATTGCTGGAAAGAAGTGCCTTAAATTGCGTGTTTAAAAGACCTGGGAATCCTAATGTATACTTCCTGCCTCTTTCTCATCATATTGCTCAAAAAATTCTGAGTTTTATAAGTTGAGAAATACAGGAACAGATGTGTTTGCTGAAATGTTTGAGTGCATAGCTCTTATGGCTCGGGTTCTGAGTTTCCTCCTTCATGCTGTTAATTGCGTCTTTCCAAATACATGGATTTCATACTCTGATTTCTCTTCAGATCATATAAATATATACATTTCTAGATTTTTAAGAGCATGATTTTTTTTACTTAAAAATGGCATTTCTAATTTATATTGATGTTAATGGAAAAGTTATTCTAAAGCCATATTAAAGTTTTGATTGATACATAGATTAGATTTTGCAAGTTGATTCTCATCCTTTGTGGCCTTCTTGCAATAGAGAATCAAACACATTATGTTAAGGAGTAAAATACTTTTTTCAAATAAATGAACATGCTATTCCCAAACTATAGCAAATATAAATTATTTGCAGAAATTTAGTTCCTGGCACTCCCTGCTAAAATAAAAAGGAGGGATAGATAAGATAGCTTTAATGACTCAAACTTCATCCTTTTAATAGCTTTTCCACATAGCTAACTGGTGGATGGATAGTTGACAGAGACTGGTTCAACAGTAGTGCATAAAACCTCGGAATTACAATCTCAAATGTTGAAGCAGTGGAAAGACCTCAAATGTATTCACTATTCTGCAAAAGTGGCTCTTTCTAATTTCACTTAGCAGACTATTACATGTTCTCAGTTTTAAAACTTTTCCTTCTACAGGAATAAGTGGGTCAGCTTCTCAGAGCCTATGAGGCAGTCAAGTTGATCTGCAGAATCTGTTCGATTAGGTCAACCCGAAACTGCAAGAAGCAGACGAAAGATTTGGAGCCAAGTATCATTTCAGTTCTGGATCATATTGACATCTGTTACAACATATTATTAGACATAAAACCCCACATGGTACTTGAAATTATACAGGGAAAGAAAAATGCTACAAAATGCAAACCTTTTGGATTTTGTCACAAGTGAATAATATTTAAAATAAGCCAGTGGATGTCATATTTGTATAAAGAAAATAAATATATCAGAATGTGACAATCTGACTAATAGCTGAATTTAGTGGTTTTCTTCAAATGTCATTTTAATTTATTATTGTCAGGTATGGAGGCCTGTTTTCAGCATGTACGGTGTCCTACACTTTGGCTGCCTCTTGGAGGAAATGATGCAATACCAACAAATACATGAGTGCAGAATATTTGCAACAGGAAAACATGATATTACTGCCAAATCATATTTAATGCCTGGAGGACTGAGTTTCTTCCCACATCTTTGATTTTCTTTCTCTTTCTTTTAGTTGCCTTTTTGCAATTTCACTACTCAGCAAAGTCATGGAAATAATACATAAAAGCAGAATTCACTGGAATTTGGCAATGTATTATTATATTTTGCCTTACCCTTCTCTTCAGACTTGATTTACATGGAATTTTGTTTGTAACTAAATTTTAACAGAATTAGAGCTGAGATAAAGACCAGACCTATGAGACAGCTAACGGGTGCCCATCTACAAGGGTGCTATACTTGGGAAAGTAATAAGGTGAGAAAATTTATATTGCTGAAATCTCCCAAGGACTAGTGCTTGGAGGAAAGGCATTATTGATCCATCGGTGACTGAGCGTGTCTTCCACATTGGTAGGCTCTATGCTAGTAGTTGATTACTTAATTACATTTAAAGAAAAAAAAGTCTTGTTAGATTAATTGCGAAGACCTTTAAAATTTAAATATACATTTTTTTCACAGTGTAAAATATGTAAGTCTGACCTGTGATCCAAGAAAACAGTGATGAGGTAAATACTTTTTTTTATTATTATTGTTTTTAGCTTTCTGCATACCACTCTTAGCCTTTCTTCTAAATAACAGTTGAAAAAAATATTTTTAAAATGTCACTTTCAGAGTACTAAGTTAATTGCTTTCCTATGACTTTTATGTGGTTCGTACTGGTCTTCACTAGAGAAATATGTATTTTCTTTTTGGTCCATTGCTATGTAAAGTGTTAAAACAAATATCACTGGAGAATGTAGATGAAATGTCAACTAGTAGAGCACACAGCATTTTTCTGACCATGAGATTTAAAGAACATTGTATGTATCAGACAGTTGAATACAAAGCAAAAGTTGAATGGATTCTCCATATTCTTTGTAGAACAGCACTTCTAGTGTCTAAAATAGGAGTTGGAGATTAGACATGGGTGCTCGGTTTGCTAGCACTTTCCATAAGCATAGACAATTGAAGGAGCATCCATGATTCTGTAACACAGAACAATAAGCTTTCTTATTGTCTTAAATTAGGAAAACTAAGCTCGACCTGGCAAAAAGGCCAAGTGAGAATACTTAAAAAAAAAAGTCAGCTGTATTAACTACACAGTAGGACAGGGAGGCATTTTGTTATACAACTTGAACTGAATACAAATATTTTATGGTTACCATATTTATTATTAACATTAAAAGGCTACTTCTCAGATGGTATTTGAAAAAAGTGCTACTTTTGCTTATTGGTGTATTTATATATGTACTTATAAATACATATATGTATATGTATCTCTCTCTTTATATGTGTGTGTGTATATGTGTGTGTATGTGTGTGTTCAGACGCTCCTTGACTTACCATGAGATTATGTCCCAATAAATCCATCATAAACTGAAGAAGTTGAAAACACATTTAATACATCTCACCTACTGAGCATCATAGCTTGGCCTACCCTGCCTTAAGTGTTCTCAGAATGCTTACATTGGCCTACAGTTGGCCAGAGTCATCTGGCAACAGTACACTATAGAGTAGTGGTTGTTCACCCTTGTGATTGTGTGGATGACTAGGAGCTGAGATTTGCTGCTGCTGTCCACCATCTGGAGAGAGTATTGTACTGCATATTGTCAGCCTTGGGAAAAAATCAAAATTCAAAATTTGAAGTATAGTTTCTACTGAATGCCTATTGCTTTTGCATCATCATAGAGTCACAAAATTATAACCCCAACCGTAAGTCGGGGACCATCTGTGTATATGTATAGTCATGCATTGCTTAGTGATGGGGATGCCTTCTGAGAATTGCATCATTAGGCGATTTCATTGTTGTACAAACAGAGTGGACTTACACAAAGCCAGACGGTAGCACCTACTGCACACCTAGGCTATAGGGTATAGCCTGTTGCTCCTAGGTTACAAACCTGTATAGCATGTTACTGTACTGAACCTTACAGGCAACTGTAACACAATGGGAGGTATTTGTATACACAAATGTAGTGAAAATATAGTAAAAATATGGTATTATAATCTATGGGATCACTATCAAATATGCAGTCTGTCGTTGACCAAAATGTTATGTGGCACACCACTGGATGTATACATAACACCTACAATGGTTAGGCAACTCTGTTTTTTCTAGCAGCTTTATTGTAATGTAACTTACAGATCATAAAATTTACCCTTTTAAAGTATACAGTTCAATGATTTTTAGTAAATTTTCAGAGTTGTGCACCATCACCATCATCCAATTTTATAACACTTTTTATTGCCCCAAAAAGATCCCTCATGACTGTTTATAGTTACTCTCCATTCCAACCCCAAGCCTCAGGCTAGCTATAATCTACTCGCTGCCTCAATAGAATCATCTTTTCTGGATGCTGTGCTAGAGACTCCTCCTTGTCACACTTTCAAGTAAAATCACTAGGTCAGGGGCAATGCCTTCTGGGACTTTAGTGAATACCTTGGTTAGAACGAGTTTTCTATTATGAGGGATTACTGTGTGGGAGTTTAGAGCTCTAAAAGATCTTCCTAAATCTTCTCTTTAAGGAAGTAGTATGGTTAAAATTGAGCTGTGGACTGAGGCACACCTGGGTTTAATTTCTAGCTCTACCGCTTTCTAGAAGAGCGACCATAAAAAAATAATTTAACCTCTCTAAGCATCATTTTCCAAATATGTACAAGTATGGCTGTTGAAATATGACATTAAGTAATGTCAGTAAAGTGACTGACACGTAGTATGTATTCAACAGAAACTTTCCTTATGGCTGTACTTGAGCTTTCTCATCGGGGAAAATATACCCTAATTTTTGACTTCAATTGTGTTTGACTTCAAATTTTTCTGCAATCCACTGAAGTATCATTGTCATATGTTTCCTTACATTTAACCCAAGCCTCTTTGGCTTTTCACTAAAGAATAGCTGCATGCTATCATCTATATAAGGTCATATTATTTCCTGAAGCTACTCTGACTTCACCAACAACATGTATTTACTGAGAGCCTGTGATTGCTGTGTGAATGATACAATGAAGACATAGTTGAAGAGCTAACAGCTCACTTGGAAACAAACAAGTCACTGGAAATCAAAAATGAATTAAATACCTATTTAGAGACATCAACAGTAATGCTTCTATTTAACCAGCAATTTTGCTCTTGAATACCCACTGGAAGGAAATAATCTTAAATGCAAAAAAAGATTTTTGGACAGAGAGAATTGGCAAAGCATCAATTATAGCTGAAAATAATAGGAGATGGCTATTGAGCTATTCTTTAAAGGACGAACACAATTTCAATAAGCAGAAAATGGCACAAAAAGAAGTATTTCAGGAGAAGTGAAACTTCATTCGTTCATTTATGTTTTCATTTATCAGATATGTAGATGTCTGCTTATATCATTCAGCTTTCACTAGATTATTCTGAAGTAACAATATCAAACTGTAGTGCCATATGAGGAAGAAAAATGTATTTCTTATTCATAGTACATGTCTCTCTCTCTTTTTATGTTGTTTTACTTTGTTACAGTTGTGTGCCTTGTTCTTCATTCCCAGACCCAAGCTGACTTATCAGTCTCACAGCAGCTGGGAAAGAGCTATGGAAGAACCAGGAACAGGAATCACGCAACGCGTCTTACAGCTTCTATCCTGCATCACTTCTGCTCACATCTTGTTGGGCAAGAAAAGTGGTAGGGTCAAATATGATGTCCAGGGGTAAGAATAGTAGAGACAGCCAGCTAAAATTGTGAGCAAATAAGATAACCTATTCCACCCTCACATTTTTAAGCAGTGAGCTTGAGACCGAATCACTACCTTAGGAAACCTACACTTTAGTATGAAAATGTGGACATGTGCCAGGACCTGCTATAGGCAGAAAAACAATGAATAACCTGGTAAGATGAGAGAATGCAAAGGAAGATTACACTGGAAAGAACATATGTGGTCAGATCAGAAAGGCCTTAAATACCCTTTCTAAAGATTAGACTGAGTTTTAGAATCAATGGGCAGTAAGTAAGTTGTTAGTGTAGTGGAGGTGTAGTAGTTAGTTTTATGTGTCAAATTTATAGTCTATGTAATACATAATTACTTCATTAAACACTGATTTAGGTGTTGCTGTGAAGCTATTTTCTGAATGGGGCTAATATCTACAGTCAGTTGACTTTAAGTAAAGAATGTAGGTGGGCCTCACCCAATCAGTTAAAGGCTTAAGAGCAAAAAAATTGTTCCTGGAGAAGAAGAAATTCTGTCTCAAGATGGCAGTGTAGAAATCAGGCCTGAGTTTCCAGCCTGCTGGCCTGTCCTGTAAGTGTTGGATTTGCTAGCCTCCACAATCGCATGAGCCAATTTTAAAATATCTTTATAAATATAGACATAGAGATAGATAGATAATAACCTGTTGGTTCTGTTTCTCTGGAAAACCCTAGTTCATAACAGAATATCATGATTCAATTCTGTATAGATGGAAGAGATTTTGCAAATTAGAAAGGAAAGAATTTGCTAACTGCTCAGAGGTCAGCATGAGAGAGAATTAAAGATGAACCCAAGACACCATTATTTTGTAAGCTAAGTAATTCTACTTTTTACGTTATTTCTTGAATCTTTCTCCACGCCTTGTCCTTATTTTTACAATGGACTACTATATTGCTAATGACCCCAGTTGTTTATTATTCATCATGATGTGCATATGTGAAAATATGTTCTATGCTACAAATGTAAGTTCTTTCTTTTTGTAAACACACCACTGCTCAGTTTCTCAGTAATTGCTCCAAAATTTGAATTTTCTACCAGATGGGAAGCAGAGATATCATCCATGACCAAGATCCAAGCATGTGGCCCCACGAGGGCAGGACAATAAGCTGTTATCCTTTGATTTCTTCAAAATGCATTAGAGTTGCCCCAGATGAGTAAGAAAATATCCGAATTCCTTAGGTAGTCTCACCATTATCCCAAGAGGGCTGAGACGTCATCAAACCTCTTTGGACAGCAGGATTAAGGGAGGTTGGAAACTGTGTCTGTCCTGATCAAGTTAATTCTCATCCCTTCCCCATTTCCTACCTCTATATCTCTTTGGTTTCTCTCACAGTTTCACATGCTCCCAATGTATAACTAGGTCAGATAGTTTTGTGGAATTATTATCATTTAGTATTTAAGAATGTATTTACGGTATTAAAATTCTAAAACTGAGCCATTTAATTCCTGCTCTATCCCTCTGAGATAATTTGCAATATCCTGTAAACGAGAAAATATAAAGAGTCACATGATTTGACTAGGCACCCCCCCAAAAAAAGTATGCCAACAAATCTATTTTCTCATAGAAATTGTTAAGTGAGACTAGTGAGCAAAGCTCTTTCTGAGGGATTATGAAACAACAACAAAACAAGTAGGAAGGACAACCAAAAAAGAACATATAAGCCATCAAGGAGCTAATGATTTGGTCTTAAAGAAAATACTAGTGTTGGCCAGGCACTGTGGCTTATGCCTGCATTCCCAGCATTGGGAGACTGAACTGGGTGGATCACTTGAGGTCATGACTTCAAGACCAGCCTGAGCAACATGGAGAAATCCCGTCTCTACAAAAAATACAAAAATCAGCCATTGTGGTGGCACAAACCTGTAGTCACAGCTACTTAAGAGTCTGAGGCAGGAGAATCACTTGAACCTGGCAGGCAGAGGTTGCAGTGAGCTGAGATCACACCACCGTACTACAGCCTGGGCGATAGGAGGCTCTGTCTCAGAAAGGAAGGAAGGAAGGAAGGAAGGAAGGAAGGAAGGAAGGAAGGAAGGAACGAAGGAAGGAAGGAAGGAAGGAAGGAACGAAGGAAGGAAGGAACGAAGGAAGAAAGGGAAAGAGAGAGAGAGAAAGAAAGAAAGAAAGAAAGAAAGAAAGAAAGAAAGAAAGAAAGAAAGAAAGAAAGAAAGAAAGAAAAAGAAAAGAAAAGAGAAAAGAAAGAAAGAAAGAACAGAAAATACTTGTGAAACAGGATATTTCCCTGACCCCTTCATAAGACTCAGAGCAGGGGTGCCTTGTTTACCCAGCCTGCAGTTTTCAACTCCTCTTGAGAGAGCATGCAAGTGAATAAGGTGGGAACTGGAAAGCATGAATGCTGGAATTAGCCATCCACTTCAGCCCCAGCAGAAATGAACTCCACTCACTTGGACTCACTGTACTCCAACCGTCATGGGAGAGCATGCACAGGTGGGCATGTGCAGGATCCGGGGTGAACATTTTTGGGCACCAGCAGGAGCAAATTCCACACAGGCCCCGCGACAGCATCTGAGGAGGTGCCTGAGACCCCGAAGCCCCAGAAAGAGGGTTACAGTGCTCTTTTAGCTCTGCAGATGGCTTAAGTGTAAACAGCTCAGTGGACCCTCTGTCTTTTCACATGAGGCAGCTGACTTCTGCCAGCAAAAGCAAAGGGCAAGTGTGACAGCCTTTTGTATCTGTACTTGTGGCTCCCGAACGCTTGTCTGGTGTCCAGAAAACATGAGGTTGCACAAACAAATTGAAGGATGGTAAATGTGGGGGATTTTTATTGCCAATGAAAGTGGCTGTCAGAGGGAATGGTAGCTGAAAAGAGGATGAGGTGGGAAGGTAATCTTTCCCTGAAGTCTGGCCATCTCTGAACGGATTCTTCTTGGAAGTTATGCCATGAAGCTGTCCCTCTGAAGTCAAGTGGCTTCTCTCTGAGGTCCAGCCATAGTCTCCAATGTCCAGCTACTTTTCCTCTCTGCTGGCTGAGTCTGGGGTTTTTATGGGCACAGGACAGGGACAGCAAGGCCCATGGTTGCTTTTGGAAAAGGCAACATTTGAGCAGCAAAATGGGGATGTAAGTTCTCACTTTGGGCTGCAATCTCAGGCTTTTCAAATGAGACCTCACCAGCGACCTGCCCTTTTCTGCCTAAAATTTCTCTGCCTCCTGTCCTATCACTAATGTAAATTAATCCCCTAAGCACATTGTTCTGCCATATCACAAACCTCCATCTCCTCACCTTCGCTTATGAGGTCCTTCCTGAGTTCCTCGTTGTGACCTGTGGGCCTACCACCTGCTCATCTCCCCAGGGTGTTTTTCTCCCTCTACTGCAGCAGAACCACACTACTTTTAATTTTAAAACAGAACATGATTTTAACTTTCCATGTCCAAAATGGAAACCCAGATCTTTCTCCCTAAACCTTCCCCATCTCGGTTACTCTGGCCAAAAAGTGTAAAGTTATCCTTGACTATGATTTTTTTCTTCATTCTTTATCAGTCTGCCTGCGAATCTGATTGAACTGAAAAATCTAACTTATTATCATCCCCTTGACCATCTTGGTCTAAGCCACATGTCTGAAAGAATACATAGTGAGGCTAAAAACAAAGAAACAAATGAACAAATACGGCTCAACTACCCCAAATTCAAAAGTACACAGTTGTACATTTAAATTAGGGAAGTCTAAAGTGTTGAAAGGTATTTATTGTGGTTTAACCAAGGCTCTCAGCCTTTAAAGTATTTCTAAATTATCAAATATTTTAATCATTACATCCAAAATTTAATATGAATATCCTTTGGAAGTCATCTTTGAATAGATTTTCAATTGTCTAGCCTCTGGCTTTCTTAGGTATAGAGATATTCATGCATCATCTTCAACATTGTCACTGTAATGACAGCCTCCACTGTCCTTGAATAATTGTTATGTTGCCAGGCACTATACTGAGTACTATAGTCATTGTGACTAATTCTCATAAGACTCTGAAGATGAACATAGTATTGTTATTAATGCTCAACTTTATTATTATTGTCATTATGATGATTTCCTTTTTATTAAGGAGGACACTGAAACACAAGGACACTAAGTCTCCAGCCTCATACCCCCTTGCACCTGCGTGATAGAGCCAGGATTCATACTCAAGGCTGCCTGCCACTGGAACCAGTCTTTCCACAGTCATATGCTATTCCCAGAGAGTTTAACTGGATAATTTTAAGATCACTGATAATTTTAAAGGTAAATGAGTCAACAGTTATTGGCATTTCTTGGTTAAATGCTTCATGTGTGGTTGGTGAAAATAGAGACTATTTTTCATAATGTGCACCATTAGGCAAAAACTTGTGCTTCAGTAGACCATTGTTATTCCAGTTACATGGAAAATCTACCTGATGGTTTTCTGAAAGGTCGCTGGTCACTCATCCAGACTTAATAAAGTCTGGAACTCAGTAAAAAGATCAACTTAGCTGATCCTAGTGTTGGCTAGCTGATAGAATATATACAGATGTTTAAAAACTCCACTGTATTAATCTGCTCAGGTTGCTGTAACAGAATACCATAGGCTGAGTGGCTTAAACAACAGAAATTTATTTTCTCTGTCTCCTGTCCTATCACTGGAAACTGGAAGTCCAAAGTCAACAGACAGGCGTGGTTGGTTTCTGGTAAGGGCTCTCTTCCTGGCATGTAGACAGCTGCCTTCTCACTACGTCCTTACATGGCTTTTCTTCTCTGAACATGGAAAGGGAGCTCTGATTTCTTGTCCTCTTCTTATGAGGACACCAGTTCCATTGGATTAGGGCCCCACGTATGTGATCTCTTTTAATCTTAATTACCTTCTTAAATGTCCTATGTGCAAATACAGTCACTCTGGGAGTTAGGGCTCCAACAGATGAATTTGGGGGGATGCAGTTTAGTCCATAGAAGCCTACAGTTTTTCATCTGACCCTTGTGTTATTACTTATTCCAGCTTTTAATTTCTGATTAGTAAATAATGTGTATTTAAAATTTCATTCTGTATATTGCTAAACTTAGGTTTATAAACTTAAACCATGCATGAATTTATTGTTCATTAAGACAAATTACTTAGATGCCTAATGCCGCTAATTTTTGCATACTTACTGGATAATGTACAAAGTTATCATTTTCAGGCCACAAGTACAAATATATCACACAATGTATAAACGTGAAGGATTTAATTTGAACTGATATGATATACCTTTTAGGTGAATTAATATTTTATCTTACTCTCCTGTATTACCACCAACAAAAACCACACCACTTTTAAATGTCAGTTAAGTTTTAGTGAAAATCATTTGTTAAATGTTGTATGCTCAGTTTAAATCTAACTGGGTAACTAAACATTAAAGGGGGAAAATCTATATTGCTCTAATTTGAATTATATGTTCTTCTCAACAAGCATAATTGCTATTGACTGCCTAAAGCACCATTGTCTAAGTCATGAATAATCATAAAACATTACAATTGGCACAAGAAGAATGGAAAGAAACCCATCAAAAAAAAAAGCAAAGCACAAAATACCAACAACCTCCCCCTCCCTTCCCCCTGCCTAAAAGAATAAAGCCATGCAAAACACAATGACTTTATTACCTGAGAAATGTGCTACATGATAACCATAAGAAGCCTCATTTATTATAGATCGTATTTCACTTCGGGTTTGACATTTTATTCTGGAATGAAGCTCACTTGTTACTAAGTGTGTGTCATTTAAAAAGGAAAGAAGGAAGGAAGGAAGGAGAAAGAGGAAAGATGAAAGAAAAAGAAAGAAAGAAAGAAAGAAAGAAAGAAAGAAAGAAAGAAAGAAA